>NW_027507787.1:31756273-32161273 GCF_037356315.1 Lithobates pipiens
GGGGGCATTGGATGGTTGGCAATTGATTGTGAAAGGGCAACCTTCTCCTTAAGCAACTATGATTACTGTTGGACAGTCTAAGGCCTCACAGCTGGGGAACATAAGGCAAGTATCTTTAGCATCTGTTTACTTTGTACCACTGCATGGCTATATGCAGCCAGTGCAATCTCGGGACCACTGCACAGTACAGGAGGGCACTCTTCTCTAAGCTCACAGTCTAGGACACTGCTGATGACAGGGAATAGCCAGTTTCTAAGACCCGATGAGAGAAGGCTCAGTCCAGGCAACCTCTGACACTTATATCCCAAACGTACACAGTCACCAGGAATCAATTCAGGGTCTTTACTTACAAGTTCCCAGGACAGCTGACACATTTGACATGGTAAAGTGAGTGAGAAAGTCCTTCTCTAGACCATATCCCTTTGGTGAAGTCCTGCAGTCATTTCCAGGTTCCAGCTCTGCCACAGCTGAGACCTCACAGAACAGCAACTCAGTTCTTAGGCTGCCTCAGGGTCAATAACCCCCTAAGGGCTGGCACTCTCCTTACTGGGGAAAGATAATCTCTCCAGGGCATGAGAATATTTATCGGCTTCCTAGTCACAATCTGCCCACACCTCCCCAGTTATTGGCTTGGCCCTGATCAACATTCAGACTGGTATTTGTTATTTGAAATTCTATTTCCCAAAGTTCTACAAACTTGCTTTAGAGCCAGGGGGAGCAATCAAATTCCCAGCCTGTGAAACCCTAAAGAGACCAGACCAAACAATCACTGCTCCTTTAATTGTATAAGGAGCCAAAATGAAATTTACCTAGCATCCTATACTAAGTTGGGCATAGTTATCAGTTAATTCCTACATGTATGTTGATAGAACATTTATGCAACAAAACAAATCTATTAAGTACATGTATGCACACTAATGAAACTGACAAAGTTATTTTATAATCCTCAAAACTTTTTTTAGTGCTCCTAGGGTGCCCCTGGATCCCAGATGTCAGCTTCACAAAGGGTCAACAACTTGGATCACACTTCCTGGTGTAATCCCCAGGCCCATCATGCACTCTATTCAACAGACCAGTCCCAAAACCTCAGTGGAAAAGAGAAATTGTCACAATGGACAGTGGGAAAAGGGTGAAAAAAGTTCAATGGTTTCAAGGGCTTCCTGGGTTCACAGAAACTATATAGAGGAATTATTAAAAGTTCTTACAGGCATTGCAAGATGCATATACGCTGGCAATTTTAGTTATTCTGAACACACTGATGTTCCTTACAGGTTTACTTTAAAGTCACTTCTTTTTACTGGTATCCCATAACCTTTTATTTCCCAACATGAATAATCTGTTATTATTTGACAGTAATCAAAGCATGCAATAGATGGGGTGAGGTTGTGATTTTTTACTGACTTTTCTCCCACTCTGTGTCAGTAGGCCTCATACTGACAATTAGAGGAATAGGAAAAACTGTTGCCCTAGGTTGCTAGGAGTTCAGTTCTTGGTGTATGGACCCATAGTGATTGAATTGTAAGTACATGTTGCAATATTCCTAAAAAAAAAAAAAAAGGAACAAACATTACAAATCATGCATAGTCAACAATGGGGACCCAGCTGGGTGGCACTGGTGGGCAGGGCAGCAGTCAGATGTTTACATGGGAATGAATAAAACATTACATGTGGGTGGCTGTATATCCCAATCCCAGTACCAATTTTTCTTAAATGTGTAATTGTCTGTTCTGATAAGTTATTTATTGTTTTGCATAAAACACTATGATTATAAAAAAGCATATACACAAAGGGGTTAACCTGCTTTGGGAGAAAACTTGAAATAATTTGATCATGCAATTTCACCAAGGCTAATGACCCGAATAGTATTTGGATGGCCGCTTTTTGATGGAGCTGTTTATTTACAAAGAGGAACCCGCTGTTCTGGGTGATAGGTAAATAGGTAGAACAACATGATCTGTATGTCCTCTTATCTATTCTGTTCTGGACAGCTAACATAGCTAAACTTTGTTAAAAAAAATAAATAAAAAGAAGCTGGCTACAAATTGAAACACAGGGATCATTTTTTAAAAGACTGAAATACAAAATCACTTGTGTTGGAGTTATGTATCTATATATATGCTATATATATATATTTAAAATAAAACTTCAGTTCAGTTTTTTTTGTTTTTTTTATGATTTCGAGAAAATTATTTGCTCTAAACACAGTTAGAAAGTGTTAATTTTTTTGGCTCTAATCATATAGTCTGCAATGGACACTGCTATCCCTGCCAAACTCCTAATATCATATTTACACATACTTTGGGGTTATGGTAAGTCAAAATCTATTGTTGTTGCTGTCTTTAGGTTTGTGCTAATTAGAGCACCCAAAACAAAATGTGGGCACTAGTAAGTAGTTCATTTTATGGTTTACTTTCACATGGCTCTCACATTGCTTTGTTTGTCTAACGAAAGTGAAAAAACTCTGTGCGATCCTTAAGTCAGTCTGCCAACCTCACCCCCGCATTACAGTGCACTATCCTGGCTAGTCAGGCAGCTTGTGTGTAATATGGGAGAAGGAGGAGAAATTTTACTTAAAGAGACAATGTCACTATCCCAGCTGGTTAAAATATTCACAAGAGCATATGCCAAGCTGTCTTTGAAAATCCTTGCCCTCTCTGTGTTGAAAACAGACCTCTACATCACAGAGTCTCTGTTTTCTCTGTTTTCTAGAAGCACTGCAATTGCCCCTCATCCCCAGTATTGACAATAGCCAATGTCGTGACATGTACTCGGACCACATATTATGTTGGTACTGGTACATCGATGACATCTTCATCATCTGGGATGGCCCCCCTGACCTACTGGAACAGTGGTTATTGAGAATCAACAAAAATGATTTTAATTTGCGTTTCACCATGTCCTACGACCCATATCGTGTTACATATCTTGATGTTGAAATCTATAGGGGAGAGATGGGCTCCATTTTGAGTAAACTGTACAGGAAACCCACTGCGGGCAATTCCATTCTATACAACTCGAGTTTCCACCCGAAACCCTTATTGAACTCCAACTGCTCGGAGGATATTGTTTTCCGGGAGGAGGTGAATAAGCTCCATGAGAGACTTCTGTTGCAGGGTTATTCCCATGCCTCCCTGAAGCGATCCTTCAAGCAGGCTTGCGCCCAAACCAGAGAAAATTTACTCTATTCAAGCTTAAAAAAGATACTTATAACACTAGAATTATAACAAAATTCAGCAATCAACATGACAAGATAAAAAAAAATTGTTGAAAAATATTGGCACTTGCTTGCCTGTGATTCTACACTGGGGAAATTTGTGGCGCCTAAACCTTCCTTTACATTTAAACGTGCGACCTCCATTGGTGATGCACTGGTTAGTAGCGAATTCCGAGGTGAGAATAGCAAAAAACATTGTAAGTACAAAGGCACCTTTATCTGTGGCAAATGCCACTATTGCAAATACATGCGAACACAAAAAAATCCATTTCTACCTAATGGAAAAACGTTTTACCCCAGGCATTTCGCCAACTGCCGCACATTTGGGCTAATCTATTTGCTCCTTTGTGAATGTAATTGTTTTTACATCGGTAAAACAAAAGTAGAATTTTGGAAAAGGGCCTACAGACATATTACAAGTATGCAATCATGTGACCTGGACTTGCCTTTAGGTCGCCACACAACGTTAGTTCATAATGGTATTTTCCCAAAGATAAAATTTCTAATCTTAGACCAGGTCCACCCAGATCCAAGGGGGGGAGACTGGAACAAGTCCCTCCTCCAATTGGAATCTCGGTGGATACATAAATTAAAATCCACTCAACCCCCAGGCCTCCATGACAGCATCTGGTTTAAGCCTTTTCTCGAAGGGTTTGTCTCTAGGGGCAAGGAAAAATAATGAATTCATTCATTGTTTTTTTTTGTCTTTGTATTGATTTTGATTTATGGTACATATTTTGTATTTTTATTCATTTTGATTTATGGTATATATTTTTCCCTACTCTTTTTAATATGTATCATTACGTGTGTTTCTTCGATCTGCACATTTTTCAATATTTTGGCTCTGTATATTTGTATTTTTGGCTCCATTGTGGTTCCCAGGCTCCCAGCTATATAAAAAATTCTTTCAGGCATCATTACCCAGCGGTGGCCCTTTATTTGATGGCTGCCCATTTTCCCCTTTTCACTACTTTATTTAATGGTATTTAACCACCTCAGTACAGTGCAGTTACACCCCCTTCCTGACCAGACCAATTTTCAGCTTTCAGCGCTCTCACACTTTGAATGACAATTACTCAGTCATCCAACACAGTATCCATATGAAACTTGCGTCCTTTTTTCCACACAAATAGAGCTTTCTTTTAGTGGTATTTAATCACTAGTGGGTTTTTTATTTTTTGTGCTATAAATAAAATAAAACGTAAATTTTGTGAAAAAAATGCCTTTTTCTTCGTTTCTGTCATAAATTTTTGCTAATTAGTAATTTTTCTTCATAAATTTTGGCCAAAATTTATACTGCTACATATCTTTGGTAAAAATAACCCACATTAGTACATATTATTTGGTCTTTGTGAAAGTTATAGAGTCTACAATCTATGGTGCCAATCACTGAAAATTCATCACTTCTGATCAGGCCTTCAGTACATCAGGTGTATCTCATTTCTTGAGACTCTAACTAGTCAGGAAAGTACAAATACCCCCCAAATGACCCCTTTTTACAAAGTAGACATCCCAAGGTATTAAGTAAGTAGCATGGTGAGTTTTTTTAAGTTGTAATTTTTTCCCACAATTCTTTGCAAAATGAAGATTTTTTATTTTTTTTTATTTTTTTTTACTAAATTGTCATATTATCAGGTTATTTCTCACACACAGCATATGTATACAACAAATTACCCCCCAAAATACATTCTGCTACTCTTCCCGAGTACGGCGATACCACATGTGTGAGACGTTTACACAGCCTGGCCACATACAGAGCACCAACATCGATGTAGTACCTTCAGACGTTCTACGAGCAAAAATGACGCATCTCATTTCTCAACCACCTATTACACTTTTGAAGGCCCTGGAGTACCAGCACAATGGAATTTCCCATAAAATTACCCCATTTTGGAAAGCAAACACCCCAGCGTATAATCTGTGAGGCATAATGAGTCTTTTGAACGGTTCATTTTTTTCCAGAAGTTTTTGGAATATGTGGAAAAAAATTAAAACGCATTTTTTTTTTACACAAAATTGTCAATTTATAAGATATTTCTAACACATAGCATGTATATAGCAAAAATTACACCCCAAAATACATTCTGCTACTCTTCCCGAGTACGGCGATACCACGTGTGTGAGACTTTTACACAGCCTGGCCACATACAGAGCACTAACATTGATGTAGTACCTTCAGACGTTCTATGAGCAAAAATTACACATCTCATTTCTCAACCACCTATTACACTTTTGAAGGCCCTGGAGTACCAGCACAATGGAATTTCCCATAAAATTACCCCATTTTGGAAAGCAAACACCCCAGCGTATAATCTGTGAGGCATAATGAGTCTTTTGAACGGTTCATTTTTTTCCAGAAGTTTTTGGAATATGTGGAAAAAAATTAAAACGCATTTTTTTTTACACAAAATTGTCAATTTATAAGATATTTCTAACACATAACATGTATATAGCAAAAATTACACCCCAAAATACATTCTGCTACTCCTCCCGAGTATGGCGATACCACATGTGTAGGACTTTTACACAGCCTGGCCACATAGATGGGCCAAACATTGAAGTAGTACGTTCAGGCGTTCTAGGAGCATAAATGACACATCTTATTTCATTCCTACCCATCACACTTTTGAAGGTCCTGGACCACCAGGACAGTGAAATTACCCACAAAATGACCCCATTTTGGAAAGTAAACACCCCAACGTATATTCTATGAGACATGGGCTGCAAATAGGTACTCGGGTACTCTGATGGGCTGGAGATAGGTACTCGGGTACTCAGGTGGACTGTGACAGGTACTCGGGTACTCAGATGGACTGGAACAGGTACTCGGGTACTCTGATTGCCTGGTGACAGGTACTCGGGTACTCTGATGGCCTGGTGACAGGTACTCGAGTACTCTGATGGCCTGGTGACAGGTACTCGGGTACTCTGATGGCCTGGTGACAGGTACTCGGGTACTCTGATGGCCTGGTGACAGGTACTCGGGTACTCTGATGGCCTGGTGACAGGTACTCGGGTACTCTGATGGCCTGGTGACAGGTACTCGGGTACTCTGATGGCCTGGTGACAGGTACTCTGATGGTTTGGTGACTGGTATTTGGGTACTCTGAAGGGCGGTGACAGGTACTCAGATGAACTGTGACAGGTACTCGGGTACTCAGATGGGCTGTGACAGGTACTCGGTACTCTAATGGACTGTGACAGGTACTCGGTACTCTAATGGACTGTGACAGGTACTCGGTACTCTAATGGACTGTGACAGGTACTCGGTACTCTAATGGACTGTGACAGGTACTCGGGTACCCTGATGGGCCGTGACAGGTACTCGGGTATCCTGATGGGCCGTGACAGGTACTCGGGTACCCTGATGGGCCGTGACAGTTACTCGGGTACTCTGATGTGCCGTGACAAGTACTCGGGTACTCTGATGTGCCGTGACAGGTACTCCGGTACTCTGATGTGCCGTGACAGGTACTCGGGTACTCTGATGTGCCGTGACAGGTACTCGGGTACTCTGATGGGCCGGGACAGGTACTCGGGTACTCAGATGAACTGTGACAGGTACTCGGGTACTCAGATGGGCTGGGACAGGTACTCGGGTACTCAGATGGGCTGGGACAGGTACTCGGGTACTCTGATGGGCTGGGACAGGTACTCGGGTACTCTGATGGGCTGGGACAGGTACTCGGGTACTCTGATGGGCTGGGACAGGTACTCGGGTACTCTGATGGGCTGGGACAGGTACTCTGATGGGCTGGGACAGGTACTCGGGTACTCTGATGGGCTGGGACAGGTACTCGGGTACTCTCATGGGCTGGGACAGGTACTCGGGTACTCTGATGGGCTGGGACAGGTACTCAAATACTCTGATGGACTGTGATTGACAGGTACTATGAGGGGTGGTGACAGGTCCTCTTTATTGGGGGGGGGGCAATCAGTATGTTTGGTGTACACTGTATGCGGTAACGAGATGTTACCGCAATCTCCTCCTCACACACGATCGGTGTGTGAGGAGGAGAACCCGGTAACATCCCGTTACCGCGGTTTGTTTACATTTTAGTGATCGGCTGTGAAAGGATCACAGCCGATCACGTGGGTAAACAGCCAGCCAATGGCTGTTTACCAGTGTCGGTGACGAGCAGTGTTCCCGGGGAACACGCCGCCACCGACGTGCACGCGCAGCGCGCTCGCGATCGCGCGCATGCGCCGTGCACGTAGGGGGTGTGACCATCTGTGATCGGCCGTGACTTCATCACGGCCGATCACGTGGTAAACAGCCATAGCGAATGGCTGTTCACCCCCTTCGGTGGCGAGCGGTGTCTCCGTGACACGCCGCCACCGAAGAAACAGGGATGCGCGCGCACGATCGCGCGCATCCCTGTTTAAACGGGAGGCCGTCATATGATGGCCTCCCGCCACAATAGCTGCGCCGCCTGGCCGTCATTTGATGGCCGGCGGTCAGCAACTAGTTAATATATTTCTTTTGGTTCCCTGTTGATGCTTCTCCCCTTGACGGGGGCTTTCTGGGGGTTCGCCCGGCACACTAAGCTGCCCCGGATATTACCCAGGGCGGCGTTCTCAGCCGGCTTTTACATCGCCAGCTGTTCTCCATCTTGCTCCCAGGCGTGTCTGTGTCGGCGGGTGGAGTGAGCGGGGCCCCTTTCCGGCGCCGCTGTCTATGACATGCGCACTCGGGATAGGGCTATGCGCACACCACTCGGGGGACGGGCTCCCGCTCGGTCCCTTTCTCTGCTTTTTCCATCAGCTGGTGCAATCATCCCTGCGCCAGCTGATTGGAGTGGGATCTCTATTTAAGCACTGGCCTCTATGTCCGCCGGTATCCCACAGGTCTCACATATGGGACGCCGATCGGACGGTCCGGTGGTGTTTCCTTTCTTACTCTGCAGTCTAGGTAAACAACCCTGTCTATTTGCTATTCTATGCACCCCACCACACAGGCACAATGTGTGCTGTGTGTGAGCTGGGCTGCAATATACTTTACCCTACTCTTTATACCTCTATACTGATGGTGTGCGGTGTTGTAACACATTACACCCTATTTTACATTCTTTTTCTAAATAAATGTTTGTTTGTTTTTGTTTTGTTTTTACACTCCTTACAGCTTCCACCATTTCCTGTGGGTTTGGAACTTATAACCCCTTTTTACCTACATCATTACTGCAGGTACACATCTATCAGTATGATCATCACTCTGATTACGATCGCTACTATTATTACTATATTTATTTGATTTTTAATTAATTCTCTGGCCAATATATTATTTATTAGGGTTTCTTTTCTCCGTCTTATACACTATTTAGTGTATTTCTTATTTTATTTTTTCCAGGACCTGGCATTTTTTGCCCACCCCAGTGTTTCCTCCAGTTCCGCCCAGCAAAAAAAACTCTTCTTTCTTATAGGGGGTAATTAAGGGGAGATCGGTGCAGGATCCCTCTGCCCACTGGCAGTAATCAGATTAAAATTAATGAAAAAATTAAAAAACCTTCCAATACTACGTCAAGTATTTTCCTTCATGGCAGCCTAGGATACTGGGAAGCCACGCATTCTATCTAATCCGGCCTGCTGTTTTTACTTGAATATTCTGCTATACTCACATGACATTCTATTTGGCTATGTAAGTACCAACAGAGAAAATGCTACATTATTATTATTATTATTTTGTCCATCACGCTCCTGTTCTAATATCCTGTCATCTATATTCGTCACTAGAATTATACTTCATCTGTCTCCACTCTTCACTCTGTCTCCACCCCTGAAGAAGGAGATCATATTAGCTCCGAAACGCATAGGGTAATTATTTTTTGTAGCCGATTTTACCTTGTATAGGTGATTTGCTCCATTGTAATGTATAATTTGTTGTGGCACATATAAATTATTTTTATATGGTTTTATATCAATGTAATAAATAAATAAAACTGTTCTTACTTTAACTTACGGTTGTACGTGCCTTTAAAGGCCACCACCAGGGGTCCTTCTTTTTTTGTAATGTCGTGACATGTACTGGGAAACCCCAGTTACACAATGTGATTTTATGCACCTGAAAACATGCTGCATATCCTGGCATTAATGGCACCCCCAATGCGCCTGCAAAAGAGCAGTGTGCTTTGCCTGTGGGTGGGGAATGTGTGTGATTTACATGCGTTTCCAGACCCGCTAAAGTGTGAACCTAGGCATAGGGCCAACAGTGTGCATGTACAACAGATAAGGAGATATGACAGATAAGTACAGACAGGCTTAATTATGGTAATATGTTTAAATGGTGCAGAGCAACATTAACAATTAATGTATCAAAGCAACCATCATCCCAAATTAATATGGAATAGATATTTGAAAATTCTGGTCTCCAGACAGAAATATCAACAAGAAATGCGAGCAAAGGGACTATTGCGGGGCATATCAACATGTCTCAAAGCAGTAATTATAAATAACTATATGTAACAAAAAAATACTTCGTTCAGAAAAACCCCAATAGATGCAAAAAACAAAACAAAAACAATTGATATAATAAACAATCAATGTAATTAAATATTGATATTTATGAATAGTGCTCTCAATAAAATTAATTCATATATCACCAGCAAAGTGTCCATGTAATTATTTAAGTGTTCCTGTGTTCATATATCAACCACAAGTGAAAATAATCACAGAGGTGAAATAACATTAATTGTTCCTCCAATATTGAATAACATCCAAGTCTGTGCAGATTGTCTTCTTCTTTGACCAGTGTATGTGCGCCACCACCATTTGTACTAACCACTTTTCTATACAGTATCTCATAAAAAGTGAGTACAGCCCTCACATTTTTTTCAATATTTCATTATATCTTTTCATGTGACAACATTGAAGAAATTACACGTTGCTACAATGTAAAGTAGGGGGGTACAGCTAGTATAACAATGTAAATTTGCTGTACCCTCAAAATAACTCAACACACAGCCATTAATGTCTAAACCGCTGTCAACAAAAGTGAGTACACCCCTAAGTGAAAATGTCCAAATTGGGCCCAATTAGGTATTTTTCCTCCCTGGTGTTTTGTGACTCCTTAGTGTTACAAGGTCTCAGGTTTGATTGGGGAGCAGGTGTGTTAAATTTGGTGTTATCGCTCTCACTCTCTCATACTGGCCACTGGAAATTTAACATGGAACATCATGGCAAAGAACTCTCTGAGGATCTGAAAAAAAGAATTGGTGTTTTACATAAAAATGGCTTAGTCGACCAAAGAAGTTGAGTTCACATTCTCAGCGCCATATCCAGAGGTTGTCTTTGGGAAAAAAATGTATGAGTGCTGCCAGCAATGCTGCAGAGGGTGAAGGGGTGGGGGGTCAGCCTGTCAGTGCTCAGACCATATGTCGCACAATGCATGAAATTGGTCTGCATGGCTGTCATCCCAGAAGGATGCCTCTTCTATAGATGATGCACAAGAAAGCCCACAAACAGTTTGCTGAAGACAAGCAGACTAAGAACATGGATTACCGGAACCATGTCTTGTGATCTGATGAGACCAAGATAAACTTGTTTGGTTCAGATAGTTGCAAGCATGTGTGGCGGCAACCAGGTGAGGAGTACAAAGACAGGTTTGTCTTGCCTACAGTCAAGCATGGTGGGCTGGCATAAGTGCTGGGGAGCTACAGTTCCTTGAGGGAACCATTAATGCCAACATGTACTGTGACATACTGAAGCATCCCCTCCCTTCAGAGACTGGGCCGCATGGCAGTATTCCAATATGATAATGACCCCAAATACACCTTCAAGATAACCACTGCCTTGCTAAAGAAGCTGAGGTTAAAGGTAATGGATCGGCCAAGCACGTCTCCAGACCTAAACCCTACTGAACACCTGTGGGGCATCCTCAAACAGAAGGTGGAGGAGCAAAAGATCTCTAACATCCATCAACTCTGTGATGTCGTCATGGAGAAGTGGAAGAGGACTCCAGTGGCAACCTGTGAAGCTCTGGTGAACTCCATGCCCAAGAGGGTTAAAGCAGTGCTGGAAAATAATGGTGGCACTATGACATAATGGTGGCACTATGACATGTTTCAGCAATAGCCTTAGTCGTAGCTACTTTAAAAATTTAAAGTCAGCAGCTGCTGACTTAATAAGCCGACTTACCTGTCCAGGGCGCCCACGATGTCGGCCGCCCGAGGCCGACCCGTCCCTCGGCTCTCGGGTCCCGGCGCCGCCTTTCTTTCTAAGGGAAACAGGCAGTGGAGCCTTGCGGCTTCACTGCTCGTTTCCTACTGCGCATGCGCGAGTCGCGCAGCGCTTTGTGACTGGGACGCGCTGTGTTCTGGGACACACAGTTCCCAGAACACAGCGCGACCCATTACCCAGAAGACAACGCGAAGAGGAGAGAAGAAAGAAGATCTCCGCGGAGGAGGAAGAGGCAGATTAGGATTATGTGCCTAGCAACAGGCATTTCTGGTAAGTAAAAAAAATATTTTTTTTTCATTTTTTTTTTGATTTTTTTCAAATTTTTAATGTATTTTTTTTTTCAGGGTGGCCCTCCACTTAAAAATTTTTTCAAATCTTTCTTCTTACGTAAGTCTTTAGGAAAATATATTCACATATAACCACACTTACAGCATTCATATTCTATGGTGGTGTACAGTGCTATTCAGCAACATGGAAGAGCCCTGCGGCTATCCTAAAAGAAGGTTACAAAACAAAATTCTGACTTTTAAAGTCAAAATGCTGAAAATAAAAGTCCGAATTTTGAGTTTCAAAGTCCGAATTCTGAAATTAAAAGTTGTTTTGTAAATTTCTTTTGGGGTGGCATCAAGGCTCTTTTATATAGCAACTTAAATATATAGTCATTAGACAGATAAAAGGTAATGATGGGGAATCTAACAGATATCTGGATCTGTAATTGGCTGAAAATTACAAAATGCGTGAAAAACAACAGAATTATTTGTTTTGTTCGTGTTTATTTTTGTAGTAACCCTTATATAAAGCGCTGATTACAATATTATACTTCATGTTTCTAAATAAAGGCTTCAATCGGTGTGTGTGTAAACTGGGCAAAGATCAGAGTCAGTGATGCAAATGAGGATTAACAGCCTCTTTAGAATAGATCCAACAGTTGTTCAAATTATTTACAGACAGTGACAGTACTAACTAGAACTTGTAGAGACAGTTGTCACCTGTGACAGCTGGGGATCCCTTCCTGAGCTTTGGGATGCCATTGCTTGATTATTGCTAGTTGGGCAAGAGTCACATGACAGTGATGTTGCCCAGGGATGGCAGCCCTAGGTGTTAGATGCCATCCTAAGTTGTGACAGGTAACAGCTGCCTTAAAGTTTTACTAAACCCAGGACCCTGCATTCACTATATCTGGTCTCTCACAGTACACAGAACATGGAGATGCAATTATTTTAGTAAGTATATACACACACCAAACTGAGCATATGCAGAGTGACTCTGAAGGCTCTGTCTTATCGAGAGATGGATTGGGAACACTGGAAGAAGGGGAGGATACGAGAAGACAGGATCAAACAGCCTTTTTACACAATGCGGAGGATTAACCCCTCAGGTAGCACGGTGAGTATAACAAGCATGTTTTACTGCAAATACACACTGATTTTACTGTTGCGGGTTCCTTTTGCAGAATAAAATAAGGAGAGCTGTCATTGCTGCTACCCCAGAGGAGCCATTAAATTGTTTTGTGATTTCTCTGAACACCTGAAGATGACACACCTTGGTCACCCAGCACGTACCAATACACCTTGAGGTATTTTAAGGATTTTTTTTTTAGGCCAAGCATAGCCTAAAATGAGAGAGGTTTGGCAAGTGTACTTATACAAACAGTCTATAAGATAGTAAAATTACTCTGAGAGATATGGTGATTTTAAGTAACAGTCATTAACAGAACTGAGCTGCATTTACCAAGCAACAGTATATAAAGACAGCCTGAACTTGTTTTAACAGTCTCAGTTTTATCTCACTGGCCAGAGATTGATGAAGAAACTTTCCCAGCTAAGCGACTGAACGGGTGTACCTAATAAAGTGGCCGGTGAGTGCTTTTCATTTATGAGATTGCACAAATGTAACACCCTAATAATAGACAGGGTTGCTAACAAATTTAGCTTGCTAGGTGGCAACTAGCTTGGGTGATTGATAGGGGATTCACTGGCTTTTTCCCTAACTCTGGATTTGATGCACCTCTCTTTTCTGTCGCTAGTTGGCATTGTTGCCTGTGGCATTGGAATGACAGAGGGCATAGTGAATTCAGACTAGGAGTGGATAGGTTATTTCAGCCAATTGTCAGGGGTTTTCTTTGGCCCCTTGGCTTGCTGGCAGAGACTATTTATTCGGGGGGAGTCAGGTGATCTGGGTTTTATGCCACCTGGACGGCTGTCTGAGTGGACGTGTGTTACAAGGCTCCAGGTTGCTAGGCCAGAAGCCTGAGGCCTATCCCAGGAGCACCTGGCTTCTAGGCTGTCTGAAGCCTATCCTGGTTTGAGAGACGCAGCACTGAGCTGGGGCTTTTGGCCGGAAGCCCAACAAAGTTGCAGACGTTCCACCGGATGGGGAACTGCATTATTGCCAGCGGTGAAGGAGAAGCAGTTGCCACATGGGACAACCACTCCTGTTAACAGAAGCAATCGAGGATTAAAGTCAGAGATAAAGCAGACACAGTCGCCATTAAGGGACAACATTAAGTGCACATGGACTGTGAGTACAAGTGGGCTACAAGTGCACGTGAACTGCGAGTACATGTGGGCTGCTAGTGCACGTGGACTGTGAGACACGTGGGCTGTGAGTGCACATGGACTACAATTACATGTGGGCTGTGAATGCATGTGGGCTGCGAGTACATGTGGGCTGTGAGTGCACGTGGACTGTGAGTGCATGAGGGCTGCGAGTACACGTGGGCTGCGAGTGCACATGGACTGCGAGTACACATGGGCTGTGAGTGCACGTGGGCTGTGAGTACACATGGGCTGTGAGCACCTGTTTATTGTATTGTTAAGCACCTGTGTATTGTTGAGTATTAATTTCAGGAAGCTAGTTGTTAGTTAATTTGGACAGGTATAACCCCCAATCCTCATTAAATTAGTACGTACGATGCCCAGGGACCAGAACTGCTGGAACTGAGGGACTCCCCTATCTGCCAGGAGAAGAACTCCTCCAGTCAGAGTAAGGGACTCAATTCTTAGAAGGACAGAGAGGGCAATCTGTAACAAAGACCTGAAGTGCCCGAATGGTATGCTGTCTACTGGGCGCTCAGGTTCGACACATCACAGATCTGGTGAACAGATTACTGGGAGGGGTTGGGGAAGACCCGGCTGTCATGGTGCACGTTGGCAGCAATGACAAAGTCAGAGGCAGTTGGAGTGTTCTAAAGAACGATTTTAGGGACTTAGGAGCTAAATTGAGGAAAAAGACCCCCAAGGTAGTATTCTCAGAAATATTACCAGTACCTTGAGCCACACCAGAAAGACATAGAGATTAGGGGAGTAAACAAGTGGCTGAGGAGCTGGTGTAGTAAGGAGGGGTTTGGGTTCTTGGAGAACTGGGCCGACTTTGCAGTCGGTCACCAGTTCTATAGAAGGGACAGACTACACCTAAATGAGGAGGGTGCAGATCTGCTGGGAGTGAAGATGGCCGAAAAGTCAGAGGGGATTTTAAACAAGGCGATGGGGGGTCCAGAGGTAGAGATAGTCAGCGTGGAACATATTCCAGAGGGTAATATTGGTGGCATTAGTGGTAGGATGACTAAAGTATAAACCTGAGGTAAGTATAGTAACAAGTCCTATTTTCAATCTTGGAACACCCAATAAGAGGACAGTATGCGACTGGTCTAAACTATGTGGCATGTTCACCAATAGGGATGAGCTTTGTGTTCGAGTCGAACGTACATTCGACTCGAACATTGGCTGTTTGTCCGTTCGGCGAAGTCCAAACATTTTGGTCCGTTTGCGCCAAATTCGTGTGGCGCTCACGGCCCACAATGCACTGCGATGGCGCAGTGCATTGCTGGCTCATGATTGGCCAAGCATGCACTGTGACCCCGCATGCTTGGCCAATCGCAGCGCCAGCAGCGAGGAGAGCCATGATTGGCCACAGGCAGGATGCCTGTGGCCAATCATAGCTCAGGCTGTGTAGTGCACGCCCCACACTATATAAGGCCGCCAGCGCGGCGGCCTTGTGTAGTGTGTTGGCGTCTGAAGCAGTGGGTGTTCTGTGTACCTTCAACACAGTACACACCGATCGTTTTCGGCCGATTTTCGATCTTGCTGTTGTGTAGTGGTTATTGTCTGCGTGCCCTGACCGCAGTATACACCGCTATATTCACCTCACCTATATAGCTAGTGATCTATCTTTTATAATAGAGCTTGCAGTCAGTAGTGTTAGGAGATAGTGCGTGCTGTCTGCGTGCTCTGTACCCAGTACATACCGCTATATCCACCTACATAGCTGTTCTCTATTTGAGCCCACTTGCCATCTGCAGGAGTTATTGGAAGTTGTGTGTGCCTCCAGCACAGCACAGTATACATCTGTATATACCCCTTTATCTCTGGTGTTCTCTGGTTATTGTCTGCGTGCCCTGACCGCAGTATACACCGCTATATTCACCTCACCTATATAGCTAATGATCTATCTTTTATAATAGAGCTTGCAGTCAGTAGTGTTAGGAGATAGTGCGTGCTGTCTGCGTGCTCTGTACCCAGTACATACCGCTATATCCACCTACATAGCTGTTCTCTATTTGAGCCCACTTGCCATCTGCAGGAGTTATTGGAAGTTGTGTGTGCCTCCAGCACAGCACAGTATACATCTGTATATACCCCTTTATCTCTGGTGTTCTATAATAAAGGCATCTGCAGGAGTTAGTGGGTGTTGTGTGCCTCTAGCACAATATACACTACCCAACTGCTTTTTTACCCAACTCCCTTCAGGCCATTACCATGTCTGGAAGGCCAGCAAGGAGAGGCAGACAGGCGCGAGCCGATAAAAGAGGGCAAGCAGGCTCTGTGTCTAGAGACAACAGTGCTGGTCGTGGACGCGGTGCATTGTCATCAGCACGTGGCCATGGGACACGCTTGTCCTTCTTTTCGGCAGCTGGACATGTTGAACCGCAACATGCCAACGACTTGGTAGAGTGGATGACCAAGCCCTCTTCATCCTCCTCATCCTCTCTCACCCAGTCTCAGGGTGCTAGCAAAGCAGCTGCCAACGCATCGTCTTCCCTCCTCTCAATGTCATCATCAGTGACTCCTTCCCTAGACCCACCACGTCCTCCTGAGGAGTCTCCTGAACTCTTTGAGCACAGTGTTGGGTACATGCTCCAGGAGGATGCCCAGTGTTTTGTGGGCTCTGATGATGACACCCAGCTAGAGGAAGGCAGTAGCGTGAGCGCAGAGAGAGGGGATGCTCAAGAAGGACAGCAATCTGGCAGTCATGTTCCACAAGCTGCAGCATACTGCCAGGTTTGCTACAGCGATGAAGAGGGAGGGGATGATGAGGGCACTGACTCCACGTGGGTGCCTGGAAGGGGGGGGGAGGAGGAGGAGGAGGCACATGTCCAACGAGGCAGGATGCCCTCCGGGGGCCAGCTTAGGGGCAGCACACTGACTGAATTACACCGCAGAGCTCCGCCTGTGCAGAGCGCTGCCTCTGCGCGTTATTCTAAAAGTTCTTTGGTGTGGGCCTTTTTTGAGACGAGTGCATCAGATCGCACCGCTGCTATTTGCAACATATGTCTCAAGCGTATCTCACGTGGCCAAAACATCAGCCGCTTGGGCACCACATGCTTGACCAGCCATATGTTGACCTGCCATGCAGCTCGTTGGCAAGCGTACCTCAAAGACCCACACCAAAGAACAAAGCGGACCTCTGCTTGCTCCTCATCAGCTGGCATCTCCAACCCCACTAGACCTTCAGTCCTCTCTGAAACCTGCTCTGAGAGGAATGAAGGTGTAGAATTAGGTGTGTCACAGCCAAGTGCTTCCGGGAACTCTGCTAGCGGTACACCCACGTCCGATTATAGCAGGCAAATGTCCCTGCCCCAGCTGCTGGACCGGCGGAAGAAGTTCACTCCCAGCCATCCACATGCCCAGCGGTTGAATGCTAGCTTGGCTAAATTGCTAGCACTTCAACTGCTGCCTTTTCAGTTGGTAGACTCGGCCCCCTTCCGTGAGTTTGTACAATGTGCGGTTCCTCAGTGGCAGGTCCCCAAACGCCACTTTTTCTCACGGAAGGCGATTCCGGCTCTCTACCGGCATGTGGAAGGCAATGTCCTTGCCTCGCTGGACAGGGCGGTCAGCGGTAAGGTGCATATTACCGCTGACTCATGGTCCAGCAGGCATGGACAGGGACGTTACCTGTCTTTCACGGCCCATTGGGTCACTCTTCTGGCAGCTGGGAAGGATGCAGGACAAGGTGCAGTAGTGTTGGAGGTTGTTCCGCCACCACGCCTCCAAAATGCTACTATTGGTTGTGACACACCTCTCTCCTCCACCCCCTCCTCTTCTTCTTCCTCCATGGCCTCTTTCAGTGCTCTGTCCTCAGAACCAGCGGTGCTTCGTAGGCGTTCCAGGGGCTACGCAAGTACGCAGGCAAAATGATGCCATGCCGTGCTTGCGCTGGTTTGTTTGGGGGACAGGAGCCACACTGGGGCAGATGTTTTGTCAGCTCTGCAGGGGCAGGCCGAGAGGTGGTTGACGCCACGCCAGCTTAAGCCAGGAATGGTGGTTTGTGACAATGGCACCAACCTCCTCTCCGCCCTCCGACAGGGACAACTGACCCATGTGCCCTGTGTAGCTCACGTCCTGAACCTGGTGGTGCAGCGGTTCTTGGGCAGGTACCCTGGCTTACAGGATGTCCTGAAGCAGGCCAGGAAAGTCTGTGTGCATTTCCGCCGATCATTTAATGCCTGTGCTCGGCTGGCTGAGCTCCAAAAGGAGTTGAACCTGCCCAAGAACCGCCTTATATGTGACATGCCCACCAGATGGAACTCAACATTGGCCATGCTGCAGCGGCTGCACACGCAGCAGAGGGCCATCAATGAGTACCTGTGCGACTACGGCACCAGGACAGGGTCAGGGGAGCTCGGCTTTTTCTCACCACGCCAGTGGGGCATGATCAGGGATACATGCACTGTCCTGTCACCGTTTGAGTAGGCCACAAGGATGGTGAGCAGTGACAGTGCATGCATCAGTGACACTGTACCTCTTGTCCACCTCTTGGAGCATACGCTGCGTGGAATAATGGACAGGGCACTTGAGGCAGAACAGAGGCAGGAAGAGGAGGACTTCCTTGCCTCTCAAGGCCCCCTTTATCCAGACAGTGTTCCTGCTGTGCCACCCATCACACAGGAAGAGGATGAGGAGGAGGAAGAGGAGGAGGAGGATGATTGTGTCAGCATGGAGGTGGAGGCTGGCACTCAGCATCAGCAGCAGCAGCAGTCTTGTAGGGATGATTTACAGTCCCAAGAAACACGTGGACTTGTACGTGGCAGGGAGGAGGTAGCTGCGGATGGTCCTGGTCTTGGACAACGTGTTGATGAGGCATCGGTCAGAAGGAGCGGTGGAGAACGTGGCCGTCTGACTGATGCTTTCAGACAATTTTTTAGTCCGCAGCCCCAAGGTATGATCGGTTCCAGCACCCATCGCCAGCGTCTGATTTACATGGTGCAGGAATACCTAGGGGCAAGGTCAGACTTGGACACCTTTCCCACCGAAAATCCTCTGGCTTACTGGGTCTTGAGGATGGATCACTGGCCAGAGCTTGCACAGTATGCAATTGAGCTACTGGCCTGTCCTGCATCCAGCGTTCTTTCGGAACGCACCTTCAGTGGTGCTGGTGGCTTTGTTACCGATCACAGGGTGCGCCTGTCCACCGAATCAGTTAATCGACTGACCTTCATCAAGATGAATCAGTCTTGGATCACCCACAGCTACCAAGCACCTGAAGCTGATGTAACAGAATAATTTGTTTTGAAATATCACATCCCTTCAAGACTGCCTATGCTGATGCTGAGTGACTGTCCTGTTATGTTGATTGTCTATCCTCTTCCTCCTCCGCTGATATGTTGGAAGAACATTTCTGGTTCTGGTTGATGCCATCAGCCCAATTTTTCTGCCCCTGTTTAACAGGGGCGTTTAAGTACAATTTTTGATGCAATGCTTTGCAGCAGGGCTAATTCCTGCAATAAAACTAGAGTATATGGCAGAGGTTGCAGTGTGGTGGCACCAGCACCAGTGCCTAAGGCCCAATTTTTCTGCCCCTGTTTAACAGGGGCGTTTAAGTACAATTTTTGATGCAATGCTTTGCAGCAGGGCTAATTCCTGTAATAAAACTAGAGTATATGGCAGAGGTTGCAGTGTGGTGGCACCAGAACCAGTGCCTAAGGCCCAATTTTTCTGCCCCTGTTTAACAGGGGCGTTTAAGTACAATTTTTGATGCAATGCTTTGCAGCAGGGCTAATTCCTGCAATAAAACTAGAGTATATGGCAGAGGTTGCAGTGTGGTGGCACCAGCACCAGTGCCTAAGGCCCAATTTTTCTGCCCCTGTTTAACAGGGGCATTTAAGTACAATTTTTGATGCAATGCTTTGCAGCAGGGCTAATTCCTGCAATAAAACTAGAGTATATGGCAGAGGTTGCAGTGTGGTGGCACCAGCACCAGTGCCTAAGGCCCAATTTTTCTGCCCCTGTTTAACAGGGGCGTTTAAGTACAATTTTTGATGCAATGCTTTGCAGCAGGGCTAATTCCTGCAATAAAACTAGAGTATATGGCAGAGGTTGCAGTGTGGTGGCACCAGCACCAGTGCCTAAGGCCCAATTTTTCTGCCCCTGTTTAACAGGGGCGTTTAAGTACAATTTTTGATGCAATGCTTTGCAGCAGGGCTAATTCCTGCAATAAAACTAGAGTATATGGCAGAGGTTGCAGTGTGGTGGCACCAGCACCAGTGCCTAAGGCCCAATTTTTCTGCCCCTGTTTAACAGGGGCGTTTAAGTACAATTTTTGATGCAATGCTTTGCAGCAGGGCTAATTCCTGCAATAAAACTAGAGTATATGGAAGAGGTTGCAGTGTGGTGGCACCAGCAGCAGTGCCTAAGGCCAAATTTTTCTGCCCCTGTTTAACAGGGACATGTAATTACAATTCTTGATATAATATTTCACAGGAGGGCCCCTTCCTGTGCCCACCCAGAGTAACGGTGAGGACTTATAGTGTTGTGGCACCAGCACCACAACCACCAAAGGTCAATTTTTCTACCACTGTTCAACAATGGCATGTAATTACAATTCTTGATATAATCGTTCACAGCAGGGCGCTCCAGCGCCCACCAAGAGTCACTTTGAGGGCTTACAATGTTGTGGCAAAACCAACACCTTGTTCCGTCATTTCTGCAGAGCATATAGGGCAGGCCCCTACTTTCAAACATCCAATTTACAAACATCTCCTACTTGCAAACGGAAGGAGACAACAGCAAGTGAGATGAAAAAAGATGGGCGACAAAACAAATTATACAGGGGTGATAACCCTTCCCTATGTTTTCCAAAAAGCTTAAAAATAGTTTTTTTGACTGGAGCTACACTTTAAAAATGTACCAGTTGAAAATTACAAACAGATTCAACTTAACACAACAAACCTACACAGTCCCTGTCTTGTTTGCACCGCCTGTATACTGCTGTTCTGAGTATATAGGGCCTGGGGGCCACACGCATTTCCTTTTTTTAATATGGGTACAGGGTTCCCCTTAATATGCGTACAAGACCCAAATAGGCTGGTAATGGGCAGGGAGGGCTACCCATGCCATTTTTCTCAATGATTTTCAACCATATTGCAGGAACCAGATATAACATTAAAACCGCAAGCAGTTTTAAATGGTGTTATTTCCGTTTAATGTCATTTTGTGCAGGGACTGTTCTAAACACGGGAAACACGTGGCACTTCACAGGCATACTACAGACACCCCCCAGGCACCATATTTAAAGGAATATTTCACTTTTTTTCACTTTAATCGTCATTAAAATCAGTGCTCCCTCCAAAACGGCCATTTTTAAAAACATTTTAGGCATTGACCCATGTCCCCTGGGGCAGGAGCCAGGTCCCCAAACCCTTTTTAGGACAGTATCTTGCATATTAGCCGTTAAAATTAGCACTTTTCATTTCGAACGTTCGAGTCCCATAGACTTCAATGGGGTTCTAAAGTTCGTAAGAATTTGGGGTCCGTTCGAAAGTTCTGGTGCGAACCGAACCGGGGGGTGTTCGGCTCATCCCTATTCACCAATACCAGGAGCCTGGTGGACAAGATGGGGGAACTAGAGATACTGTTGTACGAGGAGGATTTAGATTTTGTGGGACTTTCAGAGACTGGGTTCAACAACTCTCATGATTGGCTAGCAACCATTCAAAAGTATTCCCTTTATTGCAGGGATAGAGAGGGAAAAAAAGGGTGAGGGTTATGTCTGTATATCAAGAATAATGTACAAGTGAATGTGAGAGATGACATCAATAAGGGAGCTATGGAGGAGGTGGAATCCTTATGGGTAGAGCTCCAAAGGGATGAAGCTAAGGGGAGTATGCTATAGGCCCCCTAACCCGAGGGAGGAGGGGGAGATGGACCTCCTATCACAATTTGGCTTAGCAGCAAGGATGGGAAGTGTCATCATAATGGGGAATTTTAATTATTCAGACATGGACTGGGCGGAAGGAACCATGCATTCGTCTACCATTCCTAGCATTCACCAGTTCCTAAATGTCTTGCAGGACAATTTCATGGGTCTGATGGTAGACACACCTACTAGAAACAAAGTATTACTAGACCTACTGATTGCCAACAATACCGGAGGAAAAAAAGGAACTGCGCTAACCTCAAAATCCCAAAGTGAATGAGATGTATATATGTACTAAGCAAAAGAATAAAAAACTACAAATATAGTGCTTCTAGAGCCACCTCAAAAAATGGTGCATTCAATTATATATGCATAAATGTACGAAATTAGTATAAAGTGAAACACAATTACGTGTCATTAATGTGATAAATAAAAACATATAAAAGATAAAAAATGAAAAACAACCCAAAAACAAAAATATACCCCTGAAATTAAACACACCCCAAAACTTGAGAAGTGCATGAGATGAAAGACAAAAAAAAAATTAATACTAAAAATTATCAACTCTATATAACATCCATATAATTATATGACAAATTATTAATGCAAAGTGTCCATATGGTTAAACAAACACCAGTGAGAAAATCTTCATGTGAATAACTGGATTTGAAGCACACAAATTAAATTTCCTCTCCAGAAGCGTAATGTGCTCTTTCCAGACAAATGAATTGGCTCCTTACCAGCTCCAAGCGACCCCCCGTTACAGAGGGTCACCACAAGCAGAATGTAATCAAATGGATATCCAGGTAGCTGTTCCCCTTAACCACTTTCAGACCGGACCATTTTGCTGGTAAATGACCAGAGGTCTTTTTACACTTTGGCACTGCGCTGCTTTAACTGGTAATTGCGCGGTCATGCAATGTTGTACCCAAACAAAATTTGCGTCCTTTTCTTCCCACAAATAGAGCTTTCTTTTGATGGTATTTGATTGCCTCTGCGATTTTTATTTTTTGCGATATAAACGTAAAAAGACCGCAAATTTTGAAAAAAAATGATATTTTCTACTTTTTGTTATTAGAAAAATCCAATAAACTCAATTTTAGTCATACATTTAGGCCAAAATGTATTCAGCCACATGTCTTTGGTAAAAAAAAAGTCAATAATTGTATATTTATTGGTTTGCGCAAAAGTTGTCACATCTACAAACTAAGGTACGTTTTCTGGAATTTACGCAGCTTTTAGTTTACGACTGCCTATCACATTTCTTGAGGTGCTAAAATGGCAGGGCAGTACAAAACCCCCCCAAATGACCCCATTTTGGAAAGTAGACCCCCTAAGGAAATTGATAAGAGGCATGTTGAGCCCATTGAATATTTTATTTTTTTGCCTCAAGCGATTGAATAATGACAAAAAAAAATTTTTTTTTTTTTTTACACAAAGTTGTCACTAAATGATATATTGCTCACACATGCTATGGGCGTATGTGAAATGACACCCCAAAATAAATTCTGCTGCTTCTCCTGAGTACGGGGATACCACATATGTGGGACTTTTTGGGAGCCTAGCCGCGTACGGGGCCCCGAAAACCAAGCACAGCCTTCAGGCTTTCTAAGGGCGTAAATTTTTGATTTCACGCCTCACTACCTATTACAGTTTTGAAGGCCATAAAATGCCAAGATGGCACAAAACCCCCACAAATGACCCCATTTTAGAAAGTAGACACCTCAAGCTATTTGCTGAGAGGCATGTTGAGTCCATGGAATATTTTATATTTTGCCACAAGTTGCGGGAAAATTACAAACTTTTTTTTTTTTTTTTTTTTTTTTCACAAAGTTGTCACTAAATGATATATTGCTCATGCATGCCATGGGCATATGTGAAATGACACCCCAAAATAAATTCTGCTGCTTCTCCTGAGTACGGGGATACCACATATGTGGGACTTTTTGGGAGCCTAGCCGCGTACGGGGCCCCGAAAACCAAGCACCGCCTTCAGGCTTTCTAAGGGCGTAAATTTTTGAGTTCACTTCTCACTACCTATTACAGTTTTGAAGGCCATAAAATGCCAAGATGGCACAAAACCCCCACAAATGACCCCATTTTAGAAAGTAGACACCCCAAGCTATTTGCTGAGAGGCATGTTGAGTCCATGGAATATTTTATATTTTGCCACAAGTTGCGGGAAAATTACAAACTTTTTTTTTTTTTTTCACAAAGTTGTCACTAAATGATATATTGCTCACGCATGCCATGGGCATATGTGAAATGACACCCCAAAATAAATTCTGCTGCTTCTCCTGAGTACAGGGATACCACATATGTGGGACTTTTTGGGAGCCTAGCCGCGTACGGGGCCCCGAAAACCAAGCACCGCCTTCAGGCTTTCTAAGGGCGTTACAGTTTTGAAGGCCATAAAATGCCAAGATGGCACAAACCCCCCCCCAAATGACCCCATTTTGGAAAGTAGACACCCCTAAATTTAGGGGTACACTAGTGAGACTAGGTAATAAATGGCGGGTGCCCTGAAACTATAAAAAAATAACTAACCAACCAGCGTCACCTGTAACAGTTATATGGTGATCACTGGTGAAAGGGTTAACTAGGGGGCAATCAGGGGGCTTTATGCGGTAGTATATGGGGGTCCCTGGCGCTATAAAAAGCTGCGGCGAACCTAAATACCTACCTGCCTAACTAGCGTCACCTGTGACACTAATACAGCGATCAGAAAAACGATCGCTTATTAGGCTGGGTTCACACTGGAGCGATGCGGGAACGCCACGAATGCGCGGCGGGTTCCCGCATCGCATGCCTCCCGGCGGCAGTTCACACTGCCCTATGCGAACTGCTGGGAGTGTCAGTGAAATGTTAATGACACCCCCAGATCAGTTCGCATATCGCAGTGCGATCTGCAAACTTGGATCGCATGGTGTGAACACCCATGCGATCCGATTCTGCTGCGGACCAAAAAAAGGGTCCCGTGCGAGTTTGCGGCGGGTGCGGCGGGTGCGACACGAATTCAGCCATACTATCTGTATAGCTGAACTCGAATCGCACAGAGATCGGATGTGATTTGCACTGCAGTGCGGTGCGAATCACATCCGTTCTCATAAACCGCTGCAATGTGAACCCAGCCTTAGTGACACTGGCGACGGGGGGTGATCACGGGGTTAAACCTTTATTGGGGGGGTTAGGGGGGTACCTTAGAACTAAAGGGTGCTAACCCTAACTGCCCTAACAGTTATTAGTCACAAATGACACCCGCCGGGTGATCAGGGGGTTAAACCTTTATTAGGTAATAAATGGCGGGTGCCCTGAAACTATAAAAAAATAACTAACCAACCAGCGTCACCTGTAACAGTTATATGGTGATCACTGGTGAAAGGGTTAACTAGGGGGCAATCAGGGGGCTTTATGCGGTAGTATATGGGGGTCCCTGGCGCTATAAAAAGCTGCGGCGAACCTAAATACCTACCTGCCTAACTAGCGTCACCTGTGACACTAATACGGCGATCAGAAAAATGATCGCTTATTAGGCTGGGTTCACACTGGAGCGATGCGGAAATGCCGCGAATCCGCGGCGGGTTCCCGCATCGCATGCCTCCCGGCGGCAGTTCACACTGCCCTATGCGAACTGCTGGGAGTGTCAGTGAAATGTTACTGACACCCCCAGATCAGTTCGCATATCGCAGTGCGATCTGCAAACTCGGATCGCATGGTGTGAACACCCATGCGATCCGATTCTGCTGCGGGCCAAAAAAAGGGTCCCGTGCGAATTTGCGGCGGGTGCGGCGGGTGTGGCGGGTGCGGCGGGTGCGGCGAATGGCTGAACTCGAATCGCACAGAGATCGGATGTGATTTGCACTGCAGTGCGGTGCGAATCACATTCGTTCTCATAAACCGCTGCAATGTGAACCCAGCCTTAGTGACACTGGCGACGGGGGGTGATCACGGGGTTAAACCTTTATTGGGGGGGTTAGGGGGGTACATTAGAACTAAAGGGGGCTAACCCTAACTGCCCTAACAGTTATTACAGTCACAAATGACACCAATGCAAAAAAAAAAAAAATTACATTGGTGTCACTGTGACTGGGGGGCAGGGGTAATTGGGGGGGTGATCGGGGGGTAAAGGGGGGGTGTGAGTGTGCCTGGCATGTTCTACTGTGTGTGTAGAGTGTTGGTGCAACTCACCGATCCGCTCTCCTCCGTGTCGGAACGAAAACTACCGACACGGAGGAGAGAATACATCACTTCCTCTCCTGTGTTTACATTACAGGAGAGGAAGTGATGTCACCGGGGATTTCTATTCGTCGGGAGCGATCGCGAGGGGGTGGCCATGAATGAATGGCCGTCCCCTCGTCCGGGATCGCTCCCGAACGAATACCGACCGCCGCAGGCACCGGGCGGGGGCCCGATCGGGCCCCCGACCCGCGGGAGGCAAGGGACGTACATGTAAGCCCTTATGCCTGCCCGTGCCATTCTGCCGACGTACATCGGCGTGCGGCGGTCGGCAACTGGTTAAGCGATCCCAGATCTTTCACACAGTGGGACTATAGCTGTTACTCCATATATCACTCCCAACTCAATGTAGTATCACATAGGGAAAAACATAGGCTCCAGATAGTGTAAAACCAATGACTTTAATTCACAAACAATGAACGTATACACTTACATGAAAGAATTTAAAAGCAGGCTCAAACAGAAGCGTGCGCCGGCCGGACACACGCCACAGAAAAACCAACCCGTCCTTCCTGGTATGTAACGAACGAACACGACTGGGGTGACGTCGACACGTTCGCACTGCCCTACGCGTTTTTTAATAACTTACGTCGTCCAGGGGCACGGGCGGCGTGCGACATCACCCCTTTTATACCCATCCCCATACCCAAGCCTCGCTTTGGGTCAGCGGCCATCTTAGATGTCATATCAACGTTTAAAATCATGATCGTGGACCAAGCCTCGCTTTCAATCCACGAACACCATGTGTGTGTGTATCCCAGCAAAACATCCTATAATTGCGGACCAAGCCTCGCTTTCGAGCGGCGGCCATATTAAAAAGTGCTATCTCTCCACATCCACCCAGTGAGTGTGGAGACCCAGGGGAATTGCAAGTGGTTAAAAACCAAGCCTCAGTCCCGATGGACCCTCGTGAAAGGTCAGTAAGAAACCAAGCCTCATTCACACCAACAATACAGACCTGATCACGAATGTGGAGATAAGGGGCAATTTAGCAAACAGCGATCACAGGTCAATTAGCTTCAGTATAAATCACACAATTAGGAAACATAAGGGGAATACAAAGACACTGAATTTCAAAAGCGCAATCTTCCCTAAACTATGAACCTTGCTAGAAGATATAAATTGGGTTAAAATCTTAGGAACAAAGAACACGGAGGAGAGGTGGGTTTGCTTTAAGAGCATATTAAATAAGGGCATTAGCCAGTGATTCTCATTGGGAAATACATTTAAAAGAGCAAACAAAAGTTTTGGATGGCTTAGCTCCAATGTAAACATGCACATAAAAGCAAAGGAGAAGACCTTCAAAAAATCATCATCAGCATTCACACTTTACAAAGAATGCAACAAGAAATGTAAGGATGCAATTAGGGCAGCTAAGATAGAACACGAAAGACACAAAATGGAGGAAAGCAAAAAAAAAACCCCAAGAAATTCTTTAAAGTGGGGTGCCCCCTAAAAAAAATGTAAAAGTCAGCAGCTACAAATACTGCAGTTGCTGACTTTTAATAATTATCAGACACTTACTTGTCCAGCAATGCGGGGGAACGAAGCCCCCCTCGTTCCCCGCTCCGCTCGTGGCGCCGGCATTCTTACTGTGGGCACCCGACTGTGGCTTCAGAGCCAGGCATGCGCGAGCGCCGTGATATGCCGCACAGTCAGTGTGCGGTGCCGAGGGGAAGTGATGTCACCAGCCCGAGCAATGAAGGAGGCAGACTACGAGGGATCCCCTAGCAGATTATTTCTTTTTACATTTTTTTATGAATTTTAAGCAATTTATTTTTTATTTTTTGGTGGCAACACCACTTTAAGTATATAAACAGTAAAAAAGGGAGGACAGACCATAATGGCCCCATAAAGAATGAGGAAGAAAATCTAGTTACAAAGGATGGGGAGATGGCAAAGGTACTGAATTTATTCTTCTCCTCAGTCTTCATGAGGGAATCGGGGGGCTTCAGTAACCAAAACTGATTTGTTTATACTCATGATACATCACAGAAAGCACCCTCATGGTTAAGAGAGGACAGAATTATAAATAGTCTTGGAAAACTTAAATAAGTCACTGGGACCAGATGGCTTGCACCCGAGGGTCCTTAGGGAGTTAGTCAAGTAATTGCCAGACCATTGTTCCTAATTTTTACTGACAGTCAACTGACTGGAATGGTAACAGCTAATTGTAAAAAAGCCAATGTAGCACCAATATTTAAAAGGGGACAAAATACATCCCTGGGAATTACAGACCAGTTAGCCTAACATCAATAATATGCAAGCTTTTGGAGGGGATGATAAGGGACTATATACAAGATTTTAGTAATGAAAACTGTATCATTAGCAGTAATCAGCATGAATTCATGAAGAATCGTTCTTGCCAAACCAATCTATTAACCTTCTATGAGGAGGTGAGCTGAAATCTGGATAAAGGGAGGCCCGTAGATGTGGTATATCTGAATTTTGCAAAAGCATTTGACACAGTTCCCCATAAACGTTTACTGTACTAAGTAAGGTCCGTTGGCATGGACCATAGGGTGAGTACATGAATGGAAACCTGGCTACAAGGGCAAGTTCAGAGAGTGGTGATAAATGGGGAGTACTCTGAATGGTCAGGGGTGGGTAGTGCTGGGACCAGGGTGGAAATTGTGGTACCCCAGGGTTCTGTGCTGGGACCAATCCTATTTAATTTGTTCATAAATGACCTGGAGAATGGGATAAACAGTTTAATTTGCAGACGATACTATGCTAAGTAGGACAATAACTTCTCAACGGGATGCGGAAACCTTGCAAGTAGATCTGAACAAATTAATAGGGTGGGCAGCTACATGGCAAATGAGGTTTAATGTGTAAAAATGTAAAATAATGCATTTGAGTTGCAAATGCAATCTACTTACTGGGGGAGATCCTCTGGGGGGATCAAGGATGGAAAAGGACCTGGGGGTCCTAGTAAATGATAGACTCAGGCCGCGTACACACGCGCGGACTGTTTGCCCAACCTTGTTCGTCAAACAGTTTCGGCAAACAGTCCGCTCAAAATTTGCATGAGCGGACTTGCCCACACACGAGCGGACTGTTTCAGCGAACTGTTTGCCAAACAGTTCGCTCAACTTTTGAAATGAACGGACTCGCCCACGTAAGGAGGCAAATCCGCCCATTTCGAGCGCGTGTACAGGTAGGCGGGGCCCGCGAAGGAGACGTCGCGGGCTCCGCCGCCTGGAATGGGCTTAAAGGGGAACCCCAACGCCGAAAAAATCGGCGTGGGGGTTCCCCCAAAGTCCACACCAGACCCTTGTCCGAGCACGCTACCCGGCCGGCCAGGAAAGGGGGGCGAGCGAGCGCGCCCCCCCTCCTGAGCCGTACCAGGCCGCGTGCCCTCAACATGGGGACAAGGTGCCTTGGGGAAGGGGGGGCCGCGCGGCCCCCCCACCCCAAAGCACCTTGTCCCCATGTTGATGAGGACAAGGGCCTCTTCCCGACAACCCTGGCCGTTGGTTGTCGGGGTCTGCGGGCGGGGGCTTATCGGAATCCGGGAGCCCCCTTTAAGAAGGGGGCCCCCGGATACTGGCCCCCCACCCTATGTGAATGAGTATGGGGTACAATGTACCCCTACCCATTCACCTGTGAAATAAAGTAC
Source organism: Lithobates pipiens (assembly GCF_037356315.1). NCBI lineage: Eukaryota > Metazoa > Chordata > Amphibia > Anura > Ranidae > Lithobates > Lithobates pipiens. The sequence continues at coordinate 31,785,931 of NW_027507787.1, forward strand.
AAAAAAAAACACAACACAGGGAAAAAATATTTTATTGCACCGCTCCGGGGGTCTTCCGTCTTCGGGGGTCTTCTCGCCGGACTCCTCCGCTATCTGTGTGTAGCTCTTTTACTAGCAGAGGAGTCCGGCTTTCTTCCTCCCCGCCGCCGGCCTCTTCTCCCGACTTCGGGGGTCTTGTCCCCCTCTTCGGTTCTTCTGCCGGGCCACCGCGCCTTCTTGTAGCTCTTTTACAGGCGGTGGCCCGGTCTTCTGTCGCCGCTGTCGTCGCCGCCGCCTTCCGTTCTTGTTCTTCTTCTTGTTCTTCTTCTTCTTCTCCTGGAGATGTTGACTCGACGAGCTCTCCGGCCGGAATGCCAGGGACACGCTCCGCTGCCACTTATATAGTGACAATGGGGCGGTGTCACATGGTATATGTCACATGGGTTGGTCACATGGTGACCCCGCCCCCTTACGATGTCATAGTCCCCATGTGACATCAACCCATGTGACCAACCCATGTGACATATACCATGTGACACCGCCCCATTGTCACTATATAAGTGACCGCACAGCGCGGCTCTGGCATTCCGGCCGGAGAGCTCGTCGAGTCAACATCTCCAGGAGAAGAAGAAGAAGAACAAGAAGAAGAACAAGAACGGAAGGCGGCGGCGGCGGCGACGACAGCGGCGACAGAAGACCGGGCCACCGCCTGTAAAAGAGCTACAAGAAGGCGCGGTGGCCCGGCAGAAGAACCGAAGAGGGGGACAAGACCCCCGAAGTCGGGAGAAGAGGCCGGCGGCGGGGAGGAAGAAAGCCGGACTCCTCCGCTAGTAAAAGAGCTACACACAGATAGCGGAGGAGTCCGGCGAGAAGACCCCCGAAGACGGAAGACCCCCGGAGCTGTGCAATAAAATATTTTTTCCCTGTGTTGTGTTTTTTTTTGTACTTTATTTCACAGGTGAATGGGTAGGGGTACATTGTACCCCATACTCATTCACATAGGGTGGGGGGCCGGTATCCGGGGGCCCCCTTCTTAAAGGGGGCTCCCGGATTCCGATAAGCCCCCCGCCCGCAGACCCCGACAACCAACGGCCAGGGTTGTCGGGAAGAGGCCCTTGTCCTCATCAACATGGGGACAAGGTGCTTTGGGGTGGGGGGGCCGCGCGGCCCCCCCTTCCCCAAGGCACCCCCCCATGTTGAGGGCACGCGGCCTGGTACGGCTCAGGAGGGGGGGCGCGCTCGCTCGCCCCCCTTTCCTGGCCGGCCGGGTAGCGTGCTCGGACAAGGGTCTGGTGTGGACTTTGGGGGAACCCCCACGCCGATTTTTTTCGGCGTTGGGGTTCCCCTTTAAGCCCATTCCAGGCGGCGGAGCCCGCGACGTCTCCCTCGCGGGCCCCGCCTACCTGTACACGCGCTCGAAATGGGCGGACTTTCCGAGCGGGAACAGTTTGCTCATTTCGAAAGTAGCCTACACACGGGCGGACTGTTCGCTCAAACACAGTTTCAGCGGACAGTTTTTCGGAATTTCCGAAAGACTTTGTCCGTCCAACTGTCCGCTGAAACTGTCCGCTGAAAGCCCACACACGATCGGACTGTCCGCCCAAACACTGTTCAGCGGACAAGGTTGGGCGAACAGTCCGCCCGTGTGTACGCGGCCTTAGCAATGACAGCAATGACATGCAATGCCAAGCTGCTGCTAACAAAGCAAACAGAATATTGACATGCATTAAAAAGGGGATTAACTCTAGAGATAGAGCAATAATTCTCCCACTCTACAAGACTCTAGTCCAGCCTCACCTGGAGTATGCATCTGGACACCAGTCCTCAGGAACGATGTGCTGGAAATGGAGTGACTACAGAGAAGGGCAACAAAGCTAATAAAGGGACTGGAGGATATTAGTTATGAAGAAAGGTTACAAGCACTGAACTTATTCTCTCTTGAGAAGAGACACTTGAGAGGGGATATGATTTAAATTTACAAATACCATACTGGTAACCCCACACTCATTCACTCATTAAAATTAGAAGAAGAGGTTTAACCTTAAACTGCGTAGAGGGTTCTTTACTGTAAGAGTGGCAAGGATGTGAAATTCCCTTCCACAGGCAGTGGTTTCAGCAGGGAGCATCGATGGTTTCAAAAAACGATTAGATAAGCACCTGAACGACCACAACACACAGGAATATGCAAGGTCATACTGACATATAATCACACACATAGGTTGGACCTTATGGACTTGTGTCTTATTTCAACCTCACCTACTATATAATTATGTAACAGCCACTCTGGTTATCAGAGGCCTGTTATGGAAGTCTGAAGAAGTACCAGAGCGGCCTTATTCACTAGTTGGGGATGGTGAACAAGTGGGAAAGCTTCAACAGAGTGCCAAGCCAGGGACCCAGTGGGTTAGCAGGGGTGACGCTTGAGGAGTATACAGCGGGTTAGATGTGGAAGAGCTAAGGGGATCCAGTGACGTCTGGGATCTTGAAGTCTAGTGAGAGACCGGGAGCTCAGTGAGTGAAGATCTACAGTAAGATACTGTGAGATGTGAGAAAATATCTATAACAGGTTACTGTGAGTTAAGTGTATGGATCTCTATTGACTGTTCAAATTTCAGTTGCCATAGGAGACAGTGGTTCTACAAATACAGTTGACCACATCAAAACTGTACTTTTGCCCCCTTCCTTCCCAGACCATTTTTCAGCTTTCAGCAAATAATCATTAGGACATGTGATTTTAGTGGGGCATATGTGGGGGACATGTGTTTTTATTACTTGGGGACATGTGTTTTGGGGACACTGTGTGGTGACATGTGTGTTTACACTGTGTGGTGTTTTGGGGACAATGTGTTTACATTGTGTGTTTTACATTACTATGTGGGGACACTAGACTGGTGATCAGCGAGTAAAAAGCTGTAAAAAAACAGCTCATACTCACTGATCACCAGCTGGCTGCAACGATCCGCTCTCCTTTCCTCACTGACAACTTCCATGTGAGGAGAGGAGAGCCGATTGCCTAGCAACCGGCTCTGTGTTTACATCACATGATGGCTGTGATTGGACACAGCCGTCATGTGATCAGGAGGGCCAATCACAGAGCCCTCCTGCCGATCGGAGATGCTCCGTGTCCGGGTGACACGAGCGTATCAGGATTGCACCACACGCGCGATCCCCCTCCTTCTGAGAGACGTTCCTGAACATCCACTCAGAAGGAGAGAGCGCCCATCCGGCCGTTTATATACATTGGCCGGGTGGGAAGTGGTTAAAACTGAACTAAACCCAATCGATTTTACATCGATTTTACATTTTCCCAAAATGTTTACATTGAAGGCATGCCGTGAATGATAACTGCCGCAGCTGCTTCTGCTCTCAACCAAACTGTCATGTCATCAAGTGGCTGGTGTCATAACTTATCACATGTGCAAAAGCATATCAACTGCAGATCAAACAGAGGCTACACATGTACACACGATCAGAAATTGGTCGGAAATTGCGATCGTGTGTATGCTCCATCAGGCTTTTCATGGCGGAATTTCGGCCAGCATGTTCTCAATTTTTCGGTCAGAAAAAGTTCTGATCGGAAATTGCAATCATCTGTACAAATTCCGAAGTGCAAAATTCCTACGCATGCTCGGAAACAATTCGACACATGCTCGGAAGCATTGAACTTCATTTTCTCAGGCTGTCATAGTGTTGTACGTCACCGCAGTTTGACCACGCAAGCCAAGCTTGAGCAGAATTCCGTCGGAATTCTGTTGGAAAAACTATCAGAGCTTTTTCCGACCAAAATTCCGATTGTGTGTACACGGCATTAGATGGCAGCTTCCTTGGCTGTAAAGTGATAAGGAACAGCGATCTCTCTGTACTCCAAGTCAGTCCCCTCACCCCACAGTTAGAAACACCTCCCTAGGGAACACTTAACCCCTTGATCGCCCCTAGTGTTAACCCCTTCCCTGCCAGTGTCATTTATACAGTAATCAGTGCACTTTTATAGTACTGATTGCTGTATAAATGTCAGTGGTCCAAAAAAAGGGTCAAAAGTGTCTGATTTGTCACAGTCCAGCTAAAAATTGCTGATCACAACCATTACTAGATTACAAAAAAAATAAAAAATTATAATAAAAATGCCATAAATATATTTCCTATTTTGTAGACGCTATAACTTTTGCACGAACCTATCAATATACGCTTATTTTGTTTTTTTCTTACCAAAAATATGTAAAAGAATACTTATTGGCCTAAACTGATAAAGAAATTTGTTTTGTTTTTTTGATTATTTATTATAGCAAAAAGTAAAAAAATTGTGTTTTTTAAAAAATTGTTGGCCTTTTTTAGTTTATGGTGCAAAAAAACAAAAAACACAGAGGTGTTCAAATACCACCAAAAGAAAGCTCTTTTTGTGGGAAAAAAATATTTTGTTTGGGTACAACGTCGCACGACCACGCAAATGTCAGTTAAAACGATGCAGTGCAGTATCGCAAAAAATGGCCTGGTCATTAAGGGGGTAAATCCTTCCGGTCCTTAAGTGGTTAAAGACAGAATAGTTAGCAAACACTTATTTTATTGTAAAACAACTTACTGTATTTGTAGCATATTAATGTATCATGTGTAATCGATTCATAGCAGAACAAAACAAATATGTTTGTTTAATCTGCCAAAATGTAATAATAAACTAAAGTTTTAATAACCATCACATACAGTACCTGTGGCTATAACGACCGCACTAGCAAAGACCATAACATTTTCAATAGCAATATCCTAGCAAAGCACTATACTAGAAATTAACAACTAAACATGGCAATAAAGAGAGCTAAAAATATCTAATACACAAAAATGAAAAAAGGAACTTTATTTCACATGATTGCCAGGATGTCTTGATTTTCAATAAATTGATAGTTAGGTACAGCTTTCTGCACAAACATTATTTACCCATCATCAAATACAGTAATCTCTAAATCTAGCCTTATTTTTAAATGCACCTGAGATCTTTAGTGTCAGGCAAATATCAGATATAAGATTCACATATATGGAAATATTGGTTACAATAAAGTTCTTTTGACACATTTTCTGCAAAACAAGCACAGTATTTTAGCCTTAATTAGCAGAAATGCTCAAGTTAATTAGTGGTGGAATGTGTTAATGATTAATAGTGGCAGACATATCACAATGTACAATATATGATCCTATTTTAAATTAACCTTAAACTACACTGGTGATGCAATCCACTGCATGGTTACGTGCTCCGGTTAGGTTACAGTTTTTCCAGGTGGTAATAATAACCCTGTAATGACCAGAGGTCATTGAAATCTAAATGATGAACCTCATTTAGCAGTGTCAATATTAGCAGTAATGTATTTTTTTTTTTTACTTTGACTTTAATGCCGTGTACACACGATCGGACGGACCAGAATTAGTCGGACAATCCCATCGTGTGGGGCTGCAGCGGACTTTTTCTTCCCAAAAGTCCGGCGGACTTAGAAATAAGACTGGCTTCAAAATTGTCTGCCGGACTCGGCTTTTAGCGGACAATCCATTCGTCTGTGTGCTAGTCCGGCAGACTAAAACCGACGTTAGGGCAGCTATTGGCTATGAACTTACTTATTCTATATTATCACGTTTGAATCCGCCGGACTTTTGGAGTGATCGTGTGTGGCCAAGTCCGTTCGCTTGAAAGTTCAGCGGACCTCAGCTCCAAAGTCCGGTAGACAATCTGCCGGACTAAGTGCGCCGGATAGTCCGATCATGTATACATGGCTTAAGGCTCCATTCACACCTAAGTGTACTGGAATCGCGGGCAGAATCGTACGATTCTGCCCATGATTTCAGAATTTGGGCAAAACACGGGACACGTTTGTGATTCCACTATTTCTTATTGGCACAACAAACGCTGTGCAATTTTTCACGATTGTCGCTAAAATTGCGGCAAAAGTTACACCATCAAATGCAGTTTCAAAAGGAAATAGATTAATGTTCCTTCGGAACAGGGTATCATACTGAGGATCATTAATCTACAGATTGCAAGGGTAAGGAGAAGATTTATATAATACATTCACCCAGTGCTTTCTAGAAGCTCTAAACTGAAAAGTGGCCAGTCCTACCCCACAAAGATTTTCATGCTATCACTCATTGTAACTGAACCATGCTTGAGTGTTTACTGAATGAGCTACAGTTTTTCTTCTCAAAATTACATCTGTGAGGCATCCTGTTTATTAACAAACTGCGTTTACTATGCTTCAGTTATGAATGGACGCAGTGAGTGAGTGAGTTAACTGTGTTCACGTAGAAAAGGAAGGGGCTGGTAAATTCCATATTTACTAAACCGTTCCTCTGCTCTGAATCCTGAAACATCCTCTGCAGCAGTCTGGGGAAGAGGAGAGGGGTGAAGCCGGCAGCACTGTGGGGCATGGGGGGCAACAAGAGGGGGGAAGCCTGAGCAGTAGGGGGAATCTGCATCACACATAGTGATTAGGGTGTGACTAGGCACACCTGCACACCCCCTGTGCACGCCTATGCTTACGTCTTACTGGATACAGCTTTTCATGCTATCACTCACTTTCATTAAGGCTGAATATACATTATAGAATTTGCTTGTACAATTATCCTTTAGATTTGCCAAAACCATATATTATGAGGTCAGACCTAAACACTTTCAATTTGCATGCATCAGGCAGGCCCTTGCATTACATGATTGGAAGTAAATATAAAGGAAATCGAACAAGAAAACGGTATAATGTATGGCCAGCCTAAACCCTACTCTGCATTCTGATTTGTGACTTTAATAAGATATAAAATGGACAACTTGAAGGTATTTATAAATGGGTCCGTGCTGTGGAGTGTGTCTTATATTATCTTACATGTAATATATAGAATGCAGACCCATGCCTTGAATACTATAGATTCATTCAGAACTTATAATATCTTATCTAGTTCCTCAGCCATTAGGAGTATAAAAATAATGCTAACATACACATTTCTAATAATTATCAGAAAAAAACATTGATACATTGACATTGCCCCTGACGTGACTAACAAAATGTTGTTTACTGCATATTATCTATGAAAAAAAGCAAAAAATATGGAAATTAAAGTTTTTGTTTAAAGCTGGCTGGCATGTCTTGTGACAAGATTTCTAAAAATAAAGCAGTATTCCCTGGGACCTAATTTTGTAGACAAATTTTGCATCTAATGAAAAATCTGCAGATTGCAAGTATTATGAGCCAAGAGCAGTTTCAAAACAAATGAGAGCAAAGTTTAGTTTTATAAATAACTAACATCTGTATAAGACCATATTTCCTTTTTGTGAATTTACTATATTTTTCCAGTGTTCCCGGAGGCATAACGGAGTGGGACACCAAAAAGGCCTCAAATGGTTTAGAAAAAATAATTTGCTTTTGTATGAAGACTTTGGCTGAGTTTGTGGTTGAAAGCAATTCCTGAAGAGGTTTGCTTCCTATGTTAATGCCTCAGTTGGTGCCCCTTGGTCACCATTTGCCTCCACTACAAGCTCACAAGCACCTACAATAATTGGTGCCTGCAAATGCAACATGTACTTTGTAGATTGTAGATCCTTGTGTAATTTCTCTGCCACATCAAAACATTTTCTTCCCTTGTTCCATCTGTGGGGACCAGAAGCCACAGGCCAAGGTTAGAGGCCACAGCAGTGGCACTGTTGAAGAGAGTGCCAGGCAGATTGGAATTGTTTTCCATTATCTATTTTTTGATGGTGAAAATTCCCTGCATGGGCAATTATTTTTGTTTCAGTTATATGAATATCCCTGAGTTCATAAATTCTACCTCCGCATGAGAGCTATTAACACTACTTTGTGTTTATCACAATCACATCAAACTAAAAAATAAAATGAGTGCAATGCTCCCTAAAATCCACTAAACAATGGTGCATTGTAGGAAGGGCTGCACTGATTTTAGTTATAATTATTTTTGTTGAACTTTGATTTTGTTAATAAAAGTGGGCCAGGGGGACAGTTTGGACTCGCATGGATTTAAATTGGCTAAAATTGCTTCTACCACTGAGCTAAGAAAACCCCAATATCACTTAGGCCCCTTACACACAGGGTACACTCCGTTGGTGTCCACCTGCTCTGCGAGGAATCTGTCTGCTGATCCCCGCTAAGCAAGCAGATGGCTGGTCTGTGTCCTCTCTGCTAATGCTTATCTTATGGTAGCTTTGGAGGAAAATTTTACTGATTTAAAAAATATATATTTAGAACAGTAAAATTATTTTGTATTTGATCAGCCTTGCCTAATTGCAATAGTTTTAGAACTCTGTGCTAGACATGAATATCAAAACTATTTTGTAGTGCAAAGAGTAGAGAACTAATTACACAATCAGTAATGATCAGACTTGGTGTTAGCAGTGGTGTACAGTATATACCATAATACCTAAATGTAATATTACAATGTCAAAGCCTCGTTTAATAAATTCAAATACACAGCCACACTGCAGTACGGTTACTCTACAGAGCAGCCAGGAAAATCAGAAGCAGAAACATGACCAACCTCTATTCTGTCCTACAAGCTACTTTTGGGCTAAACCATTTAATGGGTCCCCTTGTCTATTTTGCTGCTTATACAGAATGTCTGCTACTGATTACTGTGATTAACCAACTTCCATGTACAATGGTAACAAATAGGTTAGGTCAGCTGAAAGCAATTTCAAAGCTCTATATACCTAACATTCACTAAAGACTCCACTTTTAATTAGTGAGTGTTTGGGGATTGAAATATCCCTGGGACAATGGTATACCTCATTTACACCCACACACAAAACATCTAGCTCCGGGTTCACACATTGGACCTTGTCATGACAGATGATGTGTCTCACGGACCCCCCCGAACACAGTCTGAACAAACGATAGTGGATTATTCAGCAGTGAATATCTGCTCAGGTTTAAATTACCTGCTTGGCACCAATGTCTTTGCATTTCTTAAAAAAAGGCTAAGTATTCACTGAATGCTGCCCATGCTGAGTGGTCTACCTAGCACAGAGTACCAGTGTCTACTACAGTGATTTTCAGCTTTCAGCCACATTTTGCATGGGCACTGCAGGCCATTCATTTGATTGGGCTGTAGCTCTTCCTAAAATTTAGGTCAAAGGTTCCTGCTACATTTTTTACATTGCAGCCTGCATGGAAACTGCAAATGCAATGCAATTTCCCAGTGCATCTCCTGCGTTTTCTGTGTGGGTGGTTACGGCTGCAGGAATTGGTGGAGACCTGCAGCGGGAACCACACAAGTGTGAACCAGTCCTAAAAAAGGACAAGAAAGAAAAATATTTTTATTTGTAGAACCATATGAAGAGGACCAGGCAGGAGAACCAGGGCACTGCCCTCACATGTTCGGGACTAGTTAACCTGCGTGGGGGAGCCATCAGATGAAAACCTTACCCGTGATCTTATCAATAAGGTAATTTCACAATTCTGTACAAGTTCTTTTATCTCACAATCATTTCTCATCAAACTGTTCATTTTGCAAACATAAACATTTCATAAGTATACAATTGGGATTAAAATGGATATTTAACTACTAAACTATTTTGTTTTCCATGGATCAACATTTTATCTCCACCTGGAATGGCTTTATATTCTTCTCTACTCAATAGACACCTCATGGAATGAGGAACTTTGTGTCATTTTAAGGACTATTAATCTGTGTGATAACATTAAGGAATTTGAATCTACATACAGTATTTGAAAACACAAGGAAATCATTTTTGTAAATTTGTCAAGGCAGAATTTCAGCACCGATAATAAAGGTCCTGGTTGGCACAGTGGTGTAGTCGGTAGCACCTTCACTTATCAGTAAAAGGGTTGCTGGTTCAAGTCCTGACCACAACACTACCTGCCTGGAGTTTGCATGTTCTCCCTGTGCCTGCGTGGGTTTCTTTTGGACACTCTGGTTTCCTTCCACACTCCAAAGACATGCTGTTAGGTTAATTGGGTCTTGTCTAAATTTGCCCATGTATGTATGAATGTTAATTAGGGACCTTAGATTGTAAGCTGCTTGAGGGTAGGGACTGATGTGAATGTACAATATATATGTAAAGCGCTGCGTAAATTGATGGTGATATATAAGTACCTGAAATAATACCACAGAAAAAAAGAACATTATACATTCAAGTTCTGTGTGCTTATAACCTTCAGATGCTCCAACCAATATAAATAAGAAGCATTTATTTGCCAACCTGAGCTGAAGACAAAAATTAATGCTACTATTTTAAGACCTTGCATGTCAGTACATGTTCTTGCAAAATGTATACAATTCTCAGAAAGAATTGATTTATTTTCACTTATATTAGCTTTGGAAGAACAGCTTGCTGATTGTAAAAAATGTATTTGGAATAGAAAAGTTCTTTTATGTTTGATTAGCCAGCACATTGCCTAATTGCATTATGTGAATTGAATTGTGTGTTAGGCATGAACATCAGAACAATATAGCAGCGCAAAGAACAGAGAACTAATTATACCAACAGTAACTATGAGACTTGGTTGTGGCATTAGTGTGTATGATACCTAGATATAAAAAGGTCAACGCCTGGTTTGACCAATTCAAATTTACCTTAATGAACAATTCAATAAAAAAAAAAAAAAAAAAAGATCATATAAAGCAATTATAAGCCATTTTACCAACACACAACCTCCTCACTCTCTGCCACTGACGTGCACTACCCCAATCACCATCACTACACTAACCTGCACCTCTTCAATCTCTGCCACTTCACCATGTTTTATCCCAATTTCTGCCAATGCACCAATATGCACTAACCCACTCCGTGTCTCAGTCACAGTGCTTTCACACTGAGACGATGCGCTGGCAGGACATTAAAAAAACTCCTGCAAGCAGCATCTTTGGAGCGGTGAAGAAACGGTGTATACATCGCTCCTTCACCACTCCTGCACATTGAAACGAATGGGCAGTGTTGCCGCTAGCGGCTGAAAACCTCTGCAAAAACTACAGTAAAGCTCCACTAAAAATAGCCGCGATTTACCACTGACCCACCGATGCCTCGTGTGAAAGCACCCTAACCCACTTCCTGCCACTGCACCAATATGCACTAACCCACTGTCTGCCACTGCACCAATATGCACTAACCCACTGTCTGCTACTGCAGCAATATGCACTACCCCACTCTCCGCCTGTGAACAGTTCCCTCTTCCCCACTGCACTGCACAACCTCACTCTCCCCTACTGGACCAATGTGAACGTCCTCACGTGCCACCACTCTACCGACATGCACCTCTTCTTTGTCGCTGTACTGACAGGCACAACCCTAATCAATGCCACTGCACCAATGTGCACTTCTTCACACTGACATAAATTACTTCACTGTCTGCTGTGATGATAATGTGGACTAGGTGCCAAATAGGCACCAGCCAACCATGCTCTTCGGCAGTCCCTATTTTTGTTGAATAGCAACACATAACAGCAGTTATGCAGTGAATCTCCATAGCCTTTTAACATAAGTCACATTTTTACAAGGGTCTGCAATTTCAAAGTACCTGTTATCTCAACTCAGGGATAGCAGAAACCATTCTTCTGGCCACAATTTAAGCCTAGTACACATAGGCCAAGTGTCAGGCGGCATGACCGGTTCAATAAAATCCAGCTGACTTTCAGCCTGTATGTACTGCAGCTGGTTTGACAGATCCATGCCAGGCTGCATACTCAGATAAGGGTCTGGTATAGATTTTGGAATGGCCCCACGCCTTTTTAAAATAAAAATTTGGTGTGAGGTTCCCCTTAAAAGTCATACCCGTTCCGAAGGGCCTGGTCTGGGTTGGGGGCAGGGGCGGGCTGGGCCGGGGGGCAGGGTGGAAATTTCCCCCCAGGCCGGTGCCTACATTATCTTTAAAACGGCCGCTGCGCTGGCTGGATGTTCATTTTTTTTTTTTTCAGGCTGTGATGCGCTGCTGCATTGTGGGAGTTGTAGTCCGGCTGCACTAAAGCTCCTGGAAGTGTGAGCGCAGCAAACTACAACTCCCACCTCCCATGAGTCTCAGAGGCAGGCCAGGTGAGTCACGTCAGGGGAGGGGCTCCTGGGCTTATGTAGCTGTCTGTCTGATCCTGCACTGTTAGATTAAAAACAGACTGATTTGTTCCGTCCATAGGACAGAATGATCAGTCTGTACATTTAGGGGCTGGTGGCTGCAGCTGAGCGGTGTGTCTCACACACAGCCCAGCCAAGTTCACTCCCCCCCTCCTAGCAACGGACTAATGAATGTACTGCATACAGCTACAGCCCCTCCTCCTCTCTCTCCCTGTGTCTGCCTGGCCCGCCCACTCTCCTATCCCGATGTACAGCTGTGAAGAGGAGAGAGGGGGAAGAGAGGAGGGAGAGAGGAGAGAGGGGGAAGAGAGGAAAGAGGAGGGTGCGCGGGAGATATGAACAGCAGCAGCTACACATTCCAAGCTGTGTGAACTTCCAGCCTCCTCCCTGAATCAGTGAGCTCTGCATTTTTCATTACACATTGATAACTGATCTGTCCCTTTCTCTCCTCTGTCTGTCTCCCTCCCCCGCTCTGTTCTCCCAACATCCACTTACCACTAAGCCACTTATGCAGCCCATATATTGATCCCTTTTTTTTGTCATTACACTGGAAAAAAATATGATCCAATTCCCCCATCTACACATTCCAGGTGGATGGGGGAATCCTCCGACAGTGGACCAGTGGGGCGAACAACCAGGGGTGCTTTCCCAGCACCTAAATTTGATAGCACTGGTCTCTGTCTCCATGGCAACAGCGCATTAGGACCTATCACTGGCTACTTGGCACATTATGTCTGCAGTCTGATCACCTCCTGTACTACGTCTGCAGTCTCTGATCATCTCTTGTACTATGTCTGCAGTCTCTGATCATCTCCTGTACTATGTCTGCAGTCTCTGATCATCTCTTGTACTATGTCTGCTGTCTCTGATCATCTCCTGTACTATGTCTGCAGTCTCTGATCATCTCCTGAACCATGTCTGCAGTCTCTGATCATCTCCTGTACTATGTCTGCAGTCTGATCATCTCCTGTACTATGTCTGCAGTCTCTGATCATCTCCTGTACTATGTCTGCAGTCTCTGATCATCTCTTGTACTATGTCTGCTGTCTCTGATCATCTCCTGTACTATGTCTGCAGTCTCTGACCATCTCCTGTATTATGTCTGCAGTCTCTGATCATCTCCTGTAGTATGTCTGCAGTCTCTGATCATCTCCTGTAGTATGTCTGCAGTCTCTGATCATCTCCTGTACTACGTCTGCAGTCTCTGATCATCTCCTGTACTACGTCTGCAGTCTCTGATCATCTCTTGTACTACGTCTGCAGTCTCTGATCATCTCCTTTAGTATGTCTGCAGTCTCTGATCATCTCCTGTAGTATGTCTGCTGTCTCTGATCATCTCCTGTACTACGTCTGCAGTCTCTGATCATCTCCTGTAGTATGTCTGCAGTCTCTGATCATCTCCTGTAGTATGTCTACTGTCTCTGATCATCTCCTGTACTATGTCTGCTGTCTCTGATCATCTCCTGTACTATGTCTGCTGTCTCTGATCATCTCCTGTAGTATGTCTGCAGTCTCTGATCATCTCCTGTACTATGTCTGCTGTCTCTGATCATCTCCTGTAGTATGTCTGCAGTCTCTGATCATCTCCTGTAGTATGTCTGCAGTCTCTGATCATCTCCTGTAGTATGTCTGCAGTCTCTGATCATCTCCTGTAGTATGTCTGCAGTCTCTGATCATCTCCTGTATTATGTCTGCAGTCTCTGATCATCTCCTGTATTATGTCTGCAGTCTCTGATCATCTCCTGTAGTATGTCTGCAGTCTCTGATCATCTCCTGTAGTATGTCTGCAGTCTCTGATCATCTCCTGTAGTATGTCTGCAGTCTCTGATCATCTCCTGTATTATGTCTGCAGTCTCTGATCATCTCCTGTAGTATGTCTGCAGTCTCTGATCATCTCCTGTAGTATGTCTGCAGTCTCTGACCATCTCCTGTAGTATGTCTGCAGTCTCTGATCAACTCCTGTAGTATATATTTTTTTTTTTGGTGGGGGAGGTTGGAACTGGAACTAAGTTGTCTGCTGTGATTAGACTTTGCTGCATGCACGGAGTGTTGTTTTTTTTTTTTAAGAACATATAAAATAAGAAAATTAAGTTCTCCTGACTGCTTGAATTTTTTTTTAAGAAAACCGCGCACAGTAACCATGATGCATTACGGAATCGAATTGTTGACATGATAATCGTAATCGAATCGTGAGGCCAGTGAAGATGCGCACCTCTAATAGCATAGCCATCATGACAATTTAAAATTTTGGCAGTGGCTGCTTTTGGTTTTTCTCTAGCACCCTCTCCCCACCAGCGGACTTATCTAACACCCTCCCCCCCACCAGCGGACTTATCTAACACCCTCCCCCCCACCAGCGGACTTATCTAACACCCTCCCCCCCACCAGCGGACATATCTAACACCCTCACCAGGGGACTAGCCCAACCAATCCCCCCCCCCTCCGGCACGCACGGCCAGCAGCACAGACACACACAGCCACCTCCTAGACCCCCCGGTCAGTGGTGCGGACTGATCTGGGAGGACACCCGCCCTCTGCATGCCTGCCACTTACCCCATCTTATTGGTGGGTCAGGCAGCAGGTGAATTGCAGCACGATATAGGGGGTGGAGAGGAGAGAGGGGGCGGCGCCCTGGTGCCCCTAATGGGCCTGCATTGCATTTTGGTTTTTCTGCTTTGAATAAGGCCATCAGTGAGCTGATTCGGTGGTTCAATGGGCCACTTGACTGGACTTGCCCCCCTGGCCTAAGCCTGCCAGCCCTCCCCTGGTTGGGGGTGACCTCACACTGTTTGTTTTCTGAATTTTTCATTGCCAATGTTCTGACAAAATGAGCAACCTGGCAGAATGTACAACCTCCCTCGCTTCCTGTGATGTGGAATCAGCTGGAGCTCCAAACCACGTGCACTGCATACACGCAATGCATCATACATCCCTTCAATGGCTGACGTCGGTGCACGGAGGAATTTGCCTGACAAAATGCTCGACTGACTACTGTGCATGCGCACTGCCATCTTGCTACACCTTACACTCGACCTCATCACAATTACAGTAAGCAGGTGGGGCAGTGGACATGTTGCTACACCAAACGTGGTTTTGAATTAGCAAACTTATATCAGCAATCAAGTGAGTTTATATATATATTTATGTAGATAAGCTCCCTCAATTTCTGATAGTAGTTTGCTAATTCAAAACCACGTTTGGTGTAGCAACATGTCCGTTGCCCCACCAGCTTACTGTAGTTGTGATGAGGTTGAGTGTAAGGTGATTCTGTAGAGTGCACGCAGGCACAGTTACTTTGTTTCTAAGGGAGGATTCTTAACAACGTAATTATCGTATTGGAATTGATTTTTCCCATGCGCATGCACAGTTCTAGGTCGAGCATTCTACCAGCCATTTGGCGATACAGCTGATCCCACGTCACAGGAAGTGATGTGGGTTGCACATTCTGCCAGGTTGCTCGTTTTGTCAGAACACTGATGTTCTGTCAAATTAGCCAACTCATCAGAAACTCCAACCACGTCACTTCCGGTTTCTTTAAATCATAAGTAATTAACCACTTGCTTACTGGGCACTTAAACACCCTTCCTGACCAGACCAATTTTCAGCTTTTGGTGCTCTCACACTTTGAATGACAATTACTCAGTCATGCAACACTGTACCCAAATTAATTTTGTGTCCTTTTTTTCCCACAAATAGAGCTTTCTTTTGGTGGTATTTGATCACCTGTGGGGTTTTTATTTTTTGCGCTATAAATGAAAAAAGACCGAAAATTTTGAAAAAAAACGCATATTTCTTTGTTTCTGTGATAAAATTTTGCAAATTATAATTTTTTTTTTCATAAATGTTGGCCACAATTTATACTGCTACATATCTTTGGTAAAAATAACCCAAATAAGTGGATATTATTTGGTCTTTGTGAAAGTTAGAGAGTCTACAAGCTGTGGTGCGAATCGCACAAAATTTATCACACCTGATGTACTGGTGGCCTATCTCATTTCTTGCGACCCGAACAAGTCAGGAAAGTACAAATACCCCCCAAATGACCCCTTTTTTGAAAGTAGACCTTCCAAGGTATTTACTAAGATGCATGGTGAGGTTTTTGATGTTGTCATCTTTTTCCCACAATTCTTTGCAAAATGAAGATTTTTTTATTTTATTTTTTTTCTCACAAAATTTTCAATGTAATAGGTTATTTCTCTCACATGGCATGTGTATACCACAAATGACACCCCAAAATACGTTCTGCTACTCCTTCTGAGTATTACGATACCAAATGTGTGAGACTTTTACACAGCCTGGCCACATACAGAGGCCCAATATTGAAATAGCACCATCAGGCGTTCTAGGAGCATAAATTACACATTTCATTTCTCAACCACCTATTACAGTTTTGAAGGCCCTGGAGCACCAGAACAATGGAAATGCCCACAAAGTGACCCCATTTTGGAAAGCTAACACCCCAACGTATAATCTATGAGGCATTATGAGTCGTTTGAATGGTTCATTTTTTTTACAGAAGTTTTGGGAAAATGTGGAAAAAAAATGAAAACGCATTTTTTTTACGCAAAGTTGTCCATTTATAAGATATTTCCAACACATAGCATGTACATAGCAAAAATGACACCCCAAAATACGTTCTACTACTCCTCCTGAGTATAACGATACCAAATGTGTGAGACTTTTACACAGCCTGACCACATACAGAGGCCCAATATTGAAATAGCACCATCAGGCGTTCTAGGAGCATAAATTACACATCTTATTTCTCAACCACCTATTACAGTTTTGAAGGCCCTGGAGCACCAGGACAATGGAAATGCCCACAAAGTGACCCCACGTGGCACTGACGACACGTGGCACTGACAGATGGCACTGGAGGCAGATGGCACTGGAGGCAGATGAGGCTGACAGATGGGGCTGGCAGATGGGGCTGGCAGATGGGGCTGACAGATGGGGCTGACAGATGGGGCTGGCAGATGGGGCTGACAGATGGGGCTGGCAGAAGTCGCTGGCAGATGTCGCTGGCAGATGGGGCTGGGGCTGGCACTGGGGCTGGCACTGGCAGATGGCACTGGCAGATGGTGCTGGCTATTTGCTCTGGCTAATTGCTCTGGCAAATGGGGCTGGCAGATGGCACTGCGGCTGGCAGATGGCACTGGCGCTGGCAGGTGGCGCTGGCAGGTGGCACTGGCAGGTGGCACTGGGGCTGGCGGCACTGGGGCTGACGGATGGCACTGGGGCTGACGGATGGCACTGGCGCTGGCAGGTGGCACTGGCGCTGGCAGGTGGCACTGGCAGGTGGCACTGGCGCTGGCAGGTGGCACTGGCAGGTGGCACTGGCACTGGCAGGTGGCACTGGCACGTGACACTGGCACGTGGCACTGGCACTGGGGCTGGCGGCACTGGGGCTGACGGCACTGGGGCTGACGGATGGCACTGGCGCTGGCAGGTGGCACTGGCGCTGGCAGGTGGCACTGGCAGGTGGTACTAGCAACTGGCACTGGCGGCACTGGTGGTGGCAGGTGGCACTGGCAGGTGGCACTGGGGCTGACGGATGGCACTGGCGCTGGCAGGTGGCACTGGCGCTGGCAGGTGGCACTGGCACTGGCGGCACTGACGGCACTGGGGCTGACGGCGCTGGGGCTGACGGATGGCACTGGCAGGTGGCACTGGCAGGTGGCACTGGTGCTGGCAGGTGGCACTGGGGCTGACGGCACTGGCGGCACTGGGGCTGACGGCACTGATGGCACTGGGGCTGACGGCACTGACGGCACTGGGGCTGACGGACGGCACTGGGGCTGACGGACGGCACTGGGGCTGACGGACGGCACTGGGGCTGACGGCCGGCACTGGGGCTGGCAGGCGGCACTGGCGCTGGCGGCACGGGCTGATGGCACTGGGGCTGACGGCACTGGGGCTGACAGCACTGGGGCTGACGGCAGGCGCTGGCAGGTGGCACTGGCGGCACTGGCACTACTGGCAGATGGCACTGGGCTGACAGATGGCACTGGGCTGACAGATGGCACTGGCACTGGGGCTGACAGATGGCACTGGGGCTGACGCTGGCACTGGGGCTGACACAGGCACTGGGGCTGACACTGGCACTGGGGCTGACACTGGCACTGGGGCTGACACTGGCACTGGGGCTGACACTGGCACTGGGGCTGACACAGGCACTGGGGCTGACACAGGCACTGGGGCTGACACTTAGATCGCTCTCCCTCCTCACACGCTGTCTCTGTGTGAGGAGGGAGAGACACGGCAATAGGAGATGATCTCATATGTTTACATATGAGATCATCTCCCATTGGCAGCTGCGATTGCGCTGTGAACGGCCGCTTTGATTGGCCGTTCACGGCGATCTGTATTTGTCTGTCTCCGGGAGACACGGCAAATACAATACTTCCACGATGCGCGCAGTGCGGAAGTAAACAGTAACAGTAACAGTAAACGATGCGCGCAGTGCGGAAGTAAACACCAGGCCGTCCAGGGACGGCCAGGCGAAGGAAGCCGCCCGCTCTAAGGCCGTCATTCGGCCATAGGGCGGGTGGGAAGCGGTTAAAGATTTTGACGAATTGCTGTTTGGACACAACACCAGCAAGCAAATACAGTCCGGTACAGGAAGACTTAGCTGTTTTGACAGCACAGCAGCTAACGGGGACAAAGTTGTCGCCACCATTTTGTTGGCTAGTATTGGAGTGGAGTAACAATCTCCGCTCATAATATCGTGCACCGGACTGTACTCAGTTGCCAGTGTTGTGTTCAAACAGCAATTAATCATAATCTCCAATTACTAATGGTTTAAACACACCGGAAGTTAAAAAGGAACTGCTGTCCGCTTACATAATGTGTAATAAAAAAATCTTTGCCATTCTGAAACTTCCCTCCAACCACTTTGCATATACTTTTATATATACTGTGATTCATTACTTGCCAAATTTGCTGCAGAAATCTCCCTCCACTGTGTCTGGCTGCAATCATTTTAACTGTGGGCAGCTGAAACTGCTGCCTGTTCACTTCCTGGATTTACACAGAGGCACACCTCCAGCTCTGCAGCTCTCCTTGGCCCTCTTATGACTAATCCCCTTCCCTTTCTGGCAAACTCTTAGGAGAGTGAGGGAGAGAGCTGTGCACGATATCATACGCCTAGCCACTTTTCCAGACAAGGAACAGGAAATGGGCTGAATAAGATATTTACTAGCAGAAAAAAAATAGTTTTACTATCCAAAGTTAAAACAACAAGGGCAGAGGATTTAATAGATGGAAAGATGAAAAAATTACTGAAGTTCCGCTTTAAGTAGTTAGAATTTCAGACGAGTTGGCTATTTTGACAGAACACCGGCATTCTTTTGATTACATTTCAGCTGTCATTGGGGAAGCCTGTTGACAGCTGATGCGTCATTGGATGTTAAGGATGTGGCGGCCGGCTTCCTGGCTCACTACTTAACAACCAGATATTCTTCGCTAGGGATGAGCCGAACACCCCCCGGTTCGGTTCGCACCAGAACTTTCGAATGGACCCCAAATTCGTACGAACTTTAGAACCCCATTGAAGTCTATGGGACTCGAACGTTCGAAATTAAAAGTGCTAATTTTAACGGCTAATATGCAAGATACTGTCCTAAAAAGGGTTTGGGGACCTGGCTCCTG
Organism: Lithobates pipiens; assembly: GCF_037356315.1. Lineage (NCBI taxonomy): Eukaryota > Metazoa > Chordata > Amphibia > Anura > Ranidae > Lithobates > Lithobates pipiens. The sequence goes on from NW_027507787.1 coordinate 31,805,621, forward strand.
CCCCAGGGGACATGGGTCAATGCCTAAAATGTTTTTAAAAATGTCCGTTTTGGCGGGAACACTGATTTTAATGACGATTAAAGTGAAAAAAAAGTGAAATATTCCTTTAAATATGGTGCCTGGGGGGTGTCTGTAGTATGCCTGTGAAGTGCCACGTGTTTCCCGTGTTTAGAACAGTCCCTGCACAAAATGACATTTAACGGAAATAACGTCATTTAAAGCTGCTTGCGGTTTTAATGTTATATCTGGTTCCTGCAATATGGTTGAAAATCATTGAGAAAAATGCCATGGGTAGCCCTCCCTGCCCATTACCAGCCCCTTTGGGTCTTGTACGCATATTAACCACTTAAGGACCGCCGTATTGCCATTATACGTCATCGCAATGGCACAGGCAGGCACAAGCATGTAGATGTACGTGCCTGCCTTCCAGCGGATGGGGGGTCCGATCGGACCCCCTCCCGCTGGATACGGCGGTCCGGTTCCATCCAGGAGCGATCCGTGATGAGGAGATGGCCGTTGGTTTCTGGCCACCCCCCCTCTGGATTTCTCCTGGCCAATGACGAGCTTCCTCCCACTGTGTATTGTTTACACAGGAAGGAGGAAGTGATGTCATTCTCCTCGGGGTGGTATTTTTGACCAGACTACGAGGAGAAGACTAAAAGTAAGTGCACCAAAACACTACACTGACACATAGGTACACATAGGTACACGACCCCCCCCCGATCGCCCCCCGATCCCCCCGCCCCCCCTCCCACCCCCAGTCACAGTGTCACTGATTGCATTGATCATTTCTTTACTGATCACTGCATTCAGTGTCAGTTGTAACAGTTAAAACTGTCAGGGCAGTTAGTGTTAGGTCCAGGGTAGCCCCCTATCACCCCCCAATAAAGATTTAACCCCCTGATTGCCCCTAGAGTTAACCCTTTCACCCCCTTTTGCCAGTGTCACTAAGCGATCATTTTTCTGATCGCTGCATCAGTGTCGCTACTGTCGCTAGGTAGCTAGTTATTTTTTTAGGTTCACCGCCAGGTTTTTATATCGCTAGGTACCCCGATATACAACCCAATAATGGTTTTAACCCCCTGATTGCCCCTAGTTAACCCTTTACCCCCTTTTGCCAGTGTCACTAAGCGATCATTTTTCTGATCGCTGCATTAGTTTCGCTACTGTCGCTAGGTAGCTAGTTATTTTTTTAGGTTCACCGCCAGGTTTTTATATCGCTAGGTACCCCGATATACTACCCAATAATGGTTTTAACCCCCTGATTGCCCCTAGTTAACCCTTTCACCCCCTTTTGCCAGTGTCACTAAGCGATCATTTTTCTGATCGCTGCATCAGTGTCGCTACTGTCGCTAGGTAGCTAGTTATTTTTTTAGGTTCACCGCCAGGTTTTTATAGCGCTAGGTACCCCGATATACTACCCAATAATGGTTTTAACCCCCTGATTGCCCCTAGTTAACCCTTTCACCCCCTTTTGCCAGTGTCACTAAGCGATCATTTTTCTGATCGCTGCATTAGTGTCGCTACTGTCGCTAGGTAGCTAGTTATTTTTTTAGGTTCACCGCCAGGTTTTTAATAACGCTAGGTACCCCGATATACTACCCAATAATGGTTTTAACCTCCTGATTGCCCCTAGTTAACCCTTTCACCCCCTTTTGCCAGTGTCACTATGCGATCGTTTTTCTGATCGCTGCATTAGTGTCACTAGTTTTGTTAGGTAGCTAGTTATTTTTTTAGGTTCACCGCCAGGTTTTTATAGCGTTAGGTACCCCATATACTACCCAATAATGGTTTTAACCCCCTGATTGCCCCTAGTTAACCCTTTCACCAGCGATCACAGTATAAGTGTCACTGGTGACGCTGGTTAGCCAGTTAGTTATTTAGGTTCCCCGTCAGGTTTTTATATAGTGCCAGGGACCCCCATATACTACCTAATAAAAATTTGAACCCCCTGATTGCCCCTGGTTAACCCTTTCACCACTGATCACCGTATAAGTGTTACGGGTGACTCTGGTTAGTTTGCTTTTTATAGCATCGGGGCACCCACCATTTATTACCCAATAAAGGTTGAACCCCCTGATCACCCGGCGGGTGATATCAATTAGGTTTTAGGGTCAGGGTCTGCCTCGCCCCAGGCAGCGCTAGGTTAGTGCCAGTACCGCTAACACCCACACGCAAAGCATAAACCTCCTGTAGTGGTATAGAATCTGAACAGATCAATATCTGATCTGATCAGATCTATACTAGCGTCCCCAGCAGTTCAGGGTTCCAAAAAAACGCATTGTTAGCGGGATCAGCCCAGATACCTGCTAGCACCTGCGTTTTGCCCCTCTGCCCAGCCCACCCAAGTGCAGTATCGATCGATCACTGTCACTTACAAAACACTAAACACATAACTGCAGCGTTCGCAGAGTCAGGCCTGATCCCTGCGATCGCTAACAGTTTTTTTGGTAGCATTTTATAATTAAATCTGGAAGGCAGTGCTTGGTTTTTGGGGTCCCGTACGTGGCTAGGCTCCCAAAAAGTCCCCCACATGTGGTATCCCCGTACTCGGGAGAAGCAGCAGAATTTATTTTGGGGTGTAATTTGACTTATGCCCATAGCATGTGTGAGCAATATATCATTTAGTGACAACTTTGTGCAAAAAAAAAAAGTTTGTAATATTCCCGCAATTTGTGGCAAAATATAAAATATTCCATGGACTCAACATGCCTCTCAGTAAATAGCTTGGGGTGTCTACTTTCCAAAATGGGGTCATTTTGGGGGGTTTTGTGCTATTTTGGCATTTTATGGCCTTCGAAACTGTGATAGGTAGTGAGGAGTGAAATGAAAAATTTGCACCCTTAGAAATCCTGAAGGTGGTTATTGGTTTTCGGGGTGCCGTGCGCGACTAGACTCCCAAAAAGTCCCACACATGTGGTATCCCCATACTCGGGAGAAGTAGCAGAATATATTTTGGGGTGCAATTCCACATATAACCATGGCATGTGTGAGCAATATATCATTTAGTGACAACTTTTTGTAAAAAAAAAAAAATATATATTTTTTGTCATTATTCAATCCCTTGGGACAAAAAAAAAATATTCAATGGTCTCAACATGGCCCTCAGCAAATAGCTTGGGGTGTCTACTTTCCAAAATGGGGTCATTTGGGGGGGTTTGTGCCATCTTGGCATTTTATGGCCTTCAAAACTGTGATAGGTAGTGATAGGTAGTGAGGAGTAAAATAAAAAATTCATGCCCTTAGAAATCCTGAAGGCGGTGCTTGGATTTCGGGGTCCCGTACGCGGCTAGGCTCCCAAAAAGTCCCACACATGTGGTATCCCTGTACTCAGGAGAAGCAGCAGAATGTATTTTGGGGTGTCATTTCACATATGCCCATAGCATGTGTGAGCAATATATCATTTAGTGACAACTTTGTGCAAAAAAAAAAAAGTTTGTAATATTCCCGCAACTTGTGGCAAAATATAAAATATTCCATGGACTCAACATGCCTCTCAGTAAATAGCTTGGGGTGTCTACTTTCCAAAATGGGGTCATTTTGGGGGGTTTTGTGCTATTTTGGCATTTTATGGCCTTCGAAACTGTGATAGGTAGTGAGGAGTGAAATCAAAAATTTGCACCCTTAGAAATCCTGAAGGTGGTGATTGGTTTTCGGGGTGCCGTGCGCAACTAGACTCCCAAAAAGTCCCACACATGTGGTATCCCCATACTCGGTAGAAGTAGCGGAATATATTTTGGGGTGCAATCCCACATATAAGCATGGCATGTGTGAGCAATATATCATTTAGTGACAACTTTTTGTAAAAAAATTTTTTTTTTTTTTGTCATTATTCAATCCCTTAGGACAAAAAAATAAATATTCAATGGGCTCAACATACCCATCAGCAATTACCTTGGGGTGTCTACTTTCCAAAATGGGGTCATTTGGGGGGGGGGGGGGGTTGTACTGCCCTGCCATTTTCGCACCTCAAGAAATGAGATAGGCAGTCATAAATTAAAAGCTGTGTAAATTCCAGAAAATGTACTCTAGTTTGTAGACGCTATAACTTTTGCGCAAACCAAAAAATATACGCTTATTGAAATTTTTTTTACTAAAGCCATGTGGCTGAATACATTTTGCCCTCAATGTATGACTAAAATTTAGTTTATTCGATTTTTCTTATAACAAAAAGAAGAAAATATCTTTTTTTTTCAAAATTTTCACTCTTTTTCCATTTATATCGCAAAAAATAAAAATCGCAGAGGCAATCAAATACCATCAAAAGAAAGCTCTATTTGTGGGAAGAAAAGGACGCAAATTTTGTTTGGGTGCAATATTGCATGACCGCGCAATTACCAGTTAAAGCAGCGCAGTGTGAAATTGGAAAAATACCTCTGGTCCTTAAGGTGTTTATTGGTCCGGGGCTGTAGTGGTTAAGGGGAACCCCGTACCCATATTAAAAAAAGGAAATGCGTGTGGCCCCCAGGCCCTATATACTCAGAACAGCAGTATACAGGCGGTGCAAACAAGACAGGGACTGTGTAGGTTTGTTGTGTTAAGTTGAATCTGTTTGTAATTTTCAACTGGTACATTTTTAAAGTGTAGCTCCAGTCAAAAAAACTATTTTAAAGCTTTTTGGAAAACATAGGGAAGGGTTATCACCCCTGTATAATTTGTTTTGTCGTACATCTTTTTTCATCTCACTTGCTGTTGTCTCCTTCCATTTGCAAGTAGGAGATGTTTGTAAGTTGGATGTTTGAAAGTAGGGGCCTGCCCTATATGCTCTGCAGAAATGGCGGAACAAGGTGTTGGTTTTGCCACAACATTGTAAGCCCTCAAAGTGACTCTTGGTGGGCGCTGGAGCGCCTTGCTGTGAACGATTATATCAAGAATTGTAATTACATGCCATTGTTGAACTTTGGTAGAAAAATTGACCTTTGGTGGTTGTGGTGCTGGTGCCACAACACTATAAGTCCTCACAGTTACTCTGGGTGGGCACAGGAACGGGCCCTCCTGTGAAATATTATATCAAGAATTGTAATTACATGTCCCTGTTAAACAGGGGCAGAAAAATTGGGCCTTAGGCACTGGTGCTGGGGCCACGACACTGCAACCTCTCCCATATACTCTAGTTTTATTGCAGGAATTAGCCCTGCTGCAAAGCATTGCATCAAAAATTGTAATTAAACGCCCCTGTTAAACAGGGGCAGAAAATTGGGCCTTAGGCACTGGTGCTGGTGCCACGACACTGCAACCTCTCCCATATACTCTAGTTTTATTGCAGGAATTAGCCCTGCTGCAAAGCATTGCATCAAAAATTGTACTTAAACGCCCCTGTTAAACAGGGGCAGAAAAATTGGGCCTTAGGCACTGGTGCTGGTGCCACCACACTGCAACCTCTCCCATATACTCTATTTTTATTGCAGGAATTAGCCCTGCTGCAAAGCATTGCATCAAAAATTGTAATTAAACGCCCCTGTTTAAAAAAAATTGGGCTGATGGCATCACCCAGAACCAGAAATGTTCTTCCAACATATCAGCGGAGGAGGAAGAGGATAGACAATCAACATAACAGGACAGTCACTCAGCATCAGCATTAGGGATGAGCCGAACACCCCCCGGTTCGGTTCGCACCAGAACTTGCGAACGACCCCCGCGTTCGGTACGAACGTTAGAACCCCATTGAAGTCTATGGGACTCGAACGTTCGAAATGGAAAGTGCTAATTTTAACGGCTAATATGCAAGATAGTGTCCTAAAAAGGGTTTGGGGACCTGCCTCCTGCCTCAGGGGACATGGGTCACTGCAAAAAAAAGTTTTAAAAACTGCCGTTTTGGCGGGAGCACTGATTTTAATGACGATTAAAGTGAAAAAAAAGTGAAATATTCCTTTAAATATGGTGCCTGGGGGGTGTCTGTAGTATGCCTGTGAAGTGCCACGTGTTTCCCGTGTTTAGAACAGTCCCTGCACAAAATGACATTAAACGGAAATAACACCATTTAAAACTGCTTGCGGTTTTAATGTTATATCTGGTTCCTGCAATATGGTTGAAAATCATTGAGAAACATGGCATGGGTAGCCCTCCCTGCCCATTACCAGCCTATTTGGGTCTTGTACGCATATTAAGGGGAACCCCGTACCCATATTAAAAAAAGGAAATGCGTGTGGCCCCCAGGCCCTATATACTCAGAACAGCAGTATACAGGCGGTGCAAACAAGACAGGGACTGTGTAGGTTTGTTGTGTTAAGTTGAATCTGTTTGTCATTTTCAACTGGTACATTTTTAAAGTGTAGCTCCAGTCAAAAAAACGATTTTTAAGCTTTTTGGAAAACATAGGGAAGGGTTATCACCCCTGTATAATTTGTTTTGTCGTCCATCTTTTTTCATCTCACTTGCTGCTGTCTCCTTGCGTTTGCAAGTAGGAGATGTTTGTAAGTTGGATGTTTGAAAGTAGGGGCCTGCCCTATATTATAGCGGTATGTACTGGGTACAGAGCACGCAGATAGCACGCACTATCTCCTAACACTACTGACTGCAAGCTCTATTATTAACCACTTGACCACTGGGCACTTAAACACCCTTAATAACCAGACCAATTTTCAGCTTTCGGTGCCCTCACATTTTGAATGACAATTACTCAGTCATGCAACACTGGACCTATAGGAAATGTTTGTCCTTTTTTCACACAAATAGAGCTTTCTTTTGGTGGTATTTAATCACTGCTGGGTTTTTTATTTTTTGTGCTATAAAAGAAAAAAGACCGAAAATTCTGCGAAAAAAATAATTTTTCTTCGTTTCTGTTATAAAATTTAGCAGATTAGTCATTTTTTCTTCATACATTTTGACCAAAATTCATACTACTACATATCTTTGGTAAAAATAAGTACAAATTGGTGGATATTATTTGGTCTTTGTGAAAGTTATAGAGTCCACAAGCTATGGTGCCAATATCTGAAAATTGATCACACCTGAAGTACTGACGGCCTATTTCCTTTTTTTTTTTTTTTCCACAAAATTGTCATATTATCAGGTTATTTCACACACACAGCATATGCATACCACAAATTACACCCCAAAACACATTCTGCTATTACTCCCGAGTACGGCGATACCACATGTGTGAGACTTTTACACAGCGTGGCCACATACAGAGGCCCAACATGCAGGGAGCGCCATCAGGCGTTCTGGAGCACCCAGGCCAATTCTGACATTTCTCTCCTACATGTAAAAATCATCATTTATTTGCTAGAAAATTACAGAGAACCCCAAAACATTATATATATATTTTTTTTTTAGCAAAGACCCTGGAGAATACAATGGTGGTCGTTGCAAATTTTTATCTCACACGGTATTTGCACAGCAATTTTTCAAACGCGTTTTTTGGGGGGAAAAAACTGTTTTGTGCTTAAAAAACAAACAAAAAAAACAGTAAAGTTAGCCCAATGTTTTCATAAAGTGAAAGATGAAGTTATGCTGAGTAAATAGATATCAAACATGTCACTCTTCAAAATTGCACATTCCCGTGGAATGGCGCCAAACGTCGCTACTTAAAAAATCCCCATAGGCGACGCTTTAAATTTTTTTTTACTGGTTACATGTTTTGAGTTGCAGAGGAGGTCTAGGACTAGAATTATTGCTCTCGCTTTAACATTCTCGGCGATACCTCACATGTGTGGCACATGCGAGCACATGGGGACATGGGCGCTTTAATTTTTATTTTATTTTTTTATTGTTCATTTTACTTTATTTATTTTAGTTTGACATTTTTTTCCCCAAAAATATATTTTTGATCACTTTTATTCCTATTACAAGAAATGTAAACATCACTTGTAATAGGAATATGGGGTGACAGGTCCTCTTTACAGTGAAATCTGGGGGGTCAATATGACCCCACATCTCACCTCTAGGCTGGGAAGCCTGAAATAAAAAATAAAAAAAAGATTCTGGCTTTGATCGTACTGGCGAGTTGGTAGAAGCACCGGAGGGCGGTGAGGGGTGGGGGGGCGTCTATGGCTGGGTATTTCAGGGTATCACCGAGTATGGCTGGGTATCTCTGAGTATGGCTGGGTATGGCAATTTATGGCAGGGTATTACAGAGTATTGGCGGGGTATTGGCGGGGTACTACAGAGTAATAGCAGGGTACTGCAGAGTATTGGGGGGTACTACAGAGTAATGGCAGGGTACTGCAGAGTATTGGGGGTACTGCAGAGTAATGGCGGGTACTGCAGAGTAATGGCGGGTACTGCAGAGTATTGGGGGGTACTGCAGAGTAATGGGGGTTACTGCAGAGTAATGGGGGTTACTGCAGAGTAATGGGGGGTACTGCAGAGTAATGGCAGGGTACTGCAGAGTAATGGGGGCTACTGCACTGCACAGTAATGGCAGGGTACTGCAGAGTAATGGCGGGGTACTGCACTGCAGAGTAATGGCGGGGTACTGCAGAGTAATGGCGGGGTACTGCAGAGTAATGGCAGGGTACTGCAGAGTATGCACTGGTATTGCAGAGTATTGGCAGGGAATTGAGGGGTTAAATTCGGTGAGCAGCGATGTGGGCACTGCAGATGCAGCCCACATCGCTGCTGACATCGATCTCTTTCCCCTCCGCTGTACCGATCGGTACAGAGAGGGGAGGGAGGAACCGACGTCATAACATGACGCCGGTTTGTTTCCAAGTGATCACTCCGTCATTTGACGGAGCAATCACGTGGTAAACGGCCGCTATGAGCGGCCATTTACCGTGATCCGTGATGCGCCGGGTCCTGTGGACCCGGCAGTCACGGATGCTCTCGAGTGCGCGCACCTCGGGGCACGCGAGAGCAGAATTCTGGGAGGCCGTTAATTAACGGCCTCTCAGAGTTAAACAACCGCCCTGAAGCCGTTAATCGGCAATGGGCAGTTGTTAAGTGGTTAAAGCTAGATCACTAGCTATATAGGTGAGGTGAATATAGTGGTGTATACTGCAGTCAGGGCACAGACAACAACCACTACACAGCAGCAAGATAGGAAATCAGCCAAAAACGATTGGTGTGTACTGTGTTGAAGGTACACAGAACACCCACTGCTTCAGATGCTAAGTAACACACTACACGAGGCCGCCTCAAAGGCGGCCTTATATAGTGTGGGGCGTGCACTACACAGCCTGAGCTATGATTGGCCACAGGCAGGATGCCTGTGGCCAATCATGGCTCTCCTCGCTGCCGGCGCTGCGATTGGCCAAGCATGCGGGGTCACAGTGCATGCTTGGCCAATCATGGGGCAGCAATGCACTGCGCCACCGCAGTGCATTGTGGTCCGCACGCGCGTCACTCGAATTTTGACGCGAGCGGCCCAAACGTTCGGAATTCGCCGAACGGCCGAACAGCCAATGTTCGAGTCGAACGTACGTTCGACTCGAACACGAAGCTCATCCCTAATCAGCATAGGCAGTCTTGAAGGGATGTGATATTTCAAAAAAAAATATTCGGTTACATCAGCTTCAGGTGCTTGGCAGCTGTGGGTGATCCAAGACTGATTCATCTTGATGAAGGTCAGTCGATCAAATGATTCGGTGGACAGGCGCACCCTGTGATCGGTAACAAAGCCACCAGCAGCACTGAAGGTGCGTTCTGAAAGAACGCTGGATGCAGGACAGGCCAGTAGCTCAATTGCATACTGTGCAAGCTCTTGCCAGTGATCCATCCTCAAGACCCAGTAAGCCAGAGGATTTTCGATGGGAAAGGTGTCCAAGTCTGACCTTGCCCCTAGGTATTCCTGCACCATGTAAATCAGACGCTGGCGATGGTTGCTGGAACCGATCATACCTTGGGGCTGCGGACTAAAAAATTGTCTGAAAGCATCAGTCAGACGGCCACCTTCTCCACCGCTCCTTCTGACCGATGCCTCAGCAACACGTTGTCCAGGACCAGGAGTTTGTAACCTCCCAGTCTCTGGGAACGCATTGCACAGACCTTTCTGCAAGGCCTCCCGGAGATGTCTCACCCTCTGCTCCCTCTGCGATGGCAAGATAAGGTCGGCAACATTACCCTTGTACCGTGGATCAAGGAGAGTGGCCAGCCAGTAATGGTCCCTCTCCTTGATCCGAAGAATACGAGGATCCTTCCGCAGGCTTTGCAGGATCAGGGAGGCCATGCAGCGTAGGTTAGCTGAGGCATTCGGTCCGGAGTCCTCTGGGTCACTAAGGGCAACATGATCCGCAGCTACCTCCTCCCAGCCACGTACAAGTCCACGTGTTTCTTGGGACTGTAAATCATCCCTACAAGACTGCTGCTGCTGATGCTGAGTGCCAGCCTCCACCTCCATGCTGACACAATCATCCTCCTCCTCCTCTTCTTCCTCCTCATCCTCTTCCTGTGTGATGGGTGGCACAGCAGGAACACTGTCTGGATAAAGGGGGCCTTGAGAGGCAAGGAAGTCCTCCTCTTCCTGCCTCTGTTCTGCCTCAAGTGCCCTGTCCATTATTCCACGCAGCGTATGCTCCAAGAGGTGGACAAGAGGTACAGTGTCACTGATGCATGCACTGTCACTGCTCACCATCCTTGTGGCCTCCTCAAACGGTGACAGGACAGTGCATGCATCCCTGATCATGCCCCACTGGCGTGGTGAGAAAAAACCGAGCTCCCCTGACCCTGTCCTGGTGCCGTAGTCGTACAGGTACTCATTGATGGCCCTCTGCTGCGTGTGCAGCCGCTGCAGCATGGCCAACGTTGAGTTCCACCTGGTGGGCATGTCACATATAAGGCGGTTCTTGGGCAGGTTCTTTAGGAGCTCAGCCAGCCGAGCACAGGCATTAAATGATCAGCGGAAATGCACACAGACTTTCCTGGCCTGCTTCAGGACATCCTGTAAGCCGGGGTACCTGCCCAAGAACCGCTGCACCACCAGGTTAAGGACGTGAGCTACACAGGGCACATGGGTCAGTTGTCCCTGTCGGAGGGCGGAGAGGAGATTGGTGCCATTGTCGCGAACCACCATTCCTGGCTTAAGCTGGCGTGGCGTCAACCACCTCTCGGCCTGCCCCTGCAGAGCTGACAAAACATCCACCCCAGTGTGGCTCCTGTCCCCCAAACAAACCAGCGCAAGCACGGCATGGCATCGTTTTGCCTGCGTACTTGCGTAGCCCCTGGAACACCTACGGAGCACCGCTGGTTCTGAGGACAGAGCACTGGAAGAGGCCATGGAGGAAGAAGAAGAGGAGGGGGTGGAGGAGAGAGGTGTGTCACAACCAATAGTAGCATTTTGGAGGCGTGGTGGCGGAACAATTTCCAACACTACTGCACCTTGTCCTGCATCCTTCCCAGCTGCCAGAAGAGTGACCCAATGGGCCGTGAAAGACAGGTAACGTCCCTGTCCATGCCTGCTGGACCATGAGTCAGTGGTAATATGCACCTTACCGCTGACCGTCCTGTCCAGCGAGGCAAGGACATTGCCTTCCACATGCTGGTAGAGAGCCGGAATCGCCTTCCGTGAGAAAAAGTGGCGTTTGGGGACCTGCCACTGAGGAACCGCACATTGTACAAACTCACGGAAGGGGGCCGAGTCTACCAACTGAAAAGGCAGCATTTGAAGTGCTAGCAATTTAACAAAGCTAGCATTCAACCGCTGGGCATGTGGATGGCTGGGAGTGAACTTCTTTCGCCGGTCCAGCAGCTGGGGCAGGGACATTTGCCTGCTATAATCGGACGTGGGTGTACTGCTAGCAGAATGCCCGGAAGCACTTGGCTGTGACACACCTAATTCTACACCTTCATTCCTCTCAGAGCAGGTTTCAGAGAGGACTGAAGGTCTAGTGGGGTTGGAGATCCCAGCTGATGAGGAGCAATGAGAGGTCCGCTTTGTTCTTTGGTGTGGGTCTTTGAGGTACGCTTGCCAACGAGCTGCATGGCAGGTCAACATATGTCTGGTCAAGCATGTGGTGCCCAAGCGGCTGATGTTTTGGCCACGCGGGATACGCTTGAGACATATGTTGCAAATAGCAGCGGTGCGATCTGATGCACTCGTCTCAAAAAAGGCCCACACCAAAGAACTTTTAGAATAACGCGCAGAGGCAGCGCCCTGCACAGGCGGAGCTCTGCGGTGTGATTCAGTCGGTGTGCTGCCCCTAAGCTGGCCCCCGGAGGGCATCCTGCCTCGTTGAACATGTGCCTCCTCCTCCTCCTCTCTCCTACCAGGCACCCACGTGGAGTCAGTGCCCTCATCATCCCCTCCCTCTTCATCGCTGTAGCAAACCTGGCAATATGCTGCAGCTTGTGGAACATGACTGCCAGATTGCTGTCCTTCTTGAGCATCCCCTCTCTCTGCATTCACGCTACTGCCTTCCTCTAGCTGAGTGTCATCATCAGAGCCTACAAAACACTGGGTATCCTCCTGGAGCATGTACCCAACACTGTGCTCAAAGAGTTCAGGAGACTCCTCAGGAGGACGTTGTGGGTCTAGGGAAGGAGTCACTGATGATGACATTGAGACGAGGGAAGACGATGCATTGGCAGCTGCTTTGCTAGTACCCTGAGACTGGGTGAGAGAGGATGAGGAGGATGAAGAGGGCTTGGTCATTCACTCTACCAAGTCGTTGGCATGTTGCGGTTCAACATGTCCAGCTTCAGAAAAGAAGGACAAGCATGTCCCATGGCCACGTGCTGATGACAATGCACCGCGTCCACGACCAGCACTGTTGTCTCTAGACACAGAGCCTGCTTGCCCTCTTTTATCGGCTCGCGCCTGTCTGCCTCTCCTTGCTGGCCTTCCAGACATGGTAATGGCCTGAAGGGAGTTGGGTAAAACAGCAGTTGGGTAGTGTATATTGTGCTGGAGGCACACAACACCCACTAACTCCTGCAGATGCCTTTAGTATAGAACACCAGAGATAAAGGGGTATACTGTAATGGAGTCATACAACACCCACTAAGCCCTGCAGATGGCTCTATTAGAGAACAGCAATAAAGGGTAGATACAGGTGTATATTGTGCTGGAGGCACAAAACACCCACTAACTCCTGCAGATGCCTTTATTATAGAACACCAGAGATAAAGGGGTATGTACAGATGTATACTGTGCTGTGCTGGAGGCACACACAACTTCCAATAACTCCTGCAGATGGCAAGTGGGCTCAAATAGAGAAGAGCTATGTAGGTGGATATAGCGGTGTGTACTGGGTACAGAGCACGCAGACAGCACACACAAGTTCCTAACACTACTGACTGCAAGCTCTAGTATAAAAGATAGATCACTAGCTATATAGGTGAGGTGAATATAGCAGTGTATACTGCGGTCAGGGCAGGCAGACAACAACCACTACACAACAGCAAGATCGAAAATCGTCCGATAATGATCGGTGTATACTGTGTTGAAGGTACACAGAACACCCACTAACTGCTTCAGATGCCAACACACTACACAAGGCCTCCACGCTGGCGGCCGTATATAGTGTGGGGCGTGTACTACACAGCCTGAGCTATGATTGGCCACAGGAATCCTGCCTGTGGCCAATCATGGCTCTCCTCGCTGCTGGTGCTGTGATTGGCCAAGCATGCGGGGTCACAGTGCATGCTTGGCCAATCATGAGCCAGCAATGCACTGCGATGACGCAGTGCATTGTGGGCTGTGAGCGCCACACGAATTTGGCGCGAACGGCCCATAATGTTCGGAATTCGCCGAACGGGCGAACAGCCGATGTTCGAGTCGAACGTATGTTCGACTCGAACACGAAGCTCATCCCTATTCTTCGCACAGAAATAGAGTCAGTCGATAATTTTTCAACCGATCCGAATACGAATTGTTCCAAAAGTTTGAAATTCATTGGAAAATGAATATATACGAAAAAAAAATTAATTGAATTTCAATTAAATTCATTATATTTCATTATATATTATAATAAGCAAAAATTTGTCCGAATTTATATTCGGACCAAAACAAATTGTTCATGTCTATTGATAATATATTTGAATGTGAAAGAAAATACTGAACAAAAACACACATGACTAGGCTATTGTATACAGAAAACAAAATAGCTGTCCCCCACCTCCTGGGTGACAGACCTATCTCCGAGATATTATGTTTCGTATCAATGAAATGGACATTCCATAACATACCAGTTACCAGGATACATCCTATATATATTCAAAGATATTAATATCTGTATAAAACCGTATTGTAGGGGGTGGCTACTGCTTGGTCATAAACCTATGTCATCCCATCAGCCACTCCTCAGACCTCTTAATTGGTCAGTACTGTGTAAATGTTTTTTTTAAATGATGTCTGTAAATACCTTATCTCATATCTTTTATGGCCAGTCGCGTGACCTCTGGCGGCTCTCCTTCAGTCTAAGGGCTCGAGATCCCCCTCTGACGTCAGCCACGGAGGTCACATGACTGCTGTGCTGGCTGCTCAGCCCCTCCCATTGTAGCCTTTAGATGGGGGAGGAGAACGGTAGGAGGTCACGTGACCCTCTATAAAAAATATAAGACATGGTATTTACAGGCATCATTTTATAAAAACATTTACATGCTGTAGGATAGATTGATAGAGCAGAAGGGCTGGCAGTAATTTTTCTTCACCATATTCTGCATGCTCCAGCTTTACTAAATAAACCTTCAAACCTCAACCTGGGATGGCTTTTTTTTTTTTTGCTCTTTGATATTTTATGTACACCTCAGAAGAAACTGAGTTTTTAACAAAAAGGAGTTCCATCTAACTGAAAATGGCCCATGTAAGTACTCAAATGATTGGAAATGGCAATTCTGCTGCACAGTATGGGTAAACCAGGCTTAGAATAGTAGAACACTATGAATATAGTCATTTTCAGTCCTCCCAACATGAGAAACTTTTGCAGGCATTCAGGAACTTTGAAACCTGGGAAAAAATGCTTTTAGGCATCATTTTGGTCATAGTTAATGGCGGACGCTTGTACAGGAACATTTCTAAAGCTAAAAACTGTCTATTTAGAGGCACTGATGATCTAATGCTCAGTAAAAAGATCTTAAGTAAAGGCAAAAGGCTGCATTAGAGCAAAATTGGCTTATAGAGTGGTCAATACCGTAACTGCACAAAATGTGAGATAATAAAGATGTCTCTGTCCAGCTTATAGAGCAACACCATGGTTGTAAAGGATAGAATAATTTTGCAATAGGTTGCATGATCAGAATTCTGATGGTTAATTCTAGAAAAAAGTACAAAGGTGAATAGGCTGCATTGTTAAGTAAGTATGTACACACAGAGAAGCAGGATGATCATATACAGTAGATGTAACTAAACTGTTATTACATTTGGCATTAAATTGATTATTCTTTTTACAATCATATAGAAAAATATGCTCTTGTAATATCAAATACACTAATTTGCTGTATTATTTTGTAAATGTAACCTACTACCAAAGTAAAGTGTGAGTGTCATACTATAAGACTGGAAATGGTGATAAAGTATTACAATTAGACTTGGGAAATTTAACATGAATAAATTCACCGGGACCAGGTGGCTTGCATCCAAGGGTACTTAGGGAACTCAGTCCAGTAATTGACAGACCATTGTTCCTAATTTTTACTGACAGTCTACTGACTGGAATGGTACCAGCTGATTGGAGAAAAGCCAATGTACCACCAATATTTAAAAAGGGCCCAAAATACATTCCTGGGAATTACAGACCAGTTAGCCTAACATCAATAGTATGCAAGCTCATGGAAGGGTTGATAAGGGACTATATACAAGATTTTGGTAATGAGAACAGTATCATTAGCAGTAATCAGCATGATTTATGAAGAATCATTCTTGCCAAACCAAACTATTAACCTTCTATGAGGAGGTGAGTTGCCATCTAGGTAAAGGAAGGCCCTTAGACATGGTGTATCTGGATTTTGTAAAAGCATTTCACACAGATCCCCATAGACGTTTACTGTACAAAATAAGGTTCGTTGGCATGGACCATAGAGTGACCTGAGTACAGGGATTTAAAACTGGCTACAATGGCGAGTTCAGAAGGTGGTGATAAATGGGGAGTACTCGGAATGGTCAGGGGTGGGTAGTGCTGGGACCAACCCTATTTATTTTGTTCATAAACGACCTTGGGGATGGGGAAATTTGTTCAATCTCTGTATTTGCGTATGATACTAAGCTAAGCAGGCAATAACTTCTCTGCAGTATGTGGAAACCTTGCAAAAAAAATCTGAACAAATTAATGGGGTGGGCAACTACATGGCAAATGAGGTTTAATGTAGAAAATTTTAAAATAATGCATTTGGGTGGCAAAAATATGAATGCAATCTATACACTGGGGGAATCTAGGATGGAAAAGGACCTGGGGGTCCTACTAGATGATAGGCTCAGCAATGGCATGCAATGCCAACCTGCTGCTAACAAAGCAAACAGAATAATGGAATACATTAAAAAGGGGATCAGCTCCAGAGATATAATTATAATTCTCCCACTCCACAAGACTCTGGCCCAGCCGCACCTGAAGTATGCTGTTCTGGGCACCAGTCCTCAGGAAGTATGTACTGGAAAAGGAGTGAGTACAAAGAAGGGAAACAAAGCTAATAAAGGGTTTGGAGGATATTAGTTATGAGGAAAGGTTGCGAGCACTGAAATTATTCTCTCTGGAGAAGAGACGCTTGAGAGGGGATATGATTTCAATTTATAAATACCATACTGGTGACCCCACAATAGGGATAAAAAAAATTGTGGAAGGGGGTTTAACAAGACACGTGGCCACTCATTAACATTAGAAGAAAAGAGGTTTAACCTTAAACTACGTGGAGGGTTCTATACTGTAAAGCCTTGTACACACGGTCGAAGAATCCGTCGGAATGCGTCCTATCGGACCGTGTCATCGGATAATCCGACTGTGTGTGGTATGCATCGGACTGATTTTGTCCGAATCTCCGTCTGACCCAATTTTCCAACATGTTGAAAATATTTCCCGACCAACTGGGCCGGTCGGACCTAATCCGATCATGTGTAGAGCATTTTGATCGGACCAAGTGCCACGCATGCTCACATTCAAATTCCGACACGGAAGCGCTCATTTAGGTAAAACTACTGCTCGTAAGCGATATAGCACATTCGTCACGCTGCAATGTTAAAAATTCATTCATCAAGCGCATTTCAGCAATACAATTTTAGTTTGCTTCACATCTACACAATTTTTGATTTGGTTTTTTATTTTCTGGATGTTTGGGGGGGGGGGGATTCCCTAAAAATCTCCTTTAAAGACACTTTGCTCATTTCTCCTTATTTTTATTTTTTTTGTGTGTAAACTTACAACAACAACATTATTGTATTTTTTATATTTTCTTTTTTAATCTACAGGAGGTTGTTTAGTGTTGGTACCCCTTGTTATTTAGTTCACTTTGTATTTTGGAAATGTACCTGCCTGCTCACAAATAAACGGTACTTTTTGAAGGAAAACACATTACAGAAGTATTTCATCAAAGAAAAAAAATATGTATTTTGTTCGCTAGAAACTAAAAATAGGAACGCAGCACTGGAGAAACTTCTTAACTTTGGTGCAGCCTTTGGCCCCCAGGGCAGACATGACTAAATGAGATATTAAAAAATTGGTGGCCTGAGGAGTAGATATCTCAGGGAGAGAAGTCTGGTCCCGAAGTCCTAGAGAGCAGGAAATTCAGATGCCATTTCTGTCCCCAGGATGTGGATCTTCAAGAGGCTGCATCTTTTGGCACACCAGACTCAACCCAGGCCATCACTCTCTGGTCTTCCTTTGGGACTTCCCACCAGGCATCCTTGCAGGCTGTGGCTGGGCTCCTGTAGCTGGGGCAGGAGGAGGAGGGCGTTGGTCAACCTCCTGGCTGCCACTTGCCACAGCCTCCCCCCGACTGAGGTCACCCTGTGTATGAAAAGGGGACATAGTTTTAGTTTTTTGATCATCAATCACACCATTTTGTGCTCCTGGCTTTTGCTAATTGAATGTTACCAAATAGAACAGACTATCATTCTGACACCAGCATTTTTCTTTCCTGTCCCAATAATTTTTGGTCACTACTGTCTATTGAGATGTAAACCACTTGGAGAAATCTCAACTTACTGATCTATAATAACATCTAGTTAACATCATTAAATGTAACACAAGAAATATGTTCAACAATGCAATACCTGTCTCAAGCTGGGCCCCACCACATGGTGTTTCCTGGAAGGCCCAGGTTGGACATCAGAAGCCTCAGCTGGGGGTGAAGGATGCCTTGGAGGAAGCCTGGAGAGTGGTAGCCTGAGTGGTGGCCTGGGTACCCCTTGGTCTACCAGAAAATGCAGCTTGTCAAAGTGCAACATCCTGGGGTAATAAACAGCATCTGTATCTCCTGCTCTCAAGGACTCCAGGTGCTTCTTTCTCTCCCTGAAATATGTAAGCTTCATGGCCACAATTTTGCGATTCAGATAGGTCATGTCTGCTGTGGGGAACATGATCTGCAACAAAGCAAGCAGTTTCTCCAATGCTGCGTTCCTCTTTGATCTGTCATTATAAAACTTGTTGTGGAACTGCCACAGGCAGGGAATCTCCATGTACAGTTCTATGAATAGCCCCATAAAGTTGGCATTGGTGAATGGATCCATTTTGTCTGCAAGACACAACACAAGACAAACCCTCAAATACTAATAATGCAATTAAAATCCCTCCTAATCTTGTCCCAACATCAGCCTAGATACAAGCAGTCTAGTCTAGTGAAGCACCAAGTTAAAAATGTTACCTTCGTTTCCACGTTCGCTGCGTCCGTGCCTCACACTCTCCTCCCAGATCGTACGGACGATACACATGTGTTGCGTTTTATATACAGTGCGCATGTGTGAAACTCCGCCCGCCCCTGACGTTCTTTCCAGACTATTCCCCGCCCCTTCGCTTCCCGCACAGTGGGGAGAGCACATGGCGGAGAGAACGCAGGCGCGCATTAATAGTTCCACTAACGAGGAGGAGGGTGAGGAAAGCCCGGAGCCTGAAACGTCCCGATCCAGGAAGACAAGATTTAAGGCCTCAGCTATGTCTTTTGGAGAGATGTTGGAGATGGTCGACATATTGAACAGGACCGACTATGATGGGAAGTATGGACCTTACCCAAACCCAAATATCAGAAAGGCCAAGATCATGAATAAAGTTGTGAAGAGTCTTCTGAAGAATTTTGGGGTACACCGATCCAAGGATCAACTGATAAAACGCTGGTCAGACCTGAAACTGAGGGAGCACGAGCAGTGTGTTCTTAAAAAAAGTAAGTAGTTGTCGTGTGTTCATATGATTATTCTTGCTTGCATACATGCTCCATGTGCTTTGATTTCATGTTGTGCATTTTAAAATGCCCACTTTCAAGGTCATGGTTTCGTTCGTTCGTATGAAACATCGTTCTGCAGGGAAGTATTCCAGCTTAACAGTGTCCCCAATAATGTTCTCACCTTGTAACTCGGCCCAAAAACACAATTATACAACACTTCCAAGCAATGTTTCAGATTCCTATTTCTGCCCTCTGTGTGCTAATTAATCTTTGTTTACATTCTCATAGGGGAGAGAAGACTCAGCAAATATGAGGACACCAGGGACCATGAGGACACCAGGGACCACACCCCTCCCAAAAAAGGGCAACTTCCAAAAGCAGAAACAGAGGAGCAGGAGCAGGAGCAGGAGGAGGAGGAGGAAGGAGAGATCGTGGAGGTTGGACAAATTGTCACCACAACAGGTGAGTGTCGGTGAACACAGCTTCCGGTAAGCTCATCAATGTATATCACCATATTTGGATTACATGGTGTGTTTGTTTGCTTTGTTTTCTAGGTGATGTGGAGGAAGATTCCCGTTTTACCAGTGAAAGTGCCCAGATCTTGATCGGGGAGATAATGGGGTGCAATAGGGATTTGGAAATTGTACAACAAAACATCAATGATGTTAAAAATAAAATGAAGAACATCATTGATGTTTTGGGGAGAGTGTGAAAACTAAAAAACTAGGGTTTTATTTTTGCTTTTTAACATTAAAAAGGTTGTATTTTGCATAATTAAAAATTTGGAAGATGCACAGAGTGTGTAAACATGTGCTATCTCCCATCATGGGGGATCAATGTACATGTTTTGTGGAAAGTGTCTGAGATGAAGGGGTTGCAGCCCCAAAGCATGTACATTGATCCCCCATGATGGGAGATAGCACATGTTGACACACTGTGTGCATCTTCCAAATTTGGATTTTTCAGGGGTCACACCCCATGTGATGAAGGCAATATCAGCCCAGTTTGTACATACTCAGGTCTGATATTGTCTTCACTTTTCCAAGTTGAACTTTGTAAGTTCCTGTGTTCTGTATTTTACGGTTTGATACATGCCTGTTTACACAAAAAAAAACAAGTAAAAAAAATATGATTAAACTCTGTTTTGGATACACAAAATCTCTTGGTTTGTTGTAAAAACCTTTAATAAATGCACATATGAATGTGCTTGTAGTAAAAAGTTTAATTCTCAACAATGTGTGGCTTCCTTTTTCATTGGGCTTAAAATTTATTTGTAGTGAAATTTGAGTTTGTGCTGAGAAGGAGTGCGATTTACTAAAGGCAACTCCACTTTGCACTCCAAGTAAAGTTTCAGGTGTACTTTTGCAGTGCACTTGTAGTGCATAGTGGATGTGCCTTTAGTAAAAAGCACCCACAGTGAGGTGTAAATTTGGACAATCATGCCATTTTCCTGCCATGGTGCTGAAAATGAGCATGATTTTGGTCAATAATTCACTACATACATTAATTACAAAAACAAGGTGTGTGTGTGTGTACCAGACCCACAAAATAATAACATTATCTGAAGAAGAGACTGTCCCCTCATCTTGCTCTGAACTTGGGTTTGCACTGTTGGTGAAAAAGGCACAACTTTAATAAAAATGGCAAAGTGGGAGGCCACAGTCTGCCATTCCTGTGGTGTTGAAGGACACTGTGTAGTGACACAAGATCAAAAACTAGTAATTTGACAAATCAACATTGCATGCAGATTAGACACCCACATTTTTTGACAAAATTAGTATAACATTTTTTTAACTGAGTATTTAAAGCCTAAAGTATAAGGTCCCCTTATGAGAGTCATATCCCCCCCCCCCCCATCTGATGGGCCCTTGCTAAAAAATCAGGGGGGATGTTTAGGACAGATAACGCTCTCCACTTGATTGAGAGCTGAATGCCTAAATAATGTGTGAAACTTTGGGAAGCCCCTCCTTAGTTACACTATTGGCAGCCCACCGGACAGGTAATAAGTGTCATAATAACAAAATGGAAGGACATTTTGACATTCTGCTATTACATAGCAAGAAAATGTATGTGTTAAAAAAATAAAAATAGCATTTGAAAGTATTGAGGCAGGCCCTTACACTACATGCTTTGGTGAATTTGTCCATAAATGTGATCATGAAAAAGGTATTTAGAGTGTGTATTGGGTTGGATAAAAGTCATCAGATAGAAGATTGCTATCAGCTGAGGTAGCAGTTGGGGAGAGGGGGGTTACTAATGAGTTTGGCACAACTCCAAAAAACAAAAAAAGGTCACTTTGCATGAATTGAAGCACACACATCACATTTTTAGAGATTTTAGGGGGTGTTTAGGGGAAAGCAATACTATGGAGCTGCCAAAAGACATTGTTAAGTGACTAGACTATAGTTTTAGGGGCCAAGAAGAGCACGGTGGGGAAGTTAGTGAGGCAAATATGCATGAGGACAAAGGGGCAGAGTATATGAATTAGAGAATATTGCAATGATGGTAATTAGGGAATGAGGAAAGAAATGCAAGACATTAGCAATCATGAAATACATAGAATGTGATGTTTAAGGATAAAACTTAGCATAATATAGTCCTTCTGCAGGAGCTGAATGATGGCAGAACAGGTCTCTGGAATAATGATCCCCAGAGCCTGGGGGGAGATGCCTAGAGAACTTGAGGTCCTGAAGGCTTCTCCCTGTCGCCAAGTAGCGCAACGTGGCGATGAGCCTCTGCTCCGGAGTGATGGCTTGCCGCATGCAGGTATCCTGCCTGGTGATATAAGGGGTCAGCAAAGCCAGCAGACGGTGAAAAACGGGGTCCGTCATCCTGAGAAAAATCCAGAAATGATCAGGATTATTCTTGCGGATCTCATGGAGCAAAGGCATGTGGGAGAACTGGTGACGCTGGCGCAACCAATTCTTGGTCCACAAAAGCCTCCCCTCCCTGTTCATGGACCGGGCTTGTGTCAAAGTCAAAGTAAGAACCCCAACACAAAGCCCCTGCACAGAACAAACTGTACGATGAGTACGTAGACTAAACATGTTTGGAAAACGGTCGGCTGGTCAGAACGGACACCAGAAAGCACCGATAAACAGCAAGGCCTGAAAGGACGACCTGAATAGCAGAAGCAAACAGACAATAAAAAATGCATTTCAAAGCGTACTATAACAAGATATAGTCCACAATGAGAAGCAAATACTTAATGACTGCACACACTGATTATCAGATACACAAAGACAAGCACAAACTGAAGAGCAGTAGCGATCTGAATCACTAATCTGAAAAGTGCGAATCATCTCTCACCAAACTTCTATTAAAACACGAGATCAGCAGAAGGAGCCCAAAGGGTGCCGGACGTGGTGCTGAACTTCCCTTTTCTAGTCCCGCCATACACGGCTTACGTCACCGCGTTCTTGGCAACCGCTAAATCAGACAACTTGGCCCGACCGTGTGTATGCAACAGTTTCGGACACAATCCGTCGGACTAAATGCGACGGGCAAAATCCGACGGATTTGGCTGGCAAAATCTCCGACCGTGTGTACGTGGGCTTAGAGTGGCAAGGATGTGGAATTCCCTTCCATAGGCAGTGGTCTCAGCAGGGAGGATCGATAGTTTAAAAAAACTATTAGGTAAGCTCCTGAACGACCACAACATACAGGAATATACAAGGTAATACTGGCATATAATCATACACATAGGTTGGACTTGATGGACTTGTGTCTTTTTCCAACCTCACCTACTATGTAACTATGATTAACCACTTAACAACCGCCCATTGCCGATTAACGGCTTCAGGGCGGTTGTTTAACTCTGAGAGGCCGTTAATTAACGGCCTCCCAGAATTCTGCTCTCGCGCGCCCCCTGGGGCGCGCACTCGAGAGCATCCGTGACCGCCGGGTCCACAGGACCCGGCGCATCACGAATCACGGTAAACAGCCGCTCAGCGCGGCCGTTTACCACGTGATCGCTCCGTCAAATGACGGAGTGATCACTTGTAAACAAACATGACGCCGGTTCCTCCCTCCCCCTCTCTGTACCGATCGGTACAGCGGAGGGGGAAGAGATCGGTGTCAGCAGCGATGTGGGCTGCATTTGCAGTGCCCACATCGCTGCGCACCGAAAATTAACCCCTCGATTCCCTGCCAACACTCTGCAATACCCTGCCATTACTCTGCATTACTCTGCAATACCCCCATTACTCTGCATTACTCTGCAATACCCCCATTACTCTGCATTACTCTGCAATACCCCCATTACTCTGCATTACCCTGCAACACTCTGCATTACCCTGCAGCACTCTGCATTACCCTGCAGCACTCTGCATTGCCCTGCAACACTCTGCATTGCCCTGCAACACTCCGCAATGCCCTGCAACGCTCCGCAATACCCTGCAACGCTCCGCAACACCTTGCAACACTCCGCAATACCCTGCAACACTCTGCAATACCCTGCAACACTCCGCAACACCTTGCAACACTCCGCAATACCCTGCAACACTCCGCAACACCTTGCAACACTCCGCAATACCCTGCAACACTCCGCAACACCTTGCAACACTCTGCAATACCCTGCAACACTCTGCAATACCCTGCAACACTCTGCAACACCTTGCAATACCCTGCAACACCTTGCAATACCCTGCAACACTCTGCAATACCCTGCAACACTCTGCAATACCCTGCAACGCCCTGCAACACTCCGCAATGCCCTGCAACACTCCGCAACGCCCTGCAACACTCCGCAACGCCCTGCAACACTCCGCAACGCCCTGCAACACTCCGCAATGCCCTGCAACACTCTGCAATGCCCTGCAACACTCCGCAATGCCCTGCAACACTCTGCAATGCCCTGCAACACTCTGCAATGCCCTGCAACACTCCGCAACACCTTGCAACACTCTGCAATGCCCTGCAACACTCTGTAATACTCTGCAACACTCTGCAACGCTTTGCAATACCCTGCAACACTCTGCAATACCCTGCAACACCCGCCAATACCCTGCAACACTCTGCAATGCTCTGCAACACCCGCCAATACCCTGCAACACTTTGCAATGCTCTGCAACACCCGCCAATACCCTGCAACACTCTGCAATGCTCTGCAACACCCGCCAATACCCTGCAATGCAATACTCTGCAACGCCATACTCTGAGATACCCAGCCATAGTCGGTGATACCCTGCAATACCCAGCCATAGACATCCCCCCCCCTCCCGCCACCCTCCGGTGCTTCTATCGAATCGCTAATACGATCAAAGACAGAATCTTTTTTTTTTTTTTTTTCAGGCTTCCCAGCTTAGAGGTGAGATGCAGGGTCTTATTGACCCCACATCTCACTGTAAAGAGGACCTGTCATGCCATATTCCTATTACAAGGGATGTTTACATTCCTTGTAATAGGAATAAAAGTGATCAAAAAAATTATTTTTGGGGAAAAAAATGTCAAACTAAAATAAATAAAGTAAAATGAACAATAAAAAAAATTTTTTTTTTTTTAAAGCGCCCCTGTCCCCATGTGCTCGCATGCAGAAGCGAACGCATACGTAAGTCCCGCCCACATATGAAAACGGTGTTCAAACCACACATGTGAGGTATCGCTGCGAACGTTAGAGCGAGAGCAATAATTCTAGCCCTAGACCTCCTCTGTAACTCAAAACATATAACCAGTAAAAAAAAAATTAAATTGTCGCCTATGGGGATTTTTAAGTAGCGACGTTTGGCGCCATTCCACGAGCGTGTGCAATTTTGAAGAGTGACATATTAGGTATCTATTTACTCAGCGTAACTTCATCTTTCACATTATGGAAAAATTGGGCTAACTTTACTGGTTTTTTTTTTTTTTAAGCCCAAAGCTGTTTTTTTTTCCAAAAAAAAGCATTCGAAAAATTACTGCGCAAATACCGTGCGAGATAAAAAGTTGCAAAGACCACCATTGTATTCTCCAGGGTGTTTGCTAAAAAAACATATATAATGTTTTGGAGTTCTATGTAATTTTCTAGCAAATAAATGATGATTTTTACATGTAGGAGAGAAATGTCAGAATTGTCCTGGGTGCTCCAGAACACCTGATGGCGCTCCCTGCATGTTGGGCCTCTGTATGTGGCCACACTGTGTAAAAGTCTCACACATGTGGTATCGCCATACTCGGGAGTAATAGCAGAATGTGTTTTGGGGTGTAATTTGTGGTATGCATATGCTGTGTGTGAGAAATAACCTGATAATATGACAATTTTGTGAAAAAAAAAAAAAAAGTAAAAAAAATCTTGATTTTGCAAAGAATTGTGGGAAAAAATGACAACTTCAAAAAACTCATCATGCCTCTTACTAAATACCTTGGAATGTCTTCTTTCCAAAAAGGGGTAATTTGGGGGGTATTTGTACTTTTCTGGCATGTTAGGGTCTCAAGAATTGAAATAGGCCGTCAGTACTTCAGGTGTGATCAATTTTCAGATATTGGCACCATAGCTTGTGGACTCTATAACTTTCACAAAGACCAAATAATATCCACCAATTTGTACTTATTTTTACCAAAGATATGTAGTGGTATAAATTTTGGCCAAAATTTATGAAGAAAAAATTACTAATCTGCTAAATTTTCTAACAGAAACAAAGAAAAATTCATTTTTTTACAGAATTTTCGGTATTTTTTCCTTTATAGCACAAAAAATAAAAAACCCAGCGGTGATTAAATACCACCAAAAGAAAGCTCTATTTGTGTGAAAAAAAGGACAAAAATTTCATATAGGTCCAGTGTTGCATGACTGAGTAATTGTCATTCAAAATGTGAGAGCACCGAAAGCTGAAAATTGGTCTGGTTATTAAGGGTGTTTAAGTGCCCAGTGGTCAAGTGGTTAAAAACACAAATGATTTTACTATATTACAAATGAATGCTAAAATCTATTTTGGGAAGAAAATTGCAGCTCTTAAAAAATAATTCTAGAAGAAATTATATAGTAAGCCAGTTGTGACAACCAGTATGGCAAGTTTGCCAGGTGCTTTCAGCTTAAAGGCTAATTTCACCTTTTCAGGTAGAGGTTCACTTTTCATAATAAATAAAAGCCTTTTCTAATGTCTTTTCTGCCCAAACCATCCCAATTGCTTACCTAGTCCATGGCAGCTTTTAAAAAAAGATTTCTGAGCCCATCATATCCTGTAACATCATGTGGCAATCCAGGAAATGCCATGCCCATCATGCCCTGCCTTACGGAATCACAGAATAGGATGTGTTTACCACTCTGGACCACACCTCCCTCATTACTATACCACCTCTTCTTTATTTCCACCCCAAATTCCTACTTCTTTCTTTACATGGGAGAAAGTAGATGGAGACACTCAGCGGTCATTGTTCTTGTTCAATTTAACTTTCAGGCTCCATTCACATGGGAGTGCATGTTTTTTGTCACATTTTTCCTGCGACACACATATCGCAGCCCATTGATTGTAATGAGCTGCCCTAAGCGCAACAAATGTGGCACAGAAACTCATGGGGCACTTTGGTGTGTTGCGGTCTGTACATTTTTACTGTGCATTTTGCCGAGTTTGTTGGACATTTTTGCATGTGGCAAAATGTGCTTTTGCTTCCGTGTTTGAGGTGCCGGTAACAGTTAATGGCACCAAAAGTGCAAGTAGTTCTTTTTGAGCCAATCTGATTGTAAATCTCTGTACAATCTCCTCTAGACTTACCAGAGATAGGATAGTTCAATTCTAGTGGGGTATAGGAGAGATTGCCTGCATCCCTAATATCAAACACAAGACAGAAAGAAAACACTATAGTGGAACTTCAAAGGGCAATGACTCCAAGAGGACATATACAAATTGGTTAAAAAGTATTATTTTTATTATTGCAAACATGTAAAAGACACAGCATTGGTTGTGTCAGATGAGATACAAAAATAGATAAAAATGTGTGACTTGTGTATAAGAATGATTTAAAATAGTGGTTGTGATTTCATGATGAACAATATGTCACACATGTTTTATCTATTTTTGTATCTTGTCTGACACAACCAATGCTGTGTCTTTTACATGTTTGCAATAATAAAAATAATACTTTTAACCAATTTGTATATGTCCTCTTGGAGTCATTGCCCTTTAAAGTCCCACTAGAGGGTTTTCTTTCTGTCTTGTGTTCTAGACTTACCAAGACTATAAAATATGGGGAAAACACCTATCTATCCAGTCACTCTGTATCCAGTCATGCAGGTGCTCACACTACATAGTTGATGACAGATCTAAAATAGATTGTACAATCAGAATGTACTGTATAGTGTATAGTGAACTTTACAGACTTCCATGCACACAATTCTCCTGTTTTCAGTACTACAGTTCTGCTCCACAAAGTATGCATAAGGATATTATTTTGGCTTATGGAGGTGGTTGCTTCAACACAACACTTTTGCTGCTTAAAAAGGTATGTTGTCACCAGTGACGTGTCTTGGAAAGTCAGTGCTTTGCTTAGCATTTGATAACAGCATTTGAACACTACTCCAGGTAGAGCTGGAGTCACTGGTACGGTAGGTTGTTTTCAGAGGATATTTCTTTGACACTTGTATATTTTGATAAATTGTGAAAATAAAGGAACTGATGGAGAAACCATCCCTTGCTCTTTTGTTGACATCCGTTTTTCTTTGGATGTCCTAACTTCTCCAAAAAGCTAAAGTTATGAAATAAAATAAAAATTTTAACACTGGCATGAGAGTGGATGAAGCGATAGTTCCAGTTAAATTAAGTCTTACAAAGCTCAATGGGGTCTGATATACCCAACAATCCGTTTTTTAGGTTTTCATCGCCCATCCTTACTGATTGATGCACAAAGCTATAGGGATGAATTGCTATACCAGTGGCTCAGAAAAGAAATAGAGATAGATGCGCCTCAAGGAGAGCTTGTCTAGCTGCTGGGCAAAATATTAGTGACCTTTCCATCAGAAATGAAAATAAGGAAATTTGCTCTGGGTGATCAATTAGCTCTAGCTAGTTTGAACCCTTCAAGGCATGATCCCATCCAAGGGTGCTTGTCTTTTCCAGGGAAAGGGAAGACAGGGTATGGGCATGCTATTCAATGGCTATTCATGTCAGAGCTGAGATGTAGAGAAAGAATGCTCTGTAGTACACCTTGCAATCAACAGGTATTATAAGAAATTCTGTGGAACTGTGTTACTGCTAGCAAAAATCTGCCAATAATATAGTGACAATACTTTACCCATCTAGTCTGATACTCTTTTAAGGTCACATACATTGTTTTTCTGGAAATTGACAAAAAGGCATTCAAGGACCCAGGACATAATCTGCACAGACTGCATTCCAGGGTCATTGACATGCTAAGTTTAATGTCCTCTGAAACCTCCTCTGAAAGCTCAAATGTCCTGATCTGTTAGCGTACCACAGAATAGTATACATAATTCCTATACATTTGGGTAAGACTCAAATCCACTATATGAGCAAAGGGTTCTTAATGCCAGTGCATTAAAAACACTGAAGAAAGGCTTCATGAAGAGACCTAAACTGGAGATAGTTGCTTATTTAGTCATGTCTAGGAAAGATATAGGTATAAAGTGAGTTGCCCTGGGCAATTACTAGGATTGTCACCTGGTCCATTTAAACCTGGACACATATAAATTATACAGGTAAGGCACTGAAGTAAATAAACACATTACCATCTTAATCAGACACTGAACTTGTGTCTTTCATATGTGTTAGCCTTCAGATGAATTTGTAACCATAGCAATGACAGACAAATGATCTGGCATACACATCTTCCTTGGGAAGAGAACCACAACTGACTACCTAGTGCTGAGTGGGGGACTCCCTTAGTAACATGATCACCATATACTGTATATAAGCTGAGTAAGTACACCTCAATAGGAGGTAAATAGGCAGAACTGCTATTAAGAAAAGTACATTGTACTCAATCACTTGTCTGATATTGCCCTTTATGTGTAGACTTCATCCAAAAATTCCAAAGTTCAGCCTGAATGGACTGACTAAGTTTAACCATTGACTTCTATGGTGTTCAGAGAGAGATGCTGATAGACAATTCTTATAGGAGTTTAGCCCAGAATCCCCCTACTATCAAGGCCACCAAGGGGGGGATGTGAGTGGAATTCTCCCATACAAAATAGTTTCTTTCCTCTTAGAGATAAGAACGGGCCTGAAGGTGAATACAACCAAGGCGGCTCCAAGTGTCATCAATTGATGGAAAGTGCCAACCCTACCTCATCTTACCAGCCCAATGTTAATACACCCAGCTGGGGACACCCTGCTGGGGAGTTAGGGTTTTTTTTTTAACCAAATCAGGGCACCAAAAGGCCAGTAGAAAAAGGCAAGGAACCAAAGGGGGGAGGCGTGTATGAACAACAAAAAAGACCCAAAATGTAGTAGGGAAGGGGATATTTATTCTTAGTACCATGGTGCTAAAAGACCCCAATAAAATTGTTTTAGATAAGGGTCTCAAATGTGTGCCACTCAGAAGTTTGGATAAATTCCAGACTTATATGGATGTGCACAAGTTTGTAAGAAAATTAAATATTAAAAGATATATCAGTTACCCCATTAAGGATAATAGATTGGTCACCACTGAGTTTCTCCATTCCAGGCTATCCAATGCTTTTTTGTTTAACCCTCCTGGAGCTTTGGCACCATAATTAAAAGTGTTCAGGGATATCATAATAAGAGACCTGGAACAACTAGAGATCAAAAAGGCTAAGAATAATAGAATACTGCAAGAAGGACTGGGTTCTCTATGTAATAATAAGGATCTTGTAGTAAGGCTTGTGGACAAAGGGGTTGGGATTGTAATCCTAGATAGGGAAGATTATATGACTGAAATGTACAGGATAGTCGGGGATTGTAATACTTATACACCACTCCCCTCTGACCCCAAACTTAAATATCAGTAGGACCTGGAGAGGACCGTGGTTAGGGGCCTCGAGGTTGGTGTCTTAAACAAAAAAGAGAGTTTGTTTTTGGTGCCTAAAGCACAGAGGACACCAACTATTTATTGCTTACCAAATATTCACAAGAATCCTATCTGCCCCCCGGGACGCCCAATTTCTAGTGGCATAGATTCAATTACATCCCGAGTGGGCGAACAAATTGATTTCTATTTGCAACCTTTGATTTGTAAGATGCCCTCATTTATTAAAGATTCACAGCATGTGATTAATTTGCTCTCTGGGTTGACCCTAAAACCCTAAAACAAGGTGTATGGTTGGTGACGATCGATGTCACCTCCTTATACACTGTAATCCCACATGATTTGGGATTGGAAGCAGTGAAAGTTTTTTTGGATCGGGACTCTGGACTTCCTGCCTGTCAGGTATCCTATATAATGTAACTGTTAGGATATGCAGCTTCCCACAATTACTTCTTGTTTGACAACCAATTTTTTCATCAATATAGGGGGGTTGCAATGGGGGCTAGATATGCCCCCAGCTTGGCTAATCTTTTTATGGCCAAGTAGGAAGAGGATGTCATCTATGCCCAGGACAAATCCCAACTAGTCCTGTGGGTGAGGTATATTGATGACATCCTCCTCCTATGGGACCGTGATGGCCTGGAACTGCAGGAATTTATTGCATCCCTGAATGTCAATTATAACGGGATACATTTAAATTATGAGATGAGCCAATCAGAGATTATTTTTTTGGATCTGAAGATCGCTGTGAAAGGGGATAGGCTGGCTATATTGACTTTTTTTAAGTCCACTGACAGGAATTCCTACATTCCCATAGAAAGTTGCCATTATGGTCCCTGGCTTAAGTCAGTTCCAAAGAGGCAATATATGAGGCTCAAAAGGAACTGTACTAACCAGGATAAATTTCTTGCACAGGCCAAGATTTTAACACGTAGATTTATGGAGAAGGGATATACCAGTGAGTCTTTGACTAATACATTAGACTCAGTAAATGCTATGAATAGGGAGGAACTACTTCAAGATAGGCCACCACGCACAAATGGAGCCTTTTTATCAGTAGTTCCTTTTGTACTATATATCATATGCAACATAGGAGTATTAAACAAATAATTTCCAGACATTGGCATATTGTGAACAACGATAAAGTGCTAAAGGTGGTTCTACCTGAGAAACCACAAGTTGTGTTTAAAGGGGCTCCATCATTGAGGAATGTGGCCCCAAACATCTTTAACCTCCCACTAACAGAATTTTTTTTTCAATCAACTAACAGGTTTTTATCAATGTAAGAGGTGTAACATTACTAATATTAAGACTGGGATTAGAAATCATTCGGTGTCCAAGCATTACTTCCCTCCAAGACCACTTTTTTGGGCATTGATAAATATAGTTCTCACTGAAGGGGCAGCTCACTAGTGAGGGAGATATCAAAATTGGAAATGTCCTGGATCCATAATCTCACGTCCTATGCCCCTTATGGGTTAAATATAGATGTTGATGTGAATGCCTTTATATATAATTCCTAATTGTAATTAGTTTACACCCGATCTGAGTCATGTGTGTAGGCCTTTATCAACACTACTAGTAATTTAGATTGATTCCCCTTATTGATTTATATATTATATATTAATCAATTTTTAGTATATAATTTATATTAATTTTATTGATGTGAGTTTTGTTGGGGGTTACGCTTCTCAATTATTAATATAAAAAAAAAAAATTTCAGTCACTGTTATTCACATTATTATACATATAACTAATCAGTTTTGTGGTGGGAATTTTTTTTGTTATTAATTGGGGGGATTTAAATTTAATTAAATAAATTTAGTCCTTATATAGTATAACTAATTTAAGGTAGGGTGCTTAAGGGTTTTCTAGATTACCTTGATTGGGATGTCCCACTAGGGAACTTTTGGAAATGTATTATAATTTATTTAAGAGGGGTATAGTTATTTACTATAGTCCGTTGAGGGGTTAAAACACTGGATGAGTGTTTTCCATTTGGTTATATTTATTCAGCGTTTTCCTTCTGATCAAGTTTAAGGTGAGGCTTCTTGTTGATAGTCTAATACTTCAGTTAATTTTTTAGTTTTTTCTTACATATTTTTATTAGAATTAGATTTTTGTTTTTTGGGCCATCTTGCTTTCGCTAGGTGAGGGATGCCCATATCCAAAATGGCGTTCTTGCGGCCAGTCATCTGGGACTCAGAACAAGGTGTAGCTTTCTTATTTAAGGTGGTGAGTCAACACGCTGCCTGTTCCCCATTGACAGCGTCACTTATGATGAAACGCATCTGTACTAGGAGGACGGGTGCCTGTTGCGAGCCAGCCAGTTCTGTTTTAACATATGCAAATTTTAAAGTGCATTATTTTGTCTGTAATAAACAAGTACGGCAATATGGCCAGTCTTTCTTTTTTTGGTCTTTTCTGAATGAGACAGTCACAGACTCTACAGTGTTCTCAGTGTGTGAAAGAAATTGCAGCCATCTATCCTGTGATTATCGTCCATAAGATCTTCTGTGCAAGTAAAGGCCTTGGTTGGGCTATAACCACATGCCTGGTTTTGCTTGCTAGCTGGTAAGCAAGTTTTTCTTAAGGTGGCGGTGCACTTTTTGATGTAAATCACTGTGGTGGCACTGTGAAAAGGATTTTCCTCACCATCCTCAACTATGGAAACATATTATCATGATATTTAATCAAGGATCCATTTGTATCAATTAGGACTTACCTAGTACAGTTTTTCCTATTTTAATGGACACCTCTGCTTTTCTCAGGAAAGAACAATTTTAAAGAATGAGTAAAGGCTTTCTAATTTGTCCCTTCGACTTTTAACTGGCCAGGACATCTAGAGGGACCACTGAAAATTAGATTGTCACCTGATCAGCCTAAAATGGTTGTAGCAGGTGACTATCATTGCAAGTCTGTGGGTAGTTAGTATATCTAAAGCCAAGACATTTTTTAAGTTTCAAATAGAGTAGGACAGAGGTAAAATCTCTGTAATGTTCTTTTGCCATCTGCATCCCACTGAGAAGATATCCCTACCTTTTCTTGCCGGGGGATGGCAACCTGTCGACTGCGATCTACCCATCAATCATCACCATCCTTCCTTGCCAACCCCCTGAGAACAGGGACAGGAGGGGTGGCATTTACTGTAACTGATCCCTTTCACCTGCAGGAGGAAAAGAGATCTTTAAAGTAAATGCCTCCCCGGAAACCCCTCCTGTTCCTCTTCCTCTTCATTTGGC
The DNA here is from genome assembly GCF_037356315.1 of Lithobates pipiens. Classification (NCBI taxonomy): domain Eukaryota; kingdom Metazoa; phylum Chordata; class Amphibia; order Anura; family Ranidae; genus Lithobates; species Lithobates pipiens. The sequence goes on from NW_027507787.1 coordinate 31,838,962, forward strand.
TGCCCAGCCCCTGTATGCTCCCCTAATCCCCCCTTTACATTTGCAGCACTGCCAGACCCCCCCCCCCCTCTCCTCTCCTGGCAGCTGCTGCTGGTTTTCAGAGTGGAGAGCAGGGAAGGGGCTGATAAATATGTAATTTACTGGTCCCTTCCTTTTCCTAATGAACACAATGAGTGATCACTTACTATGATCATTCATAACTGAGGCATAGTAAATCGCTCAGCACAGAGCACTACCCATTCATTTATATGGTCGGGATCCTTACAGAGCTTGGAGCAGCACTGTGATGTCAGTTGACAGTGGACTTTAGCCTGCTATTGGCTGAATCTGGGTCATAGGAGAGAAAAGCAAGTGCACTCCTGTGACCCACAAGAGAAGTATAACCTAACAAGTTTTAGCCATACTTTTCTTTTAAATCACTTCCTATATATACTTGTTTGTATTTAATAAATCCCAAACCTAGGAAATCCACCTTTTGGGATGAGGAAGATATTAAAATATATTGTGTATACCCTTAACTATATGTATCCAAGCCAAGGTGTGTACCTTGTGTCAAAGGAAAACAGAGATTAATAAATCACTCCCATATAAGAAACTGATCTAGGTTGCCTGAAAACATTTCAGAAAATGTGGGCTATGTGGCAGATAGGATCTTCTAATTGTTGTCCATTAGATGCAGTACCTACTTGATTTTGAACAGTGTCTCGTATGTGTATGGGTCCCATATACTCAGACTGCAGTGCTGTATACAGTACTTGTTTGTGATCTGTTATGTCTAAGGGTACTGCTAAGTTCCAAATATCGTTATATTTGAGACATCACAAGACAAATTATTTTAGGTTTTCATAGTTTCTCAATTGACTATACTCTAATAATAGGTATATGGGCTTTGCACCTCCACAGGCTGTGATGACGTCTCTTGTTTCTTTTGTCTCCAGCAATTTGGTAACTTGCCAAGTGTCCATGTAAAACATTCCTTCTGTGTATTCTATATGACAGAGACCTTGTCTTATCTATTCCTTTGACCTAGTACAACATAGGTGCATGTCTTTGTCGCCCTTGACATTGGTACTTTATACCCATTTTAATACTAATAAAAACTCTCCTGAACTAGAAAAAAATATTTTTTGTTGAATTTAAAGTAAGCTGACTAATCAGCTTGCTTAATGCATTAATAAAGCTGATATAATGTGCACTTTCATAATCTAATGTGGAAAGTGCAGTTATGTGTGTCGCAGCATGAAACTATGCTCAGTCTAGCATGGCAGAGAGCCATGACAGAAAATAGATAAGCCTTTGGAGTCTTCCCAGCTGCTAAAATTAGAATGTGGTGTGACGTCTGAGGCAGCCAGGACAAATACGCGTCTACTCCTACAACAGAGGCATCTAGGATATTCCAATGCGCATACATTGACTGTAACTATGGAACTTTGTCATCATTAGAATCATTAGAAGAAAAAAAACCTTCTCATGGTAATAGCATGTCTAATGAATACCTAATGAATGTCAGGGAAAATACAGCATTTGCAAAAGTACAAGAATACAAATCAGTTCAAAATACATGCTTGTGAGAGCCATTGTCTGGGCAGATATAATAAACATTTGTTTTTGCAACATATAGATAACAGACTGTGGGGCTTTCTGCTGTAAGAATTTGCATTACTGAACATGTGAAATACTAGCCTGTATGGATCTGGAATAATTCATTTGTTACTTAAAGTGGATGTATACCCTCACATATACCTAGTGAAGTGAACAGCCCCAGATGATACACAGAGATTACACAAATCCTCCTACATAAGTTTTACATGTATTTCTGCTGCCTTCAGCTTTATATACTGTTTAGAAAGTGAACATCATGTTAGAATTTTCACTTCCTCATTCAGCAGTAGCAGTGTAGTGTTGGATTACACTGGGAAACAGCTGATTGGAGGAAAGGCACCCCCCCCCCCCTCATAGGCAGAGACTTTCAGAGCTGTGCTGTGAGTAGAGCAGCTTTCTGCTAATCTATCTATAGCACCCACCCTGACACAAAGTTCAGGCTGGTTTTATCTCCTGTACAAAAATTAGGTTACTGCCCCCACCTGTAACTGGTCACTACAGCAAAGAACATTGGAAAGGCAACACGGTTTTATCTCCTGTGTCGGAGAACCTATCAGAAGTTATCATGCTGGAAACAGAAGAATGGAGCAGGAGAAAGCCACGGGACTCAGTGGTTTGAAGAAAGATAAAAAAAAAAACCACTGCAGATATATGTGCCCAGTTCAAATTTCATGAAACGGGTTTACATCCACTTTAAAACAACTCCCTTTCTAGATTTTAATGCAGTTTAAAGGAGTTGTAAAGTCTCAGAGTTTTTCACCTTAATGCATTCTATGCATTAAGGTGAAAAACCTTCTGTGCTGCCCCCAAGAACCCCCCTTTTTCTTTCCTGAACACGATCATTCCGGGGAGGAGCACAAGCCCAGCAGCTCCAGCATTGGCTCCTGCTGCTGTCAATCAAATCCAGTGACTCAGGAGTGGGGGGCGGGGCAGAGTCCTGCTGTTTGTGTCAATAGATGCAGCAGCAGGACTCTGGAGCATGCTCGCACAAGTGCCCCCATGGAATTCGGCTCTCGGCGTGGCCAGCTGCAGAGGAAGATTGCCACGTAAGCAGAGTGCTTTGTGCTACCCAGCTCTCCCAGCCTGTCAGCAGCAACACGGAGCGACACTAATGGTGCACCTGGGTCCCTGAGTCCCCTGCCGACAATCCAGCCACCATGGGTAAGCAAAAACCCAAAGACGGCCCCTGCAAACCGACAGACTTTTTTACATTAGCTAGCACGCCAAGGTTCCAAGATGGCACTGCTGCCCTCACACAGCAGCACGCCTCACAAGGCAGCACACAAGGGGATGAGAGGAGCATAAATAAACCTGCCTCCATATCACTCAGCAACAGCAACCGTTCCTTGCTATGCAATACCCCACTGCACAGCCCACAGAAAGCAGCCCCAAAATGCTACTCTACCCACACCTATGCAGGGGAGAGGAAGGGGGTGACATGTCCCAAGACAGCACCACTGAATTTTATGAGCAAATCCAGGATTTCCTGACTACTGGGAAACCCCTCATTGACACTACTATGAAGGAAATGCTGGTATTCCTATGGGTCACACAAATTAAATCTGATATAGCTGAAGTGGGGGACTCCATCAGTCATGTGGAAAATAAGATGGCAGAATTTGCGTCGGTGCACAATGAACTAGCTGATGCGCACAATGGTAAAGAAGAAGAAATGGAGGCACTGAAAAACAAAATGGCAGACCTGGAGGACAGGTCCCACAGAAATAATGTCAAACTCCGCGGAGTGGCAGAATCTGTGCCCCCCTCTGACCTTAGCAATAAGTGCAGCAACTGATAAATGACTTGCTCCCTGATACACCCGCTGGCAAAATTATTGTAGATCAGACCCACAGACTGCCTAAGCCACAACACCTTCTAGACAAAATCCCACGAGACGTCATAGCCGACATACATTTTTTCACATGAAAGATGACCTGATGCGGTTTGCGAGACAACATTCTCCGCTACCTACTCCATGCTCAGGAATCACCATAAATGCTGACCTTTCCCAACACACCATGCTGGCGCGCAAAAAATGAGTGCCACTTACTAAACTACTGTGAAACAACCACCTTGCATACTCTTGGGGATTCCCAACCAAACAACTCATTATGAAAGATGGTCGCACCTATGCTATTAAATCTTTGGAAGAGGGTCTTCAACTTGCCAAAAAATGGGGCCTTCTCCCAGGTGAGGAGGAGGCTGAACAAACAACCATCTCACCAGAGTGGAGACAAGTAGATGCAACCTGAATGCACTCTCACAGCTTTAAATTTTCGGACCTATAAAGATCCACTGTTTAACACTTGTAAGGGTTAAATCTGGATGCTAGGAGCTAAACCCCCAGTTTTTCTTATGCAAAATTATTTGGACATTGTAGTTTATCTCCTCACTTTTTTGTTACTTTTGTTGTTTTGTTACTGACGTTTCTGCTTTACCTTTTTCTGTTCCCCCACCTACAGTCTTCGATGGAAAACTTGATGACATCTCTCTGGAATCTACTCATCACTGTACCCCACTGCATGAACTTCCTTGCATCTACTCTAAGAACTTCATATCACCACCTACAGGTACCCATGTCTATGAGCACCGACCATTAATCCTTAAGCTACCCCTGCACAGCATTTCCCTTTTAATGGAAAATGGTTCTTAAATTTGTGTCCATAAACGCTCATGGTCTTAACAGCCCATTCAAATGAAGGACCATGTGGCAAGAGGCAAAATCCCTGAAAGGTGACATTCTGTGCATACAGGAGAATCATTTTGCACAGCAGAAACAGCCCAGATATTGACTACACTACTAACTAAACTCAAATCCCATTGAAGTGCAGTACAAATCTAACCCTACTCCTGTTGTACAATCTGCACTGTTCCAAACCAGACAGGATGTGCATTTGCATTTAATCTCTGATCACCAATCATACCTACAGAGACTCAAAGCCACCCACTACACTCAGGGAAATAGAGCTGGCAAATTATTAGCTGCTTATATCCGCGAGAAACAGCACAAGACTAAACTTTCCCATATAATTGATCCCAACACGGCCACACCCATACATCAACCTACAGACATTGCCAACGCATTCTGCACATACTATAAACAACTATATAACTTAAAGTCAGATCCCTCAACACTCCAGCCCACTGATATAGATATCAATGACTTCCTTCGATCTGTTAAACTCCCACCCCTAGATGCTAATATGTTGCAGTCCTTAAACTCTGATATCTCGGACAAAGAAATTCTCCAAGCCAATCTCACTCACTACCTCCCAATAAATCACCAGGAGCAGACAGCTTCTCGGTCAAGTACTACAAGGCCTTCTAAAACATACTAGTGCCATACAAACGCTTCAATAAGGCAATCTCCTCCACCTCATTTCCTGAAGAGATGCTCCAGGCAGTTATAGTGGCCCTACCAAAACCCAGGGAAAAAACTGTCCCCCCCCCCCCCCAAACTTGCGACCTATAGCTCTCCTCAAAACTGACTTAAAAATATACTCAAAAATGTTAGCCAAAAGATTAGCGGAAATTACTCCCCACTTAATTAAAGAGGATCAAGTAGGATTTGTGAAGGGAAGACAAGCCCCAGATGGTACCCGTAGAATGTACAATCTTATCAAAATTGCAGAGACTCATCAGGTGCCCACAGTGTTACTGATGCTTGATGCTGAAAAAAAAGCGCTTGATCGGGTTCACTGGGGTTACCTGAAAGCGACACTCAGCAAGTTTGTTTTTACCGGCACTCAGCGATTTTGGCACTGTATACTGTGCCGACCGCGTGTGTATACACTTCTAATGCTATGTCAGATAAATTCTGCATTACTAATGGTAAACATCAGGGGTGACTTCTGTCCCCTTTGATTTTTTTATTGGTGATGGAGCCCCTGGCGGAAATGATTAGACGAGATGCTCTCATCAAAGGCTTTCGAATAGCTGGCATGGACCACAAAATTGGCATATTTGGCCTATTCGCGGATGATATGGTATTGACCTTAACTTCACCGGTCACCTCCCTAGAAAGGATACAATGATTATTGAATAACTATGGGTCGGTGTCGCACTGTAAGGTTAACGTTACTAAATCCTATATTCTTCCTATACATTTGCTCGCCCCAACTCTAAACAAATTAAAACTGAAATTTCCATTTTAATGGGCTACCAAATGTCTTCAATATCTAGGGGTGAACCTTTCCTTCCCCTTCATTACCAAATATGAAAATAATTACCCTACCCTCTTAAACACAATCAAAAACACCTAGCACATATCTCTTCCCATGAACTCACCTGGCTAGGGAAAATAGCTGCCTTAAAAATTACATTGTTGCCAAAAATAATCTACTATTTCCACACTATCCCCATACGTTTGCCCAAATCTTTCTTTACTACAGTCGAAAAAATGTTCAGGAAATTTATATGGTAAATGGTAAAATAGCAAAGCTTTCTTACCCTATACTACTTAAACAAAGATAAAGCAGGGGAACAGGGTTTCCCAACTTGCGCAAATATTATTATGCAGTGTTGCTGGATCGGGTGAAGTCATGGTTTGACCAGGAGACAGATAAATTATGGGTACAAATAGAATGAGCAATAATCTCACAAAGGGATCTACCCTCACTTTTACTGGCAGCATTAACCCAAAGACCATTATTCTACCCCAAGTTACCCTCCATCGATGCTACGTTATTCGCTTGGAGGGCTATACTTGAACAAACCAACCATAGTAAATCTTTACACGGGAAAGACCTCACCTTGGGAGTTTCGAATATCTTATCCCCTCCTTAAAAGTGAATAGAGGATCCTTAACAAAGGAAACTACATATAAACAACTATTATCGAAATGCCCCTCTAAAGCATCTTATGCAGACCTCCAACTACACCATTACCATATTAAGAACCCAGATTCCTTCTGCACACTTTACAATCAGACATATGGGAATACTTGACCACCTCATTTCACAAACCTAAAGGCCTTTCCCATTTTTACCAAAAACTACAACACACCTACAGCCATACCAAAACCTCAAGTATGACAAACTGGGAAAAGGACCTAAACGCAACGTACGCTGATTGGAATAAAGCAACACAGTCTAACTACACACTCCTATTGTACGAACCATTGGGACTTAGCCCTGAAACTATTACATAGGAGCTATTTAACACCAGTGAGACTATCACATATTTTGAAGGATGCTCCTGTTGGAGGGACTGTGGTTACAAAGAAACTCTATTCCACTTATTGTGGAAGTGTAAATCTGTGAGAAGCTTCTGGAACTCAATATTCTCTTTATTAGCAAAAATTACAGGAAATATCCTCCCTCCCAATCCTGCCCTAGCTCTTCTCAACCTTGGTATTGACAATATTCCCACACAACATAGATGTGTAATCACCCACGTCCTCATAGCAGCACATCTAACCATTACCTCAATCTGGAGGACAGACAAAGCACCTAATGTAACAGAGGTAATAAATAGAGTAAAAACCCAGCATCTCTACAAAAAAATATTTGCTTACACCTCTAACTCAATCTCCTCACCTCTAGACTCCTTTTTGACGCACTGGTATTCTAGCCAGCATAAAACTTAATGATGTTTAATATCATTCTAATAATGGTTCATTCTTTATTTTTATTTGCCTTCTTTTTCTGTTGTTTTATATTCTTATCGTTATATACCTAGTCATATTTCCCTACCCTACTGATACTTTTATATTATGATCAACATCATACAACATGTTTCAACCCATAGTAGAATAACAATATACACACATAACTAATTGTATAACTAGGGAAATATTGAGCTATGATTGGTAGCTGTCCTACTGCTATATGTACATGGGTAATGTTAAATGTTCAATTGTAACTTGCTAAACTCTACTCTTTAATAAAAAATAATTGAAGTGGAGTGTGGCTCTCCGTGGGGGCACTCAATGAAGAGGAGGAGCCAAGAGTGCCACCGGGGGAACCCCAGAAAAGGAGAATCTGTACAACTCTGTGCAAAACCCTTGCACAGAGCAAGTAAGTATAAGGGTCCTTTCACACGGGGCGGATCAGTGCTGATCCGCCCCGTGGATATCCGTTTGCTCAGCGGGGATCAATCCGTCGATCCCCGCTGAGCAGGGAGATGACAGGTCCGTCTCTGCACACTGCGCAGGGACAGACCTGTCACAGCGCCGCTCTCCCCTATGGGAGATCGGATGACGACGGGCCGCAGTGTCTGTCGTCACCCGATCCGATCCGCAGACGTATGGAAAAATAGCTTTTTCCTCCGTCACACTTTTTCGGATCGGAGCGGGTCGGATGTCAGCGGACATGTCACCGCTGACATCCGAGAGGGCTATGGAGCATCCGTTCAGGTCCGCCTGAAAAACTGACAGGGGTGGGCCTGAACGGATCGTCAGTGTGAAAGGGGCCTAACACGTTTGTTATTTAAAAAAACAAAACAAAAAAAACAAACCTTTACAATCACTTTAAGGCCCCATGCGCACAGGATGTTTTTTTTCCCCTCCTGTGGACATCTATGCTCCAGTGGAGAAAAGAGCAGCTTTAAAAAAATATTTCCACCTTTATACAGTTTTAAAAACGTGCCTAAAACTGTTTAGAGGCATTAAGCTCTCGGGCATTCATTCTGTTGGCCAGAATATACATTTATTCTGGCCATTAAAATAAATGAATGCTCACGCACTTGATGCGCCTAGGGTTGACACATTTACACACTTTTACACATATTAAGCATTTTTTGATGCTGGAACACTCCTCTCTTGAAGGCGCTGGCCCTGGGGTTTTTTCTTCCTCTACATGCCTGTAAATGCCTATGTGTGCATGGACACATAGGCTAACATTGGGGATGTTTAGAAGCAGGAAAATAATGCAAAACGCCACTAAAAGCGGCATTTAAAACACCCTTTGTGTATGAGGTAAGAGAAAAAAACGAAAGGAAAAGATGATTGGTTGTCACATAAGCAGTTCACTTATATAGTTATATTATTATTATTTTTATTATTATCGTTATTAATAATATTATTTATGATTTATATAGCACCCACATTTTGCACAGCGCTTTACAATATAAGGTGAGATAGTAGAGGTACAATGCAATACAATACAAGAGGGTTAGGAGGGCACTGTTCAGGCAGCTTACAATCTAATAGATATATAACAATATTTTTTTTTTTTTTTAAAAAGGCCTACTTTTATTTAAAAATGTTTCTTTAAAAAAGTATACTTTTACCAGAGCACTGTTTTATCACCAGTATACAGTTATATCATATAGTGGGTATGATTGTGCCTGTATTCTGTAACATACATATTCAGAAAAAAAGGCTTACGTGAAGTAACCAAAACCAACCAAAATCAGAATTCACTGAACCCACATTCTCTGCTTGGTGAGATAACCACAACCTCATTAATCGATCTATCCCAGTTATTGTACCGAAAAATACAAAAAAGTCAGTTGGCCACAATACCTCTCATCACATCTGAAGATTTGAGACCCAGAGATATAGGCGGGGCCTACCTCTCAAGCCGGTAATGGATGACATCATGACTTCTTTGGAGTCCTTCGCACCAGAGCAGCTGTGGCTTTCCTCCCAGAAGAATGAACTCACACCAGCTCAGACCAACTTATCCTTCACTCTGATTGTCTGATCTCTGGATGCTCCCACAGTTTTTGGTGCTCTCCAGTCAGTGCTCTGGACAGCTCTACAGTGCCCGGGGAATGCTGAGCACTATGTGGGTACTCACATGTGGCAAAGTCTCTGTCTTCAGGAGTACTCACAAGTAGCCAGGCACAGCTATGTGGTTTTGGGTACACTGGGAGGTATAGTTCCTCCTTTTCTCCTAGGTCATGGATATACCACCTTTTTCTGAGGTCCTTCCAGGTCAATTGACTAATATCAGTATCCAAAAATAGCCAGTGTTAACATAGTCGATTCCGCCTCATTTTTTTTTTATTTATATATTTTTTCTCTTTTTTTGTTTTGTTCTTCCAGTTCTGTCCATGGTCTCTCTCAAAGGCCCCTGTCTGTATTGAGGACACTTTCTAGTTTAGCACTTTCTAGTTTAGCTCTGTTCACCAATGCAAGAAGGTAATAGCAAACTCACAACATGTAGAAATATTCTGCAGTGAAATGTAACCCTTTTATTGTCACCTATATATATCATATATCAGTGGTGGTAGTGGGGGGTTGGGGGCAGGGGTTACACACATTCCTGTGTTCATATATTTCACAAGCTGACTGTTTGGCTTTCTGATGAAAGTGATCAGATGGCTCTACGTCCACTGGGTTGCTTTTACTGGCCCACATAAGTGTTCCTTCCTGCCATGCTGCCTAAGGTCTACTTTCCCATCTGTGGGGCTGGGGCTCACATGGCAGGTGTCATTGGTCTCTGTAAAGAACCCAGAAGCACTGTGTATAAATTGTGTATAAAGTTACTTCTGGTTTTTGGTTTAACTTTCCCTGGCATGGAGTGCAAGCTGTACTTCATTATATCCAATGCAGGGTGGATGAGACCTTAGGGGCCTAATAGATTAGAGGACATGTCACAATGACATTATAGCACATAACTGATATCACTTTTGGTCCCCTATGTGATATCAGTTTTTAGTGAAAAAAAAATGTAAAAAAATAAAGCTACACCCAAGCGTTTAAAAAACAGCATATCTGCATTTTATCGCAACACACTGCAGCACTGCTGTGTACTGCATTGCAGTGTGAATGGGACACACAGAAAGCAATTATATGAATTCACCCTTAATACAAAAAGCTGTGGACTCTTTAATTACCCACTTCCCGCCTGCCCTATAGCAGCATTACTGCCGGGAAGTGGTTCAGTTATTCTGACTGGGTGTCATATGACGTCCAGCAGAATAACAAGGCAGCGTACGGTGGTTTGGTGTCAGTCTGACACACTCTGACAGAGGCTCTTTATCACATGATCAGCTGTGTCCAATCACAGCTGATCACAGTGTAAACAGAAAAAGCCATGAATTGTCTTTTTCTCTATTGCGCCTGACAGATGCGTGTAGAGGCGAGCCGATTGGGTACTTTCCTGACAGCGGGGGTCTGCACTGATTGATTACCAGTGCAGCCCCCCACAAGGATGCCCACCCAGGACCAGCAGGGATGTCCACCCATAACCACCAGGTATGCCCATCCATGACCACCAGAGATGCCAATCAGTGCCCATAAATGATGCCAATCATAAATGCTTGCCAGTGCCTCTTCATCAGTGATGCCTATGAGTGCTATCTATCAGTGTGCATCAGTGCCACTCATCAGTGTCCATCAGTGCCACCTATCAGTGCCCATCAGTGCAGCATTTCAGTGCCCATCAGTGTCGCCTATCAGTGCCCATTAGTGCTACCTATGAGTGCCCAGCAGTGCCGCCTATCAATGCCAATCAGTGCTGCATACCGATGCCACCTATCAGTGCCGCCTATCAGTGCCCTTCAGGGCTGCATATTATTGCCCATCAGTGCCACCTCATTTGTGCCACCTCCTCAGTGCCCATCAGTGCCGCCTTATCAGTGCCCGTCAGTGAAGGAGAAAACGTACTTATTTACAAAATTTTAGAACATAAAGAAAACATTTTTTTTTAAATGTCTGGCTTTTTTTATTTGTTTAGCAAAAAATAAAAATGCCAGTGGTGATCAAATACCACCAAAATAAATCTCTATTTGTGGGAACAAAATGATAAAAATGCTGTTTGGGTACAGTGTAGCATGACCGCGCAATTGTCATTTAAAAAGCGAAAGCGCTGAAAGCTGAAAATTGGCTTGGACAGGAAGTGGGGAAAGTGCCCTGTATTGAAGTGGTTAATGAGGCTTAACGCGTGCACCTGGGCATCATAACAGCTTCCTAACAAAATTTTGATTCAAGTTCTCCACCAGGTGCAGAAGTCTGATTTTGGGCATGTATGAGGAATGACTCCGAGTAACTGGCTTAGTGCAAAAGAGATCAGTACTGTGACTGCTCTACGCTGATTCATCGCATATGGATTGCTGCTGACTACACCCTGGAATATTTTTCTATGTGCATAGTTCCAATAAAAATAAAACAACATTCTTGTGGCTCTTTTTAACAGCACAGCAATGTTTAGCAAGCAGGCTCACATTTTTATGTTTCAAATAAAGCGGTAATTCACTGAAAGAAACAGACTAAATCTACCTACAGCATAATCTATATGAGTTCAGGGGCATCAAAGGGCAACAGCTTTGTTTGTCCCCTATGTGATGAAGTTTTTTTTTTTAAGTAAAACATTAATTTTTTTTCAAAAAAAAAAAAGAAAACAAACACATAAAAATCCCCCCAAATTTTTTTTAGACCCCCCCACCACCACATATACACACGCAAAAATGTAAACAAATGCGTCGGGGCGCCTATGCGTGAAAATGTCGATCGCGATACACGTTACAAGACCTCCTCTGTAACACTAAACTGATACCTATAGGGGGCTTTTGAAGCGTCACCTATAGAAAATATAGGGTACTGAATTTGGACGCCATTTCACGGGTGCACAAAAATTGAAGGTTAACCCCTAAAATTCACCTTTGTGTGTTTTTTACTGAAAATTTGCATTTCCTAGACCTTTGCAGTAATATTGTGTTACATAACAAATTCCAACTACCACTATTTTATTCTCTAGGATGTCTGCTTTCAGAAAATATATATTTGTGGGTTTTGTGTAATCTTCAGGCCTAAAAGGATTTCTTTAAACATGTGTGCAAAAAAACAAAAACCTGCTCTGGCAGTGAAAGGGTTCAAGGTAAACACTGCAATAATGACTTAACGCATGTGCTCATTAAAGATTAACTATTTTTTCCCCATAAACATTATACCTCTCCTCTCCATTCTCATCCTATAGTCCATTTTAGTGAGTCTGCGTTTTATTCTTCTATAAAAAAATTCACAAGCTTGGCATCATTTAAAAAGCAAATTATTTTTGAAATGATGAAAGACTAGTGCCTGCAGACTGCAAGCCTGATTGCACAAATACTATTACTTAATGTTTCTGCAGAGTGTGGGAAAGAGCAGATTTCTAAATATTTATGAACTGTCCAGACAAGGGCATCACCTATACCAGCCGAAGCTGGCACAGAAACAGTAAATATAGCTTTCAATAGAATTCATGCTGTACTGGTCACGTAAGAAAGAACTTGTGGAGCAAAAACTTTTACAAGGAATAAGTCATAAACTAGATATAACGGAATAAGAGCCTGTGCCACAAGGGCAGCTGAAGAAAAATGGACTCTAAATCAAGAACAGTACCATAGCAGTATTTTTTTTATTATATCAGGTTATGTGTTTTTAAGATTTTACTTTAAAAAAATTGTTCTCAGCAAAGTAGTAAGCACGATACAAGAGTAAAATTGCTACTAAAATTATTAGTAAGTAATTGCTAGGTGTAGCAAATGACCACCAAAAATGCAGGTATAAAGTAATGCTTAATCCTCTGTGATCACACAATGCTCCAATCATATGCAATTGATTGCTACAAGATACTTTAATAATTGTGTAGCTTTCTTCACAGAACGTTGAGCTGGGTTCAATCTGAATTCAGATCAAACCCAGCTTGGCAGAACCCATGGAAAGCTGTCATACCTTCTGGCCCAGGACATTCTCCATCATGCAGCTGCAAGTACACAAATGGGCGGAGATGTTTGTGACATCATTGACCAGAGCATGACCATATTTGGGCAATGCGATTGACATACAGTAAATATGGCCATGTGGCCATAATAGGTCAATGACATTATAAGCATCCGCACTCCTTTGCTTACATGAAGCTGTGGGGCAGGGAATGCCCCGACCGCGGCTGATGATGTGACAGCCTCCCATGGGTTCTGCCAAACCCACTTCAGACCAAGTTGCAACTGAACGCAGCTCATACCTACTCCATAGGGAGCATCATTTCCATTTGTTTGGTGATCATTTGCTATTCCCAGTGATAATAAAGTGTTAACCATTGGTTAATGCAGAAAGTTTGGAGTTTAAGTGATTCCTTTTATTGGCTAACTTAAGTTATTAAAGATGCAAGCTTTTGTGATGACTACTCCTAGTGATTAAAGTAGAAGTCTGGTCTAAACCTATCTAAGCTTAAACCTGTTAACACCCCGATTCTAAGCCCTATACTAACTACCCTATAGAGGAAAGATGTGTATACTTACTTAATCTAGGGACGAAGTGACAGCTAACAATGGATGTGTCATAGTAAGGCTATGAGTGACATCTCTGCCCAGGCACTGTAGCCATTGCCACTGCTCTCTCGTCTCCCTGAAACTGGCCTCTAGGCAGGTGCCTACAACAGGTTTACATGTTTTTTGTGTAAACACTTGGTTTTGCTGGCTGCGTTGATTTCATCATTTTTATTGCGCCAGGTAGGTGCCAAATGTTACAATGTCTTGATGTCTTCCTGTGTCCTCAGGTTGATCTGAGAGCTGGGGGTAATCAAGCTGTGTGGGTTAACGTTTTTCCCAACATTTTCAGAAATTTTTCTGTCCCTTCAGGTCACCCAACATAAAAGGGTCCCCTTCCAAGCCCCTGGGTTGAGCCCTGGGGAATTGCTGCCAAAATGTAACCTGTTACTCTGCTGGAGAGATCATCCCCTTTGGGGGGGGGGGGGTAATGGGAGCCTAATCCGGGTCTCTGGTGAGTCTGGAAGCTATTGTGGACTATAGCAGCTAATCATGGATTTACTGCCTTTATGGACTATTGCCAATCATGGACTCTAAAGCCCCATACACACTATCAGATTGTCTGCTGATTTTTTCCATCAGATTTACCAAAACCATATAATATGAGGTCAAACCTTAGGGGTTTCAATGTGTATGCAATCAGGCAGGCCCTTGTACTACATGGTTTTGGTAAACCTGAAGGAAAAAATCAGCAGACAATCTGATAATGTGTATGGGGCTTAAGGGACTTGCACTATCTCCTGTGGATTATTGCTTAAATTGACTCTCGTCTTCCAAAGGATTTCTTTATGGACTTGCCTTCTATATAAGGTATGCACACTCTTTGGGATATTAGAAGATCTTTGTATAGGATCTGTGCTGAGAATGTTTTGAGAACTGTACTGTTATCAGCAACTAACTCAGTAAAGGATATAATTTGTTTACTAGCTTTGCCTGGTCTGAAGTCTCCCTGTACACACGGTCGGAGATTTCCACAACCAAATCCGTTGGATTTTGCCCGTCGGATCTTGTCCGAAACTGTTGCATACACACGGTCGGACAAAGTTGGCGAAAAATCCGATCTTTCAGAACGTGATGATGTAATTTCGTTACGATGGGACTACATTCAGGCTAGTAGCCAATAGCTGTAGGAATTTGATCTGAGCATGCGTGGCACTTGGTCCGATCAAAATTCTCTACACATGATCGGAGTATGTCCGATCGGCCCAGTTGGTCTGGAAATATTTCCAACATGTTGAATGTGATGATAGGACACATTACGACGGATTCTCCGACCGTGTGTACAAGGGCTTAAAGGGGTGCATGCACAGCATATCTAAAGAACAGGATTTTCAACACAACAAGGGGACTGAGTTAGAAGATACAATACATGGGTCTAACACACAGAGTGCTATGTAAATTAAGTTAATGTGCTGATGATAAGGGCTACATTGTTTGTGTCACATGCAAGTCAGCCAATCAGCCAGGAAATGGGTGACATGGCAGAGGTGATAGTTACTCTGGTAGTGGAGCGGCCGGCTCACCACTCTTTGGGACCAGACCCGTGGCACTGGTAGAGCCATCCCCAAAAAGACTTGCAGCTGTAATTGCAGTAAAAGTTGGTTCTACAAAATATTGACTCGGGGGGTGCTGAATACAAATGCATGGCACACTTTTCACATATTTATTTTAAAAAACTTTGAAACCATTTATCATTTATCTTCCACTTCACAATGTTGTGTCACTTTGTGTTGGTCTATCAGATAAAATCCCAATAAAATACATTTACATTTTTTGGTTGTAACATGAAAAGAATGTGGAAAATTTCAAGGGATATGAATACTTTTTCAAGGCACTGTATATGTACATCAGCACTTTCTAATTTGAAGGATTAGAAATGATACAGTCATATTTGACAATGTTGCTGTACAGCAAAGAAGTACAGAAGATAAAAAAATCAGCCATATTCTAAAACAGGTTTACTATGAGATTGTTGTCTGAATAATAAATTCCACCCACTGCTGTTGTGTTGCACTAGCAATGGGTAACTTACTTAATAAATTCTCTCCAAAATCGTGCACATACTGTATTTATTTTTCACCATATGTGTCCCAATGCAAAGACAAACCATCACTTCCTGTCTCATAGCCAAACAGGAAGTAAAAGGAAATCCCTGCAACTTAAGGCAAATCCTTGGGGACCCCCGGGTTACCAGAACTAGTGTGCCTTTTGGAAGATTTACTCTCTATAACTTTTCTGGGGACAGCACAAAATTTGGGATTTTCTTTTACTTTCACTTTCAATGATATTGGGAAACAGGACAAATACAGAGGGTGAATCTCCTAACAGGGGTACAGACAGCTATAAAAACTGACAGATGTTCTAATACCTCTCCATTGTATCCAAAACTAATGCCCCGTACACACAATCTAAAATTCCGCCAGCAAAAGTCCCATGTGAGCTTTTGGTCGGAAATTCTGTCCGCGTGTATGCTCCCTCAGTCTTTTGATGGCGGAATTACTGCCAGCAAAAGATTGAGAGCAGGTTCTCAATTTTTCAGTCGGAAAAAAGTTCCAATTGGAAATTCCGATTAGCTGTACAAAATTCCTACACATGCTCGGAAAAATTAGACGCGTCCTCGGAAGCATTGAACTTAATTTTCTCGGCTCGTTATAGTGTTGTACGTCACCGCGTTCTTGACGGTCGAAAGTTCAGAGAACTTTTGTGTGACCATGTGTATGCAAGCCAAACTTGAGCGGAATTCCGTTGGCAAAACCATCCAAGTTTTTTCCGAGGGAAAATCCCCTCGTGTGTACGGGGCATTAGAAAAAAGTTTTTTCTTTAGTTATACTTTAATGTTTATAATAATGTTGTTAAATAAGCCATCGGCCATGAATGTTTATGAGGGCTCATATTAGGAATAATAAGGTAAAAGGTATTATTATTAGGCCTGCAATATAGACCACTGACTAGCATTGTTAAAGGGGACAATTATTAAGTGTGCAATAAAGGCCACTGGCCAACAATGCGAATGACTGAGCGCCGCACAGAGAGATCTTTAACGTTGGAAGACCTCCTAAAAAAGTTGCTATAGGGTCCTAAGATTTGTAGTTACGTTCCTGATTTTTATGTAACAAAAATGCCTAACTCCAGAAACACGTTAGGGTAAACTGAGGACTTCCAAACAGTATACTGTATATCAGTTACTTACTGTAAGAATAATTTCTGTTTAACTTTTCTCCAACTTCTACAGAGCAGCCAAGATGTATATATTTTCCGAGCTTCCTGTTTACACATGTCTACTGCCAAAAGTTATTAAATGAGCATGGAGCGCTATCTAAAAAACACATGCATCTTGCCAACTTTTTTTTTCCTATTCCCATCCGGGGAAAGTACTGTAGCTGGAGGCTAATTTGGAAAGAAGTTGCACATTTGCAGAAGTACTGTATGGATGGAGCTGCACAGCATCAGTCCTTTAGATGACAATAAATATGGGGCTAGACTGTAAACCTCGGCACAGATCAAAGATAAAAATGTTTGCATACAGCAATATTAGTTTTTATGCATTGACTTGTGGCTCTGCATGTGTAATGTTTATTTTAGATTGGAAAATGTTAATGTCTCTGCAAGCATTTATAAGGCTGTTCTAGTAACTCTTTCTTTGCTGGTTGTTTGATGTTTTATATATACTGTAGTTACATAGTTGATTAATCATGCTACAAAAAGTGACAGGTTAATTAGTAATTAGTACCTTCGTCCCATAAAGATAGAGGAAAAAAATAAGATTGGAAGAGGCAATCGGGACTTTCAAGAGCAGCACGTAGCCAGGACCGAAGGGTAGGTGGAGGGATGTCATGAGTATAGCACTGGGCAAGGATTGGACCGTAAGGGTAGGGGCGGAGCCAGCGCAAGGAGGCGAGCGCACTCTACGCCCCAGCTCCAGTCGTCAGGAAGAAGATTGAGGAGAGGATGGCGTCGTCACTGGGGGACCTCATACTGCAGCTGCGGGCCGCGGCCGCAGCGAATGGTGAGTGTTGGCTGCGGGAACAAGTCGAAGAGGTGCTTGGGGGACAGCAGGATGGTACCAGGTCGGCAGCGGAGGGAGCGGTCCGGGCGCGGCGCTCCCGCCCGCCGGCCCGTTTCTCTCCAGACTCCCCCAGGGCTCACACCAGCCGCCACGCGGGGAGCGCTGGCACCGCCCCCCACGAGCCGCCCGCAAAACGTCCGGCCGCTGGGCAGAGGAGGCCTCAGGGTGCAGGGGGGGCGGTGGGAGCAGCACAGTGAGGCCGGCCGTCGGACCGGCGGTGGCCTCGGGAAGCGCAACTAGGCCCAGAAGGGAGGATTCGGGCCCTGCTCCTGGCGCAGCCGCAGCAGGGGCAGGGTCACGCCTGAGGAGGATGACAACAGCGGCTGCTGGGACCAGGGATGACCATGAGATGGCGGACAGACATCAGGAGGGGCGGCGGGCGGCGCACGGCCCACCCTCTACAGCTGCGGAGGTCAGGAGCAAGGGCCGGGGGAAGGCAGTACAGAAATCGGCCACGGGGCGGAGAAGAGGACGGCCCAAGAGCAGCCCCCCGACAGCCCAGGCTGGGCCACCAGATCGGATGTCGCAGGAGGAGGGGGTGGAGAGCCCGGACTGGTCGGAAGGAGAGCTGTCTTCATCGGAGGAGGAAGGGCCGAGAGGCGTTCCGTCAGCGGTCGTGGGAGGATCGGCGGCTGGCGGCAAGTCTTCCAGGCGGCCCGGTAAGTAGAATTTTCTTCTGGGGTCTTGGGGGCGGGAGGGGTCGGGTAGTGAGGGGGGGCATGGTGCTCTGGGGTTGCCCGCGGCGGGGGGGGGATCCCACCCTGTCCGCCCTCTCTCTGGCCCAGCAGGTCGGTGACCACTCCCCGGCAGATGGGGGGCTAGTGGGTTTCCTGGCGGGGTTGAAAGAGCTGGTTGGGAGGTTGGAGACGGGCGGGGCCAGGACTGTGGCGCCGGTGGCGGCGTGGGTAGCTCCGGGGGACCGCGCCGGGGGCTGCGTGGTGTCGCAGGGTGAGTCCGGGCGGCGGGTGTGGTGCCGCCGGTGGCTGGGGGGGGCATGGGGGTGGCGACAGCATCCGCGGGGCCAGGGGAGGTCTCGGGTCATGGCTTGGGGGACTCGGTGGTGGCTGCTACGCCCGCGGTGCCACCGGGGTCATCGGGTGACAAGGTGGGGGATGCGGGGAAGAAAGAAGATCTGGTCAGATTGGCAGATGTGGCGCGGTGCGAAGTGTATGTGCGCTTCGAGGGGCCACTGGGCGCACATCTCAAGCAGGAGGTTAGGGAAAAGATTTGGAAAGGGGAATACGTGGAGATATTTCCTGGAAAAATGTAACTTAGACAGAGTCAAGCCAGAGGACAACAAGAAGGAGGATCAGGAGAAGAGAAGGTACCGTTTGATCCCGCGGACGTTCCCGAACTGGCTACAGGCGTTTGCGATTCTCGCCAGCGTGATAGGGGAAAGGAATCCGGAGCACTGTTCTGCTCTTTTTTGCTATATGGACGCGATTGGGGAAGCGCACAGTGTCTACGGGGGATTGGCATGGCTGCGGTACGATTAACAATTTCGACAACGGAGGGCGATTCGGCCTGCTCTTCGCTGGGATCATAAGGACATCAGCCTGTGGATGCGCCTCATGTCATCGTCAAGGATGCCGAATCATTTTTTTAATTTTTTCCGGTTTCTCGGTGTTTCAAACATGGAAAAGGAAGGGCGGGGGAGCCTTCGAACAAGAGGGATGATGCCGGTGAGACTGGAAAGGATGCGTCCTTTTCTAGATCGGTATCTGGATAGGGAGGCAGCGTTGATTTTGGGTTTGGGGTTTGCGGAGGGGTTTCGGATCCCGGCAGTCCTCGGGACGGCCCCCCCGGTGTCCAAGAATTTGCGGTCTGCCTTGCTGTATCCGGAGGTGGTTTCGGAGAAACTGAAGGAAGGAGGTAGCATTGGGGCGGATCGCGGGCCCCTTTTCCGAAATGCTGTTGCCGGATTTGGTGGTGTCGCCTATGGGGGTGGTTCCCAAGAAGGAACCGGGTAAGTATCGTTTGATACATCACCTGTCCTATCCCAAAGGGGGATCGGTTAACGATGCCATCGACCCCCGGCTTAGCGCAGTGTCCTACACGTCCTTTGATGCAGCTGTGTTTTGGATACGACGCTATGGTCGGGGGGCATTGATGGCTAAAACGGACATCAAAGCGGCTTTTCGATTGCTTCCGGTGCACCCCGAGAGTTTTCGGCTCTAGGGCTGCCGTTGGCAGGACGCGTCCTATGTCGACAGGTGCTTGCCCATGGGATGCTCCATCTCGTGTGCACTGTTTGAGAGATTCAGCTCCTTCATGGAATGGGTGGTCAGGGACGTTGCAGGAGTGAATTCGGTCATACACTACCTGGATTACTTCCTGTGTGTAGGGCCGGCATCGTCGGCGATCTGTGCGGTGCTGTTGACGACGCTGGAACGAGTGGCTGAGGGTTTTGGGATCCCACTGGCCCCGGAGAAGACCGAAAAGGCCGACTACGGTGATCAGTTTCTTGGGCATTGTGCTGGATTTGGACTCGATGGAGTGTCGGTTACCGGAAGACAAGTTGGAAGCGTTGAAGGCGGACGTACGTGGTTTGGTCGGCATGCGGAAGGTGCAGCTCAGGACTCTTCGGTCTGTGCTGGAAAAATTGAATTTTGCATGCCGGATCATACCCATGGGTATGGTTTTCAGTCGGCGGCTGGCGGCCAGTACGGGGGGGTGGTTTCCCTGAGACACTTTGTGCGATTGTCGAGGGACCATCGGGAAGATCTGCAAGTTTGGCACGTGTTCTTGGAACGCTTCAATGGCAGGGCGTTGTGGATGGCTGGTCCTGTGAGCAACTTTGATTTGGAGCTCTATAAGGACGCTGCAGGTTCCACGGGGTTCGGGGCCTTCTTCCAGGGAAAGTGGAGTGCGGGCCCCTGGCCCAACTCCTGGAGAGCTGGGGGGCTGCTGAGGAACATGGTGCTGCTGGAGCTCTTCCCGGTGGTGCTGGCGGTTGAGCTGTGGGGGGAGTACCTCCGGGACCGGAAGGTGCGTTTCCATGGGGACAATCTGGGGGTGGTGCAGGTCCTTAACCGGGTGTCAGCGGCATCCCCACCGGTGGTGCGGCTGTTGCGGCACTTGGTTTTGCGATGTATGCAGTTGAACATTTTTATATATGCGGTACACTTGCCTGGGGTGGAGAATGTTGTAGCTGATGCACTGTCTCACTTTCAGTGGGACAGGTTCCAGGAGCTGGCACCGTCGGCGGGGGTCCCCTGCCCAGAGGAGTTGTGGACGATTGCGTTGGAAGGGCCTCCGACTGGATCAAGCGGTCGGTGAGTGGGGGCACTTGGTCAGCATATGAAAAAACTTGGGAGGAATGGGAAGCTTTGGGGTTACAAGTGGGGGCTGATGTGCGAGACCGGCGTTTGATGGTAATTTACTTTGTGTCAAGGAACTTGGAAGATGGCGTCTCGATTTCGCGGATGGGGAAAAAATTGGCTGGCTTGGCCTTTTGGTTCAAACTGAGGGGGGAGTTGGATTACACCAAAGATTTCTGGGTGCGGCAAGTGATGAGGGGTTATCGGCGGGGCCGACAGGTTAAGGATACCAGGAGACCGGTGTCTTTTGATCTGTTGAGTAGGCTGTGCGATCGGTTGGGGATGGTGTGCTTTTCGGTTTATGAAAGAATTTTGTTCAAAGCTGTGTTTGTGTTGGCGTTTTTTGGCGCTTTCTGGATCGGTGAATTGGTCAGCCCTTCTAGGAAAGGGCAGGGGGGTTTGTTTTTTGAGGATGTAGGTTGTGGGAACAACCGGGTGAGCATGCGGATCCAGAGATCAAAGACGGATCAGGACGGAAAAGGCAAGGAAGTTGCGGTGTTCGCAATTCCTGGCAGCAAGCTCTGCCCGGTTATGGTGTTACGTGAATTCTTGTACGTTCGGCCGGCGAGTCCGGGCCCATTGTTGATACATGTTAATGGAGAGTTTGTATCGAGGTATCAGTTTATTGGGGTTTTTAGGAAGTGCCTGAAGGCATTGGGTTTGGAGGGGGAAAAGTTTTCCTCGCATTCTTTTCGGATTGGGGCCGCGACTGAGGCGGCGAGGTGGGGTTTGGATGATGAGTCGGTAAAGCGGATTGGCCGATGGGAGTCGAGGAGGTTCAAATCGTACGTGCGGCCGTAATTGGTGGGCGTTTAACTGAGGGGGGTTGGAGGTGTTGGCGTGGGTTCGTGTGACACATGTACAGTTATTGTTATTTGGGTATGTGTTTTTTTTCTTACAGGTGCTCCGCCAGGGTTGGTCTGGATAATGGGCCATTCGTACATCTGCTGGGGTGCCAGGAGGGGTGATGTCAGGCCGGAGGGCAGACAGCTAGGCATTTCCAGGCTAGAGGCGCACGTAAAATGGTTCGGCTTTCCGGGCATGCTCTGGAGCAGGATGGTGCACGAGGTACACCGTTTTGCGGGGTTTGATAGGGCCCCGGACGTTTTAGTTCTACACGTGGGGGGTAATGATCTGGGCCTCCGCACTAAGTTGTACGTTACGAGGGACATTAAATATGATTTCCTGCGCCTTCGGGCGACCTTTCCGGAAGTGATCATTGTATGGTCAGATATAGTTGCCAGGACCAAGTGGAGATTTGCGCGGTCGGTGGACAAGATCAACAAGGCCAGGAGGAAGGTGAACCAGGAGATTAGCCGTTTTGTAGTGCGCAATGGGGGGTTGGCGGTTCGACATTTGGAGCTAGAGGTGGACACACGGCGGTACCTGAAAGATGATGGGGTGCACCTCAATGCGGTGGGCATTGATTTGTGGGCTCTAGGCATACAGGACGGGATTGAGCGAGCCTTGAGGGTGTGGAGGTGCTCTCAAGGATAAGGTTTTATCCTGGTTTGCGGTGGCGGGTGTTGGTCGGTGCAGGTAAAGGAAGATAACCCCTCCCCACAGAGAAATGTTGATGCGGGACCCATTGGAGATATGGGCTCGTTGCTGATATGCCATATAGCGAGGGATTATATGGCAACTGGTAATGGAGTGCACTGCGGTCAAGAGTTGGGTGTCTTTGAGCTAGCATGTCAGCTTGACGCCTAGTTAAAGTAATATCACCGCAGTGCCTGTTTGATCGATATGCTAATGGGTGGGGAGGGGGAATGTCCTGCAGAAGACCAACGCGCTCAGTGTTTTAAGTTAACGGATGTTTTTATATTGTTGTTTTGGTTTCATATGTTAATTATTATTTTGATAATAAGGGGGGGGTGCTATGGCCACTAATTACTCCAAAGAAGGTGTGGTCTCTTTAATGGGAAAGGGAAAGGTATGGAGTTGGATGGTCCTTATAATAGCAGCACAGCATCAGTCATTCTATAGTCATGTTACCACTTGTACAGATAATACACTCACAGATTAAAGTTGAATATATTTTATTAATACAAAAAAGAAAAAAAGAAAAAGAAGGTATATACCGTATATACTCGAGTATAGGCCGACCCGAGTATAAGCCGAGGCCCCCAATTTACCCCCAAAAAACTGGGAAACCTATTGACTCGTGTATAAGCCGAGGGTGAGATATGCCTGTCCATCCCTGTGTGTGTGTCCATCCATCCATCCATCCCTGTGTGTGTGTGTGTCCATCCATCCCTGTGTGTGTGTGTCCATCCATCCATCCATCCATCCCTGTGTGTGTGTCCATCCATCCATCCATCCCTGTGTGTGTGTGTGTCCATCCATCCATCCATCCCTGTGTGTGTGTCCATCCATCCATCCATCCCTGTGTGTGTGTGTGTCCATCCGTGTGTGTGTGTGTGTGTGTGTGTGTGTGTGTGTGTGTGTGTGTGTGTGTGTGTGTGTGTGTGTGGCCTTGTGTGTCCAGCCTACCTGTGTCCTGAGCCTCCGTCCGGTCCCGAGCCTCCGTCCGGTCCCGTCCCGTCCCGAGCCTCCGTCCGGTCCCGTCCCGTCCCGAGCCTCCGTCCGGTCCCGTCCCGAGCCTCCGTCCGGTCCCGTCCCGTCCCGTCCCGAGACTCCGTCCGGTCCCGTCCCGTCCCGAGCCGAGCCTCCGTCCGGTCCCGTCCCAGGATCACCGCTCTTCGTCGGCGCCCATTCCCCTGTTCAAATGCCGCGCCTCCCTGTCTGTGATAGGCGGAACACAATTTCCCAGCAGCCTGTGTTCCGCCTATCACGGACATCGTCTCATCCTCGTCCGTAGTACGAGGATGAGACGATGTCGGTGATAGGCGGAACACAGGCTGCTGGGAAATTCAGTGTTCCGCCTATCACAGGCGAAGGCGGAGCCGGAGGCGCGGCTTTTGAATTATAGAATGGCCGCTGTCTGTCTGCTCGACACGCTGATCGAGCAGGCAGACAGCGATGACTCGAGTATAAGCCGAGGGGGGCACTTTCAGCCTCAAAAAAGAGACTGAAAATCTCGGCTTATACTCGAGTATATACGGTATTGAAAATGGACGTATTCCTATATACACACCCATATACAGTTTAAAAACAACAAACAGAACTCCTTCTAAAGGACTAGATCATTGAAAAAGGTACCACCCTAGAATAAGGGGAGCACTATAATCAAGGTTACACCCGTTTTTTTTTCAACATGTTTCATGGGGTAAGTAGTAGTTACATAGGTTGTAAGATTAAATAAACTAGTCCATCCAGTTGAGTCTGTGCATGTGTTTTTATGTCATTACCATTTTCAATATCCCTGTACATTGTGTTCTGACTGCACACCCCTCATGCAACATACCATAGCTCCCAACTGTCCCTGATTTCGAGGGACTGTCCCTGATTTGGAGCAATGTCCCTTTGTCCCTCTTTCCTCCTCATTTGTCCCTCATTTTGGTCTGATCTATATAGATGTATATAAAATGCACTTTTTAACTATCAAAAGGTGTTTCCCAGTGCGAAACCTTTCATCTGATTTCTAAATTGCTACATTTGTAAATTCCAAAAGTCAATATAAAAGAATAGTAGTGGTAAAAAAAAAAGAACTTGTGGGTTTAATCAATCTTGTTTTTTGTACAATTCTCTTTTAAAGGGGTGCGGCAAGGGGTGTGTCCTATGCCTGCATACTTTTGCTGATAGGTGTCCCTCATTCTCATCTCAAAAAGTTGGCACATACTGTAATTTTGCCTCAGCTAAACTAGTCTTTGCGGGTCCTGCCCCATCTCTTGATTCTTGTTTAAATGCTATGTGCTGTCTAGAAATCTTTCCTGGCACTTAAAATATGACACTGCCTAAGAACTTTACTTCTACAACAATTGTTCATGTCCACCGGAGAGCTTTGGGTCACTCACCTTCTGGGCTCATGCACACTAGACATTTAGCCCTGGTGCATTTGTCTGCATCTGGAGGCACAGGTGCACCATCCATCCATGGTGCACCATCCATCCGCACTGCCTGCAGCCTGTGAAAATCAAAAGTGAGTTATAAGTTCTGAGAGGAATAACTCTTTAGAGCTATTAGGTGGTATCTGGTAGTATCAGCGCACGCTGCAATGCGGGGAACCCTAAGCACATGCCTGGTGGTCGCGATGACGGTTGGCCACCCGCGACCGTGGGTATAAAAGACAGAACGGGGTTTTGTGTAAACACACAAATCCCAGTTCTGTCAGGAGAAGAGAGACAGATTGTGTGTTCCTGTTAGTTAGGAACATCGATATGTCTCCTCCTCTAATCACTCCAACCCCCCCCCCCCACAGTTAGAACACAGTGAGGGAAAATGTTTAACCCCTTGATCGCCCCCTAGTGTTAACCCCTTCCCTGCCAGTGACATTCATACAGTAATCAATGCCTATTTTTAGCTCTGTATAAATGGTCCCAAAAAAGTGTCAAAAGTCTCTGATCTGTCCGCCGCAATGTCGTAGTCCTAATAAAAAATGCTGACCGTCACCATTACTAGTAAACAAATAATAATAAAAATGCCATAAATCTATCCCATATTTTGTAGACGCTGAAACTTTGCGCAAACCAATCAATATACGCTTATTGTGATTTTATTTTTACCAAAAATATGTGGAAGAATATATATCGGCCTAAACTGAATATATATCACCCTAAAAAAATTTGGGGATATTTATTATAGCAAAAAACGAAGAAAAAAAAAATTCCCAAAATTGTCGATGTTTTTTTGTTTATAGCGCTAAAAATAAAAACTACAGTGGTAATCAAATACCACCAAAAGAAAGTTCTATTTGTGGGAAAAAAAGGACGTCAGTTTTGTTTGGGTACCACGTCATATGACCGTGCAGATGTCAGATAAAATGGCACAGTGCTGTATCACAAAAAATGCTCTAGTCATTAAGGGGGTAAAACCTTCCGGGCTGAAGTAGTTATTAAAGAGTATCTCCACTTTTGTTGAGAAAAAACTTTCCCTTCTAGGTGATCTATGCATAGTGCAAGGATTTTAACAAATTTTTTCCAGATTCCTACCTTTTGTTATCTGAAGAAATAGCTATTTGTCTGTGTCCATGTGCAATTTGCAGTTTGTATGGGAGTGGTTTTATAATTATTAAACAGTTGCTGCACCTGCAGGGTTCTTAATGAGAAAACCTGCAGGGTCTGCATCCCTTTGGATGTGATTTCCCTTTGGGAGTATCTTACTTAATGTGATTGTAGCCATATTAGTGCAATTGTGACAGAGAAAATTGAGTATTGTCCGTGATACTTTTTTTTATTTGCACTAACATACAATTTTGGAGTATCTTACCAAAATTACATTTTTGTTGCAGAGGATGCCCAGCATTCTAGTGTAGACTTCTGAGAAAATCAGTGAGCCAATCACAGAAGCAGGAGATTAAAAAATGTTTTGGGGGGGGGGGGCGTTCTGTACACCATCTGTGTATGTACCATTTTTAATAACATTCAATTACAACAGTACATGTGACACAATTGTATACATAATATTATTTCTTTTTATTTGTTATTTTCAATTTTTATCCCATGAAAGTGGAGTCACCCTTTAAGTGTGGATTGAAAAATTATGAAGTCTTGGTTTTCAACTGCAGCAGCTCTTCTGTTTTATTACTTGTTATTTTCTCAAGCGATTGATATCTAGGGGTCTTGATCCTTGTGCAACAACTGATGCTGGATATAGACATCGCTAGCTAAATACAGGCACAGTTCAAAGCAATAACCACAAATCAGAAGATAAAGACTGCAGTAGTCAACAACAGAGGACAGAGACCACATAAACTAAATGTTATCCTAGGTTCCACAGTAGTCCTGGCTTGGGCTAGATAGATGGTGTATGCTTCAGATTATTGTGGGTATATGTTGCCACCTCAGATGCATTTTATAAGCATGTTGATAAGATGAAATTGCACACATTAAAGCCCACCCTGAACAAGCTATTTTTGATTATTATAATCATATTTTAATTAAAGTATAAATATATAGTCTTTTTGATTTTGGATACATTTTATTTGGATTTTTTTTATTATTTGCTGTATCCTGTTTGGGAGATTTTCCTTTAATTTTCCTTTAATTCCCAAACTGAAGATGCAGCATAGCTGAAATGTCTCCAAAGTGAATGGAATTCCCCTTTTGGAAAGCTGTCATCTGAACTGGTCTCCGTATACAGCAGGTATATTTTTCTTTACTTGATGCTCTACTGGCAACTCTAACATTTTGGATATGCTAACAATTTCTGTCACTGGGACAAACAGACAGTAAAAACTTGACAAGTATTGCAAGACTTCTCTAATCTAGCCAAAAAACATTTTGGATGTACAGTACATACACTTTAATCCCACCCATTTTGGGATGAAACAATCCTGACAATGTCACTACAGTTGTAACTGTTGAACAATATATAGTAAACCTGTACACATTTTTTAACAACTCCTAATTAAGAAATTTAGCAAAAATATATTTAGCAAAAAGAGATAGATTATTTACTGTAATTAACAAAGCCTGATGTTCGATCCCCTTGATATTTTCCACATTTTGTCATGTTGCAACCAAAAAGGTAAATGTATTTTATTGGGATTTTATGGTAGACCAAAACAAAGTGACACATAATTGTGAAGTGGAAGAAAAAGGATAAATGGTTTTCACATTTTTTTACAAAAAAATATGTGAAAAGTGGAGCATACATTTGTATTCAGCCCCCGAGTCAATACTTTGTAGAACCACCTTTTGCTGTAATTACAGCTGCAAGTCTTTTTGGGGTTCCGACCAGGGGGCCTCTGGTGATCAGGGCTTAGTATCAGGGGGTTGGCCCCTGAATGGTGGCATCACAGAGGGTTGAAGGCCTTCAGGTGACCAGGCCCTGGTAAGATGCATGGGTTTCTAGAACACTTGTTTAGAAGGGGGAGAATGCCTGGATGGTGAATATAGTAGGCTTCCTCATTTCAAAGCTTCCCTGGAAGAGGTGGAGGATCTTTCAAGTGTGATCCTTACCACTTTGGGGATCCTAGGGGACAGGAAAACCACTCTTGCTCCACGACCAAAGACAGAGGTGGGAGGAGCAGTGGAGGAGGGGGGTTCCAGTCCAGGAGGTCTTGGTGGAAGTCGTAGAAGGAGTGGCAGGGTCCAGCCTCTCTGAAGGCTTGGGTTCAGAACCCCCCGCTCCCACTAGGTGCAGTTCCCCCCCCCCCCCCACAGATCTAGACACACTGACCTAGTCTTGGGAGACAGAGCGGCATTGTTGGATTCCATGGTCAAGAGAATGAACTCTCTTCTGAAAGGGACTTGTGATTTTTCACCGTAGGGAAATTAAGACCTACCCTGTCAGTTACAGTGGTGTCTCGCAACTTAGAGTATTGTCTGATACAATTGGTGGCACACATAGAAGCGCAGACAGCAAAGAGTTTGGCCTGCCAATTCACTAAGGATGGCTTTTTCACACAAGACGCAATAGGGGACAGTGTGTCCAAGGTCCCCACAGGGGACCTGGTTTTTGCCCTGAGCCTGAGGCGATTCTTGATTGCATAGCAGACAGGAAGAGAGTCCCTCCTGTGGAATGCAAGGGTGGTCTACACAGATCCCGCATGGACTCGCTGTTTTCGGTAGAATAGCTGCTTCCTCCCAAATATTAAAGGGCCTACTTGAATCAGAGAGATGCCTATTTGTAACATTCCTATTGGGGGGAACTTCAGAAGTTTCTCAGATTGGCAGTCAAGATGGAGGTGGAGACTAGGGATGGCCGAACTGGTCACCCAGCGGTCGGTTCACGGCAAATTTTGCGTGTTCGCGATTCGCCAAACCGGCGGACTATTGCTGCTGTTCGCCCGGTGGACATATGTGTTTACAGTGTGAAAGAACTTTGACACATAATGACATATCCATCATGGGGTACAGGACAGCCAATTGAGACATTTCAGCACATGGACAATTGGACATACCCCCTACCTTATAAATAGACCTGATCTGGCGGCCATTTTACATTCTGTCTTATGTCAGTGTAGGGACAGGATGCTGTGTGCAGCAGGGAGAGACTGTAGTGACACAAATCACTAGCTATTAGGTCCACAAAAGTCCTTTTAAGGACTGGTATAGGTGTAGTACAGTATATAGGGTTCAGTGCACTGCTGTGCTGGTGATTTCAGCTGTCTTTTGTCAGTGTAGGGACAGGACGCTGTGTGGAGCAGGGACAGTCAGTTTAATCACTAGCTAGCTATTACTACTAGGTCCACAAAGGTCCTTTTAAGGACTGGTGTAGGTGTATAGTATATAGGGTGCTGGTGCACTGCAGCTGACTGCTGCCCTATTCTGCAGCAGTCTTTTATCAGTGTAGGGACTGAGGGACAGTCTGCAAATCACTAGCTACTAGATTCACAAAGGTCCTTTTAAGGACTGGTATAGGTGTAAAATATATAGGATGTTGGTGCACTGCTGCTGACTGCTCCCCTATTCTGCAACAGTCTTTTATCAGTGTAGGGACTGTCTGCAAATCCCTAGCTACTAGGTCCACAAAGGTCCTTTTAAGGACTGGTATAGGTGTACAATATATAGGGTGCTGGTGCACTGCTGCTGACTGCTGCCCTATTCAGCAGCAGTCTTTTTTTTTTCAATTTCTTTATTTATTTATTTTTTCCCTTTCCATTTTTTTCCTCAAGTAAACAAGAATAGAATTTTACATAAACAATCTAAGAGTCATACATCGAGTTTCCATATTCATACATAATAAACAAAAAGAGCATAACAATTCATTCTATTCCCTTAGCCTCTTACTCCCTTTATAATGTAATGTTTAAATCCAAAGAGAGAGCAGGCTAGGTTAATGGTAATATATATAATATATCGGGACAGTATCATAGAAACTTCTCTCTCAGTCCCACATACCCCATGTCTGGTCCTAGGTTGGTACTGTTCCCAATCAGGCCAGAGTTGTATTGTTATCCTCTTATTTCTCATCTTCCCCCCCTAATATTTTCCCCCCTATTCTTCTCCCCCCCCCAAAAAAAAAAAAAAGGGGACCAAACCAAAGAGAGGGGGAGGGGGGGGAGAGGGGGAGTTCTCATCTCCTTCCCCTATATCTCCCCCTCCTCCCCCCTAAATCGCATCGATCTGTCTCCTTCCCTCCCCCGAGGAGATATAGAGGTTCCATGGTGTCCATATTTCCAAGTAAGTTTTCCTTCTTTTCCTGGCTGTCCATATTAGGTCTTCCATCCTGTTCACCTCCTCAACTTTCTTCAACCACATGCTCACACTGGGGGGTTGTATTTGTTTCCACCTAAGTGTTATACATGACTTGGCTGTATTTACCAAGTGACACAGGATGGAATTCCCACCTATATTTCCTGAGGTCTCTGACAAGTTCAGGAGGAATACTGCTGGGTCCTCCCGTATTTCTACTTCACTGAATTTTTGAGCGATCTCTCGTACATCTTTTCAGTATTTCTTAATTTTTGGACATGACCAAAATATATGTAAAAAATTTCCCACTTCTTTCTGGCACCTCCAACACTTATTTGATATATGAGGGAAATATTTTTGTAGTTTTTCTGGTGTTCTGTACCACTGTGCGATAATTTTATAATTAGTTTCCTGTAATTTTGTGCATGTTGCTGTTTTAAAAATTGATTGTATCATATTTTTCTTCTGCTCCTCAGAGAAAGTCCTTCCTAGGTCTATTTCCCACTTCCGAAAGAAGGGTAACTGAAAATTTTCTACGGGTTTAATCAGTAGCGCGTACATTTTCGAAATTACATGCGTAATTGGTTCCTTTTCCGTACAGAGTTTCTCAAATGGCATATAGTCTCGGTCTAATAACTCTGGCACTATCTCTGTTCTTAGAAAATGTCCTAATTGTGCCGCCTGCCAGAAATCTAATTGAAAGGGGCCTTTTCTATCTATCATCTCCTGCATTGTTGGCCATTTACCTTTTTTCACGAAATGCGAAGCTTGATATATTCCTTTTTTAATCAACTTATCAAAAGGTCCTTTCTGTATGCCTGGTATAAATCGGGGGTTACCCAATATAGGGACTAGAGGGGAGTTCTGTGTCGATATCTTATTCTTAGCTAAGAGATGGTAGCATATCTGTAATGTGGGTCCTATTGTAGGGTGTAGCTTCGTGTCTGAGGTCAAATTTCTGTAGCACCAAGGTGCTCTATGTAGTAGCTCCCTACATTGTGCTTGCTCTAATTTTACCCATATTTTCTGATCTCCATGTCGACACCAGTCTAGTAATCTACCTAGATGTATTGCCTGGTAATATTTATATATGTCTGGTGTTGCTAATCCCCCGTATTGCTTTGGTAATGTTAATAATGTCCTCCGTATCCTTGGTTGTTTGTCTGCCCAAATAAATTTCATAAATAATGTTTGTATAGTTCTAAAAAAATTTCTTGGTATTAACATTGGGATCGCCTGGAGGAGGTACAGGAGTTTTGGCAGAATATTCATCTTGATTATATTATTTCTTCCAAACCAGGAATGTATTCCCCTGTGCCATCTCTCCAGGCATCCTCGTACCATCTTCAATACTGGTGCGAAATTTAATTCATATATCTTATTGAAGTCTGTTGCGATCGTTATTCCCAAGTATTTCAAGCCATAGTCCGTCCAATTAAATTTATAATTTAATTTTATTAGTCTCGTCATTTTCTCTGGGACTGCTATCATTAAGGCTTCTGACTTGGAGCAGTTTATTTTAAAGTGGGATAGTGTACTGTATGTCTCGATTTCCTTACATAGATTTGGGAGCGAGATTATCGGATTCGTCACTGTAAAAAGCATATCATCTGCATATGCTGCAACTTTATTATGGGTTTCTCCTATGGTTATTCCTTGGATATCCCTGTTGAGCCTTACTCTGCATAGAAGTGGTTCAAGGGTCAACGCTAATAACAAAGGGGACAATGGACATCCCTGTCTGGTCCCATTTGTTATTGGGAAAGATGTAGATACCACTCCATTTACTCTTACTTGAGCTGTAGGTTTTTCATACAAGCTTGTTATCCAGCCCATCATTTTCCCTCCTAGCTTTATATGTCGGAGTACCGAGAACATGAACCCCCACCCCACCCGATCAAAAGCCTTTTCTGCATCTGTTCCCAGAAATATACAGGGGGTCTCGGTAGAGTTGACTGTATGTATTAGGTTTAAGGCCTTAATAGTATTGTCCCTTGATTCTCTTGTTGGGACAAATCCCACTTGGTCTTGATGAATCAAAGAGGGCAAATACTGTTGTATCCTCAAGGCTAGTAATTTGCTAAATATTTTCAAATCTGCGTTCAGTAAAGATATTGGCCTATAACTTCCACATTGTTTTGGGTCTTTGCCTTCTTTCTGTATCACTGTGATTGTAGCTTTAAGTGTATCTGAGTGGAAAGTCGATATGTCTCCTATTTCATTAAACAGTTTAACCATATATGGACATAATTCCGGCATAAGCGTCTTATAATATTGGGCTGTTAGTCCATCTGGGCCAGGTGCTTTCCCACTTTTTATCTGTTTTATCGTGTTTTGTACTTCTTCTAGTGTGATTGGAGATTCCATCTCCTCCCGTGCAGTACTTGTCAGAGTCGGCATTTCGCTTGATCTTATGTATTCATTTATCTTAGCTTGATCTGATGCCCTCAAGTTCAGATTATACAATGAGGAGTAGAAATCGCCAAACACACCAGCAATCTGTTCTGGCACTCGTTCTTCCTCCCCACCTTTTTTTCTAATTATAGGTATGTATGTCTTGGATTTGGGCATGTTTATGTTGGGCTTTTAGATGTTGCATTTTTACTAATAATTCTGTTAACTTAGTTTCTCTTTCCTTCTTAATCCTTGCTCCATGCTTAATCAATACTCCTCTGATTACTGCCTTGTGCGTTTCCCAGATTGTTCCCGAGGAACTTTCTGGGCCTTCATTCTCCTGAAAGAAGAATTTTATCTCCTTTCTGACATCCTCCAGGACTAAAGGATCCTGAAGGAGGCTCTCATTGAGTTTCCACATCCTAGAGGTTAAATGTTTTTTCCCCGTTAAGTTATATTTTAAAAAGATTGGGGCATGATCTGACCAGGTAATTAGACCAATAGTGGCTTCCTTAACTGAGGATAATTGTTTATGCGGAATAAAAAACATATCTATCTGTGAGTACACTCTGTGCGGATTGGAGAAAAAAGAGTAATCTCTTTCCTTGGGGTGTAATAATCGCCATATATCTACCAGTTTTGTTTCTGTTATTGCCTGGGCTATCCTCTTTCTTATTTTAGGTGTCACTGACGATGTCCCTGATGAGGTGTCTTCACTGGGGATTAATGGGATATTAAGGTCTCCCCTCATAATCAACTGTCCTTCTTCGAATTCCATAAGTTTATCAAGTATCTCTTTAACAAAGAGGTCTTGTTGTATATTGGGGGCATAATATGTTGCTAATGTAACTCCTACCCCTCCTATAGTCCCCTTTACAAACAGATACCTTCCCTTTGCATCTATCATGGAATCCCTATGATTCCATGCTACTGTTTTTGATATCATGATGGTGACTCCCTTAGTTTTGGAAATCGGGTTAAGTGCATTGTAAACCGTTGGATACCCCGTAGAACTCAGCAGAGAGAGATTATTTTCTCTGAAATGTGTTTCTTGAATAAACGCTACATCTATCTTCAGTCTCTTTAAATCATGGAATAACATTCGTCTTTTTCCGGAACGTTCAGTCCCTTTACATTCAGGGACATTATTTTTAAAGTTTTCATATCTCCTCGGGGAAAGAGGCAGAGACAAATAAAGGTGCAAAAAAAAAAAAGGGGGGGGAAGAACCCCCTCTAGCCCTACCCCCTCCCGCCCCCCTCCCTCCCGTCCAATCTACTACTCCCTCCCTCCCTCCCCAACTACCAATCCCTGGGTTGGCCGTTTACCAACGGTCTCCCCACGAATCTCAAAGCTCTACTGCTTTTAACCACTCAATTTCCGGACCCTCCGGATTATGAGTGTTTACCTAATGGGGTTTTGTGGTTGTGCTTGGCTGCTCCTGGGCGAGCTTCCCTCGTGCCCTCCGCCAGTCTTTTATAATATCATGTTTTCTACTGTCACCTGTTACTTCTCTACACAGATTGTGTCTACTCCAACATGGCTCTTTTGAAAGAGGGGGGGTATCAAAAAAAAAAAAGGAGACAGAAGCCATAATAGAGGCAAAGTTAATTATGTCTGTCCATTCCCATCTACGTATATACTTTTACATATATACACCTATACCCTTGCATATACATATATGGACACACACATCCACAGCTGCACCTGTGTTTGCAAATTCATACATGTACCCATCTCTATATTTATCCAAAGCTTAAGCCTCCCCTGTATATATAATTTATATCAATCCCCCCCCTTTCCCATTTTCCATGTCTCCTCTCCGTTTCTCTCTTCCTTCCTCCAAGAGCCATATTGTGTATTGACCTTGTTCCAAAAAAAACGTACATTAATACAATAAAACAACAATACAATACAATATAATACCTTACATTCCTCATCCCAAAAAAATAAAATAAAATAAAGGGGGGAGGGGAGGCAAGGTGGGGAGAGGGAGAAAAGGAAAAGAGGGGGGGGGGGGGACAGAGCCGGAGGCCACATCTTATAAAGTTATTTTATTCATCCTTAGGTTCAGGTAGGGGGGTCTGGTCCCAATCCGTAAACCCTCCGTTTCCCCCAGGTCCTTAGCTATGTGCTTTATTTTAATAGTGATGATATTAAAGGTTACTAATATTAGTGATTAGTGGTTAGTGATTAGTGATTGACCATGTTTATTAATTATCCAAAAAAAAAAAAAAAAAAAAAGGAACCGACAGTTTCTTGTGTTCTAGTTCTATGTACTCTCCCCCCCTGCTCATTATCCCTCCTTGTCCCGCCCTCTCATCCCTCACAAGTCTAAATCATCCCCTGTGCACCATCATTCACATATTCATTTACTAACCCTCCACATCCATTACCCCCTCCCCCCCCCCAAAAAAAAACAAGAAAAAAACTAAGAAAAATATTATGTATTATATTAAATCCCCCCTCCTCCCAACACTTCGAAAAAAAAAAAAAAAGGGGGGGGGAAATAAAAAAAAAGAAAAGAAAAAGGAAAAACCACTGCAACCCCTATCATCCCATTTTCCCCCTCTTTATCCCTAGTGAATTATAATACTCTCCTAAGTGACCACCTCTTCTAGGAACCTAGGTCATGTAAATCCCCCCCAGGGACCTGAGCCCCCCCCCCATTATTATAATTGTCTAATCTTATTTGTGTATTTATCTTAGACTCTCCACCTGTATCCCCCCCCGTCCCCCCCCCCCTCCCGAGCCCCCCCCCCCCACCCGCCCGCTACCCCCACCTCGTCCCTCATTATATCCATTCATCCTAATCCAAAAAAAAAAGAAATTGAGAGCATATCTCTCTCCTCCCATACTTCTTAAATCATCATGGGGGGGAGTGATTAGACAAGTTAAAAACCTATGGGATGAGGCTACGAGAAAAAAAAAAAAAAGGAAACAGAGAAGGGGAAAAGCCCCAGCAGGCGCACAAAAAAAAAAAAAAAAGACAGGTTCAGAGATATGAGTTAATTTAGCTTAATTTCTAACACAAGTCTCATTGTACTGTAATATGTCTTTCTCATCTTTCCCACTCCCTCTCTTTCCCTCCTGTACTTTCTGGTTTTTTTCTCTGTAGCTGAGAGAGTGGGAGTCTCCTGTTCGGCACCATAAACGGCTCCACACCTATAAAGGCGAATAACTTTGGAAGATCGCTGTATAGTCTCAGTGTGCATGTAGATGTTCCTTTTCTTATTACCACAGCAAGAGGGTATTTCCATCTGTATGTATGTCCCTCCCGCCGTACACAGTCCAAGACAGTACGCAACTGTGCTCTGCGCTGTAGTGTGGCCCGGGATAAGTCAGGTAGGAGCTTCACTACTGATCCCTCTATCTCAATATTGCCAGCCACCCATGCCTTCCTCAGCAGAGTCTCCTTATGCGCATATCTATGGAGGCGGCAAATTATATCCCTGGGCCTTTGCGGGTCTGCTGGTTTAGACCCTAGCGCCCTGTGTACTCTGTCCAAATCCATGTTGGGTGGGACATTACCCTCTAAAATCATGTGAAAAATGCTCATTACCTTCTCCTGCAAGTCCTCCTGCTCAGCGACTTCTGGAACACCTCGGAGCCTCAAGTAGCAGCGACGACTACGATCTTCAAGTTCCTCGATCTGAAGCTGCATCTCCACCAACATCTCACCCCGCTCTTTGCTCTCCCTTTCCACTCTCTCCATTTTTCCTTCAAATGAGGATACTCTTACCTCCCCCGCTATCAAGCGGTCGGAAATGACCTGGATCTCAGTGTATACTTGCTGGATCTCAGCACGGTGTGTCTCCTCCACTCTCTTAATGAGAGCCTCTATATCGGCTTTCGTTGGTAGAGCCTGGATTAAGCTCTTCAGATCCTCCGCTTCCGATCGTATACTACGAGGGGTGACTTCCTCGTTTTCCTCTTTGCCGTTCCCGGCCTCGGTTGAGCTTTTCATCTCCCCCTATTCACCCGCGCACTCGCCTCCGCTTCCGATCGTTTAATTCGAGGGGTAGCTCCTTCGTTTTCCTCTCTGCCGTTCCCAGCCTCGATTGAGCTTTTCATCTCCCCCCTGTTTGTCCGAGCGCTCACCACCTCGCGGGGCTTAGCTACATCCGTAGTCTCCGCGATGTGCCCGGCAGCTGACATCCGCCTCGGGGAGAAATACTGCTGTATAGCGGGTTGTGGGGCACTGCTCCCTGCAGCTCTGCGCGAGGTTTTCGTTTCTCTCTGTCTAGGTGCGCTCATTCCGGGATCCTCAGGTGCAAATCACCTATGACTGGCGCTTCAGCTAGGAGCACAGACTCTGCACGCCCTCACTCAGCCATGCACAGACCACTCCCACCCTTTAAGACTCCTGAGCAGCAGTCTTTTATCAGTGTAGGGACTGAGGGACAGTCTGCAAATCACTAGCTACTAGGTCCACAAAGGTCCTTTTAAGGACTGGTATAGGTGTACAATATATAGGGTGCTGGTGCACTGCTGCTGACTGCTGCCCTATTCTGCAGCAGTCTTTTATCAGTGTAGGGACTGAGGGACTGTCTGCAAATCCCTAGCTACTAGGTCCACAAAAGTCCTTTTAAGGACTGGTATAGGTGTACAATATATAGGGTGCTGGTGCACTGCTGTGCTGTAGATTACTGCTCGTTTCTGCAGCAGTCTATTATCAGTGTAGGGACTGAGGGACAGTCTGCAAATCACTATCTACTAGGTCCACAAAGGTCCTTTTAAGGACTGGTATAGATGTACAATATATAGGGTACTGGTGCACTGCTGCTGACTGCTGCCCTATTCTGCAGCAGTCTTTTATCAGTGTAGGGACTGTCTGCAAATCACTAGCTACTAGGTCCACAAAGGTCCTTTTAAGGACTGGTATAGGTGTACAATATATAGGGTGCTGGTGCACTGCTGCTGACTGCTGCCCTATTCTGCAGCATTCTTTTATCAGTGTAGGGACTGAGGGACAGTCTGCAAATCACTAGCTACTAGGTCCACAAAGGTCCTTTTAAGGACTGGTATAGGTGTACTATTTGGTGTGCAGTATATAGGTCTGTAATACACGTATAAAATACTTGCACATATAGAAAGCATAGTATAGTGCATTTGCACTGTGCAGCATTGTGACTGCTGAGCGGTTCTGCAGCGATACTACAAAGAGTGACAAACGCAATGAAAAAAAAGTATTATAACTGGTGTGATAGACCAGTGGCCCCCAAAAACAACAGATTGAAGCGGGGTGTTATATACCTTCTTCCACATACATACTGCACTTCTCTAGAGACTTTTGTCACAGGGTCATTTAAAAAATGACAGGCAGAGGAAGAGGCAGGCCCTTCCACAGGGGTGGTAGGGGTAGGGCAGGAGCAACAGGCTTGAGCCAAAGTGGCAAATTGCAGAAGGTGCGTGCGATTACGTCAAAGGATGCACCAGACTTGGTTGAGTTGTTCACTCAGCCTTACTCTTCTGCACCCTCCTCATCCTCTCGATCTGCACCCTCTTCTTCACTCTCTGCTATGTGCACCCCCAAAGACACTACCACCAACATCACCACCACCATATACCTTCCGCTTGAGTCCCAGGAATTATTTTCTGATCCATATCAAGACATTTCTGATGCGCAGCCACTCTTGGCATTGGATCAGGAAAAGGAGGTAGCAACAACCGCCACTCAGCAGTCTGACGACAGTACCCAGATCGGCCCAAGGAGGAGGTTGGTCCCCGCTGTTGCTGCCTACTCCGAGATCTCTAATTATAGCGGTGGGGAAGGTGACGTCGATGATGACGTGTCTAGTGATGTCACGTGGGTGCCCACTAAAGAGGAAGAGGAGGGGAGTTCAGAGGGAGATATGGACCAGCAGATAGGGAGGAGAAGCAGGAAGAACTTACATTGCACAGGAGGGACCAAGCAGACTGCTAATGTATCAAGAGCGAGGCATCAACCATGTACGGTCACATCTGGTGCTCCCAGGACGCAGGCACATGGCTCCGCAGTGTGGGCTTTTTTTAACGTGTTCGCTGCTGACAATAGTGTTGCCCTCTGCAATCTTTGCAGTCAACGCATAAGTCGCAGTGAGCCCAACACTCACCTAGGGACGACCGCCTTAAGAAGGCACATGAGCAGCCATCTAGGGATGAGCTTCGCGTTCGAGTCGAACATACGTTCGACTCGAACATCGGCTGTTCACACGTTTGGCGAATACCGAACATTATGGGCCGTTCGCGCCAAATTCGTGTGGTGCTCACGGCCCACAATGCACTGCGCCATCGCAGTGCATTGCTGGCTCATGATTGGCCAAGCATGCACTGTGACCCCTCAAGCTTGGCCAATCACAGCGCCGGCAGCGAGGAGAGCCATGATTGGCCACAGGCAGGATGCCTGTGGCCAATCATAGCTCAGGCTGTGTAGTACACACCCCCCACTATATAAGGCCGCTAGCGCGGCGGCCTTGTGTAGTGTGTTGGCATCTGTAGGAGTTAGTGGGTGTTCTCTGTGTACCTTCAACACAGTATACACCATTCGTTATCGGCCAATTTTGCATTCTTGCTCTTCTGTAATTGAGCTTTTAGCAATCTGCAGGAGTTTGTGGGTGTTGTCTGCGTGCCCTGACCGCAGTATACACCATTATATTCACCTATATAGCTAACTATATTGCTCTTCTGTAATAGAGCTTGCAGTCAGTTGTAGGAGATTGTGCGTGTTGTCCGCGTGCCCTGACCGCACTATACACCATTATATCCACCTATATAGCTAGCTATATTGCTCTTCTGTAATAGAGCTTGCAGCCAGTTGTAGGAGATTGTGCGTGTTGTCTGCGTGCCCTGACCGCACTATACACCATTATATCCACCTATATAGCTAGCTATATTGCTCTTCTGTAATAGAGCTTGCAGTCAGTTGTAGGAGATTGTGCATGTTGTCTGCGTGCCCTGACCGCAGTATACACCATTATATCCACCTATATAGCTAGCTATATTGCTCTTCTGTAATAGAGCTTGCAGTCAGTTGTAGGAGATTGTGCGTGTTGTCTGCGTGCCCTGACCGCACTATACACCATTATATCCACCTATATAGCTAGCTATATTGCTCTTCTGTAATAGAGCTTGCAGTCAGTTGTAGGAGATTGTGTGTGTTGTCTGTGTGCCCTGAGTGCACTATACACCATTATATCCACCTATATAGCTAGCTATATTGCTCTTCTGTAATAGAGCTTGCAGTCAGTTCTAGCAGATTGTGTGTGTTGTCTGCGTGCCCTGAGCGCACTATACACCATTGTATCCACCTATATAGCTAGCTATATTGCTCTTCTGTAATAGAGCTTGCAGTCAGTTGTAGGAGATTGTGCGTGTTGTCTGCGTGCCCTGAGCGCACTATACACCATTATATCCACCTATATAGCTAGCTATATTGCTCTTCTGTAATAGAGCTTGCAGTCAGTTGTAGGAGATTGTGCGTGTTGTCTGCGTGCCCTGACCGCACTATACACCATTATATCCACCTATATAGCTAGCTATATTGCTCTTCTGTAATAGAGCTTGCAGTCAGTTGTAGGAGATTGTGCGTGTTGTCTGCATGCCCTGAGCGCACTATACACCATTATATCCACCTATATAGCTAGCTATATTGCTCTTCTGTAATAGAGCTTGCAGTCAGTTGTAGGAGATTGTGCGTGTTGTCTGCGTGCCCTGACCGCACTATACACCATTATATTCATCTATATAGCTCTTCTCTAATTGAGCCATCTGCAGGTGTTAGTTGGTGTTGTGTGCCTCCAGCACAGCACAGTATACACCAGTATCTACCCTTTAATTCATGTTCTATAATAAAGGCATCTGTAGGAGTTAGTGGGTGTTGTGTGCCTCCAGCAAAATATACACTACCCAATTGCTGGTTTTCCCATCTCCCTTCAGGCCATTACCATGTTTGGAAGGCCAACAAGGAGAGGCAGACAGGCGCGAGCCGATAAAAGAGGGCAAGCAGGCTCTGTGTCTAGAGACAATAGTGCTGGTCGTGGACGCAGTGCATCGTCATCATCAGCACGTGGCCATGGGACACGCTTGTCCTTCTTTTCGGCAGCTGGACGTGTTGAGCTGCATCATGCCGAGACTTGGTAGAGTGGATGACTAAGCCCTCTTCATCCTCCTCATCCTCTCTCACCCAGGCTCAGGGTACTAGCAAAGCAGCTGCCAACGCATCGTCTTCCCTCGTCTCAATGTCATCATCAGTGACTCCTTCCCTAGACCCACCACGTCCTCCTGAGGAGTCCCCTGAACTCTTTGAGCACAGTGTTGGGTACATGCTCCAGGAGGATGCCCAGTGTTTTGTAGGCTCTGATGATGATACTCAGCTAGAGGAAGGCAGTAGCGTGAGCGCAGAGAGAGGGGATGCTCAAGAAGGACATAAATCTGACAGTCATGTTCCACAAGCTGCAGCATACTGCCAGATTTGCTCCAGCGATGAAGAGGGAGGGGATGATGAGGGCATTGACTCCATGTGGGTGCCTGGTAGGAGAGAGAGGAGGAGGAGGAGGCACATGTCCAACGAGGCAGGATGCCCTCCGGGGGCCAGCTTAGGGGCAGCACATCGACTGAATCACACCGCAGAGCTCCGCCTGTGCAGGGCGCTGCCTCTGCGCGTTATTCTAAAAGTTCTTTGGTGTGGGCCTTTTTTGAGAAGAGTGCATCAGATCGCACCGCTGCTATTTGCAACATATGTCTCAAGCGTATCTTGCGTGGCCAAAACATCAGCCGCTTGGGCACCACATGCTTGACTAGACATATGTTGACCTGCCATGCAGCTCGTTGGCAAGCGTACCTCAAAGACCCACACTAGCTAGCATGGCAAAATTGCTAGCACTTTTTCAGTTGGTAGACTCGGCCCCCTTCCGTGAGTTTGTACAATGTGCGGTTCCTCAGTGGCAGGTCCCCAAACGCCACTTTTTCTCACGGAAGGCGATTCCGGCTCTCTACCGGCATGTGGAAGGCAATGTCCTTGCCTCGCTGTACCACTGACTCATGGTCCAGCAGGCATGGACAGGGACGTTACCTGTCTTTCACGGCCCATTGGGTCACTCTTCTGGCAGCTGGGAAGGATGCAGGACAAGGTGCAGTAGTGTTGGAGGTTGTTCCGCCACTACGCCTCCAAAATGCTACTACTGGTTGTGACACACCTCTCTCCTCCACCCCCTCCTCTTCTTCTTCCTCCATGGCCTCTTCCAGTGCTCTGTCCTCAGAACCAGCGGTGCTCCATAGGCGTTCAAGGGGCTATGCAAGTACGCAGGCAAAACGATGCCATGCCGTGTTTGCGCTGGTTTGTTTGGGGGACAGGAGCCACACTGGGGCAGATATTTTGTCAGCTCTGCAGGGGCAGGCCGAGAGGTGGTTGACGCCACGCCAGCTTAAGCCAGGAATGGTGGTTTGCGACAATGGCAAGAAGCAGGCCAAGAAAGTCTGTGTGCATTTCTGCCGATCATTTAATGCCTGTGCTCGGCTGGCTGAGCTCCAAAAGGAGTTGAACCTGCCCAAGAACCGCCTAATATGTGACATGCCCACCAGGTGGACTCAACATTGGCCATGCTGCAGCGGCTGCACACGCAGCAGAGGGCCATCAATAAGTACCTGTGTGACTACAGCACCAGGACAGGGTCAGGGAAGTTTTCTCACCACGCCAGTGGGGCATGATCAGGGATGCATGCACTGTCCTGTCACCATTTGAGGAGGCCACAAGGATGGTAAGCAGTGACAGTGCATGCATCAGTGACACTGTACCTCTTGTCCATCTGTTGGAGCATACGCTGCATGGAATAATGGACAGGGCACTTGAGACAGAACAGAGGCAGGAAGAGGAGGACTTCCTTGCCTCTCAAGGCCCCCTTTATCCAGACAGTGTTCCTACTGTGCCACCCATCACACAGGAAGAGGACAAGGAGGAGGATGATTGTGTCAGCATGGAGGTGGAGGCTGGCACTCAGCATCAGCAGCAGTCTTGTAGGGACGATTTACAGTACCAAGAAACCCGTGGACTTGTACGTGACTGGGAGGAGGTAGCTGCGGATCATGTTGTCCTTAGTGACCCAGATGACTCTGGACCGAATGCCTCAGCTAACCTACGCTGCGTGGCCTCCCTGATCCTGCAAAGCCTGCGGAAGGATCCTCATACAGTGGTGTGAAAAAGTGTTTGCCCCCTTCCTCATTTCCTGTTCCTTTGCATGTTTGTCACACTTAAGTGTTTCGGAACATCAAACCAATTTAAACAATAGTCAAGGACAACACAAGTAAACACAAAATGCAATTTGTAAATGAAGGTGTTTATTATTAAAGGTGAAAAAAAATCCAAACCATCATGGCCCTGTGTGAAAAAGTGATTGCCCCCTAAACCTAATAACTGGTTGGGCCACCCTTAGCAGCAACAACTGCAACCAAGCGTTTGCGATAACGTGCAATGAGGCTTTTACAGCGTCCTGGAGGAATTTTGGCCCACTCATCTTTGCAGAATTGTCCTAATTCAGTTACATTAGAGGGTTTTCGAGCATGAACGCCCTTTTTAAGGTCATACCACAACATCTCAATAGGATTCAGGTCAGGACTTTGGCTAGGCCACTCCAAAGTCTTCATTTTGTTTTTCTTCTGCCATTCGGTGGTGGACTTGCTGGTGTGTTTAGGATCATTGTCCTGCTGCAGAACCCAAGTTGGTTTCAGCTTGAGTACACGAACAGATGGTCGGACATTCTCCTTCAGGATCTCTTGGTAGACAGCAGAATTCATAGTTCCTTTTATCACGGCAAGTCTTCCAGGTCCTGAAGCAGCAAAACAGCCCCAGACCATCACACTACCACCACCATATTTTACTGTTGGTATAATGTTCTTTTTATGAAATGCAGTGTTCCTTCTACGCCAGATATACTTGGACACACACCTTCCAAAGAGTTCCACTTTTGTCTCATCGGTCCACAGAATGTTGTCCCAAAAGTCTTGGGGATCATCAAGATGTGTTGTGGAGAAATTGAGACGAGCTTTGATGTTCTTTTTGCTCAGCAGTGGTTTTCTCCTTGGAACTCTGCCATGCAGGCCATTTTTGCCCAGTCTTTTCCTGATGGTGGAGGCATGAACGCTGACCTTAACTGAGGCAAGTGAGGCCTGCAGTTCCTTGGACGTTGTTGTGGGGTCTTTTGTGACCTCTTGGATGAGTCGTCGCTGCGCTCTTGGGGTAATTTTGGGCGGCCGGCCAATCC
Organism: Lithobates pipiens; assembly: GCF_037356315.1. Taxonomy (NCBI): domain Eukaryota; kingdom Metazoa; phylum Chordata; class Amphibia; order Anura; family Ranidae; genus Lithobates; species Lithobates pipiens. The sequence goes on from NW_027507787.1 coordinate 31,882,974, forward strand.
TGGGAAGGTTCACCACTGTTCCATGTCTTCGCCATTTGTGGATAATGGCTCTCACTGTGGTTCGCTGGATTCCCAAAGCTTTGGAAATGGCTTTATAACCCTTTCCAGACTGATAGATCTCAATTACTTTCTTTCTCAATTGTTCCTGAATTTCTTTGGGTCTCGGCATGATGTGTAGCTTTTAAGGATCTTCTGGTGGACCTTACTGTGTCAAGCAGCTCCTATTTAAGTGATGCCTTGATTGTGAACAGGTGTGGCAATAATCAGGCCTGGGTGTGGCTAGAGAAATTGAACTCAGGTGTGGACAACCACAGTTATAGTATGTTTTAACAAGGGGGGCAAACACTTTTTCACACAGGGCCATGATGGTTTGGATTTTTTTTCACCTTTAATAATAAACACCTTCATTTACAAATTGCATTTTGTGTTTACTTGTGTTGTCCTTGACTATTGTTTAAATTGGTTTGATGTTCCGAAACACTTAAGTGTGACAAAAATGCAAAGGAACAGGAAATGAGGAAGGGGGCAAACACTTTTTCACACCACTGTATTCTTCAGATCAAGGAGAGGGACCATTACTGGCTGGCCACTCTCCTTGATCCACGGTACAGGGGTAAGGTTGCCGACCTTATCTTGCCGTCGCAGAGGGAGCAGGGGATGAGACATCTCCGGGAGGCCTTGCAGAAAGGTCTGTGCAACGCGTTCCCAGAGACTGGGAGGTTCCAAACTCCTGGTCCTGAACAACGTGTTGCTGAGGCATCGGTCAGAAGGAGCGGTGGAGAAGGTGGCCGTCTGACCGATGTGTTCAGACAATTTTTTAGTCCGCAGCCCCAAGGTATGATCGGTTCAGCAACCATCGCCAGCGTCTGATTTACATGGTGCAGGAATACCTAGGGGCAAGTCAGACTTGGACACCTTTCCCACCGAAAATACTCTGGCTTACTGGGTCTTGAGGATGGATCACTGGCCAGAGCTTGCACAGTATGCAATTGAGCTACTGGCCTGTCCTACATCCAGCGTTCTTTCGGAACGCACCTTCAGTGCTGCTGGTGGCTTTGTTACCGATCACAGGGTGCGTCTGTCCACCGACTCGGTTGATCGACTGACCTTCATAAAGATGAATCAGTCTTGGATCACCCACAGCTACCAAGCACCTGAAGCTGATGTAACCGAATAATTTTTTTTTAAATATCACATCCCTTCAAGACTGCCTATGCTGATGCTGAGTGACTGTCCTGTTATGTTGATTGTCTATCCTCTTCCTCCTCCGCTGATATGTTGGAAGAACATTTTTGGTTCTGGGTGATGCCACCAGACCAATTTTTAAGCCCCTGTTTAACAGGGGTGTTTAATTACAATTTTTTATGCAATTCTTTGCAGCAGGGCTCATTCCTGCACTACAATTAGAGTATATAGGAGAGGTTGCAGTGTCGTGGCACCAGCACCAGTGCCAGCAGCCCAATTTTTCAGCCCCTGTTTAACAGGGGCGTTTAATTACAATTTTTGATGCAATGCTTTGCAGCAGGGCTCATTCCTGCACTACAACTAGAGTATATGGGAGAGGTTGCAGTGTCGTGGCACCTGCACCAGTGCCTAAGGCCCAATTTTTCAGCCCCTGTTTAACAGGGGCGTTTAATTACAATTTTTGATGCAATGCTTTGCAGCAGGGCTCATTCCTGCACTACAACTAGAGTATATGGGAGAGGTTGCAGTGTCGTAGCACCAGTGCCACCAGCCCAATTTTTCAGCCCCTGTTTAACAGGGGAATTTAATTACAATTTTTTATGCAATGCTTTGCAGCAGGGCTCATTCCTGCACTACAACTAGAGTATATGGGAGAGGTTGCAGTGTCGTGGCACGAGCACCAGTGCCTAAGGCCCAATTTTTTTCAGCCCCTGTTTAACAGGGGCGTTTAATTACAATTTTTTATGCAATGCTTTGCAGCAGGGCTCATTCCTGCACCACAACTAGAGTATATGGGAGAGGTTGCAGTATCGTGGCACCAGCACCAGTGCCAGCAGCCCAATTTTTCAGCCCCTGTTTAACAGGGGCATTTAAATACAATTTTTGATGCAATGCTTTGCAGCAGGGCTCATTCCTGCACTACAACTAGAGTATATGGGAGAGGTTGCTGTGTCGTGGCACCAGCACCAGTGCCTAAGGCACAATTTTTCAGCCCCTGTTTAACAGGGACATGAAATTACAATTCTTGAAATAATATTTCACAGCAGGGCCCGTTCCTGTGCCCACCCAGAGTAACTGTGAGGACTTATAGTGTTGTGGCACCAGCACCAGCACCACAACCACCAAAGAACCAATTTTTCTACCACTGTTCAACAATGGCATGTAATTACAATTCTTGATATAATCATTCACAGCAGGGCGCTCCAGCGCCCACCAAGAATCACTTTGAGGGCTTCCAATGTTATGGCAACACCAACACCTTGTTCCCCCATTTCTGCAGAGCATATAGGGCAGGCCCCAACTTACAAACGTCTCCTACTCCCAACAGAAAGTGAGATGAAAAAAGACAGACGGCAAAACAAATTATACAGGGGTGATAATCCTTCCCTATGTTTTCCAAAAAGCTTAAAAATAGATTTTTTGACTGGAGCTACACTTTAAAAATGTACCAGTTCAAAATTACAAACAGATTCTACTTAACACAACAAATCTACACAGTCCCTGTCTTGTTTGCACCGCCTGTATACTGCTGTTCTGAGTATATAGGGCCTGGGGGCCCCACGTCTTTCCTTTTTTAAATATGGGTACGGGGTTCCCCTTAATATCCATTCAAGACCCAAAGGGGCTGGTAATGGGCAGGGGGGCTACCCATGCCATTTTTCTCAATGATTTTCATCCATATTGCCGGAACCAGATATTACATTAAAAACGCAAGCAGTTTGAAATGACTTTTTTTCCGTTAAATGTCATTTTGTGCAGGGACTGTTCTAAACACGGAAAACACATGACACTTCACAGGCATACTATAGACACCCCCCAGGCACGATATTTAAAGGAATATTTCACTCTTTTTTTTCACTTTAATCCTCATTAAAATCAGTGCTCCCGCCAAAACGGCAATTTTTTAGAACATTTTAGGCATTGACCCATGTCCCCTGGGGCAGGAGCCAGGTCCCCAAACCCTTTTTAGGACAGTATCTTGCATATTAGCCATTAAAATTAGTACTTTTTATTTTGACCGTTCGAGTCCCATAGACTTCAATGGGGTTCTAAAGTTCGTACGAATTTTCGGTCCGTTCGAAAGTTCTGGTGCGAACCGAACTGGGGGGTGTTCGGCTCATCCCTACTGCCATCACTGAGCCCAGTGGGAGCAACGGAACCCACAAATCCAGACTCCAGGCTCTCACCGTCCAGCCTCGTCTTCTACTTCTCCTTCTTCTCTCTCCCCACAATTGTCCTCCACTCCACCTTCCATCATGCCCTCCTCATGTTTTTCTGGAGAAAGGCAGGCTTCCGTGGACCAAATGTTTGAGCGTAAAAAAATGATGATGCCGGATAACCCTCTTGCCCAACGGTTGACGGCTGGCTTGTCAGAACTGATAGCCCGCCAACTACTGCCATATAAACTGGTGGAATCGGAGGCCTTTTGAAAATTTGTGGCCATTGGAACACCACAATGGAAGGACCCAGGAAGGAAGTATTTCTCACAGAAGGGCATCCCAGAGCTATATGGCCATGTTCAGCGGCAAGTGAATGTATCTCTGGCACACAGTGTCGGTGCCAAGATACATCTGACCATAGACACGTGGTCTAGCAAACACGGGCAGGGAAGGTATATCACTTTTACTGCCCACTGGGTGAACCTTCTGATGGCCGTCAAGCATGTAACCCGTGGCACCCGTGTAGATTTGGTTTTACCGCCACGGATTGTATGCAGGCCTGGCTCTTCTTCTCCTCCTCCTACTCCATCCTCCTCCCTCTCCTCCTCGGCTGGCTCCTCTTTTTCTGCTGCTAGCGTCTCTTCCACTGCGCCGCCCAAGCTCCCCAGAACCTATTCGACATGCCAGGTGAGACATTGCCATGCTGTACTGCGTCTGTTGTGCCTGGAAGCCAAGAGCCACACTGGCCCTGCACTCCTTTCAGCTTTGCGTTCACAGGCAGATCATTGGCTAACACCGCTCAATTTGACAGTTGGTAAAGTGGTGTGTGACAACGGTGCCAATCTGCTTAGCGCATTGAAACAGGGCAAAATTACGCACTTGCCATGCATGGCACATGTCTTAAACTTGGTCGTGCAGCGATTCGTTGTCAAATACCCTGGGGTCCAGGACATCTTGCGGCAGGCAAGAAAATCTTGGCCCATTTCAGAAGATCTTACACGGTCATGGCTTGCCTTGCTGACATTCAGCGGCGACACAATCTGCCGGTCAGACGTCTTATTTGCGATTGCCTGACGCAATGGAACTCAACCTTCTATATGCTTGTTAGGCTGCTCCAGCAGAAAAGTGCAGTTAACATCTACCTGTACGAACTCTGCGGCAGAACAGGTTCTGGGGAGCTTGGTTTTTTTTCACCGCGCCAGTGGCTGCTCATGCACGACGCATGCAGACTTCTGTGGCCATTTGATTAGATCACCAAACTGGTCAGTCGCAGCCATGGCACCATCAGTGACATGGTACCTTATGTCTTATTTATGGAGCATGCATTGCGTCATGTCATTGATCAAGCTGTGGAGGAGCAGGAAGATGCGGAAGTCGCAATGCTGGATGAATTCCCAGGAGGGGCTACTTTATCAACAACAGGAGTCTGAAGAGGAGTCAGAGGAGGATGGTGTTGGGACGGATGAGAAGGACCAAGAAGAGCATGCTTTAAACCTTTCTAGAATCCCTGTTGTTGTGTGTGGATGGGGAGAGGAGAATGAGGAGGACGACATTATCCTGGATGCTGAGGAGCCAGGCCATCACACCGTTTCCAGTTTAGTGCAAATGGGGGCCTTCATGCTCCAGTGTTTTAACAGGGACCCCTGTATAAAAAGCATAAGGGTCAAGGACCAGTACTGGGTGGCAACGTACTTAGACCCCCGGTACAAACACAAAATGGCAGAAATGTTACCACTGGAAATGTTACAGAGGGCTGTCAGAATGGAGCACTTCAAGGCCTTGCTTCGAGAAATGCTGCATTCTGCTTTTGCGTGCAAGGAATTCCTATTCCCAGGGAAAGAGTTGGGGGTACCAATCCAACAGCGCCTGCAAGAAGAGGCCGGTTTGAAGATGTGTTGGTGACTTCTGATATGAGGTCATTCTTTCAGCCGACCCATTGACAGGTCTCATCCAGGTCAAGCATCAGGGAACGCCTAGACCGACAGGTGTCTGACTACATCAGGTTAACGGTCAATGTGGACGCTCTGAGGAGTGATGAACCCCTGGACTACTGGGTGGGCAGGCTTGACCTCTGGCCAGAGCTTGCCCAATTTGCAATGGAACTGTTGGCTTGCCCCTCATCCAGTGTCCTGTCCGAAAGGACGTTCAGTGCAGCAGGGGGGATCATGACCGATAAGCGCACTCCTAGCCTAGCTCACGACAGTGTTGACTACCTCACATTCATAAAAATGAATGAGGCATGGATCTCGGAGGAATTCAACACATGTGACCAGTAGACCATGTATATCTCTATAAATGATTTATTTAATCGAGCACACAAACCTTTTTTCTACATTTGGCTCACTTCCTTGTACAAAAAAAGCACACCGTACTATATGCCCGTACCCTCCTGTTTGAAGAGGTTGAGCGGTGTCATATTTTTGGGGCCCAGCAGCGAGTTGCTGGTATCAGTTCTGCTGTCAGTGCTCTCTCTCTATCTCGGTGCTGGTGTGGTGTCATTGCTCTCGATCTCGGTGCTGGTGTCAGTGCTCTATATCACGGTGCTGGTGTCAGTGCTCTCTATCTCGATGCTGGTGTCAGTACTCTATATCACGGTGCTGGTGTCAGTGCTCTCTATCTCGATGCTGGTGTCAGTGCTCTATATCACGGTGCTGGTGTCAATTCTCTATATCACGGTGCTGGTGTCAATTCTCTATATCACGGTGCTGGTGTCAGTGCTCTCTATCACTGTGCTGGTGTCAGTGCTCTCTATCTCGGTGCTGTTGTCAGTGCTCTCTATCACGGTGCTGGTGCTAGTGCTCTATATCACGGTGCTGGTGTCAGTGCTCTATATCACGGTGCTGGTGTCAGTGCTCCTTATCTCGGTGCTGGTGTCAGTGCTCACTATCACGGTGCTGGTGTCAGTGCTCTATATCACAGTGCGGGTGTCAATGCACTCTATCACGGTGCTGGTGTCAGTGCTCTCTCTCTATCTCGGTGCTGGTGCTGGTGTCAGTGCTCTCTATCTCGGTGCTGGTGTCAGTGCTCTATATCCTGATGCTGGTGTCAGTGCTCTATATCACGGTGCTGGTGTCAGTGCTCTCTATCTCGCTGCTGGTGTCAGTGCTCTCTATCTCAGTTCTGGTGTCAGTGCTCTCTATCACAGTGCTGGTGTCAGTGCTCTATATCTCGGTGCTGGTATCAGTGCGCTATATCACAGTGCTGGTGTCAGTGCTCTATATCTCGGTTCTGGTATCAGTGCTCTATATCACGGTGCCGGTGTCAGTGCTCTATATCACGGTGCCGGTGTCAGTGCACTCTATCACGGTGCTGGTGTCAGTGCTCTATATCACGGTGCTGGTGTCAGTGCTCTATATCACGGTGCTGGTGTCAGTGCTCTATATCACGGTGCTGGTGTCAGTGCTCCATATCTTGGTGCTGGTGTCAGTGCTCTCTATCACGGTGCAGGTGTCAGTGCACTCTATCACGGTGCTGGTGTCAGTGCTCTCTCTCTATCTTGGTGCTGGTGTCAGTGCTCTCTATCTCGGTGCTGGTGTCAGTGCTCTCTATCACGGTTCTGGTGTCAGTGCTCTCTATCACGGTGCTGCTGATCATCTCCTGCACCCTCTTCATAGCCTACCCTGACCTTTCCTCTCCTCCATTGCCTTCATGCGCTCCTGAGTCCTGAATTGTCAAAATTTCACAGATAAAAAAGAATGCTTGTCCTTGTCGATTCCAGATTCACTTCATATTTTTGTTATGTCAGTGGCCATGTGGTGGGACTATGTGTGCACTGCTAGTAAGTATTTTGTGGCTGAAAATATGACCTGTAGGTTTTTAAGGTTCGCCTGCCATTGAAGTCAATGGGGCCCACCGTGAAGTTTGCGGTTCGCAAACTTTTGGCCGCGTTCACGAAACATCCCGTCGGAATTTTCGTCCATCTCTAGTGGAGGCATCCACTTGCAGTTGTGGGGCACTTCCATTTTCCTTACAACCTCTCCGTGGATCTTTACCAAGGTCAGGGCAGAGCCTGGGGTTTTCTCCTGCCTCTAAAGGGGGTTGCAGTAGTTTGGCGGGGCTTACCCGAATGACCTGCTTCTCTTGTACCTTCTATAGGGTGGTTAACTCCGGGATCTTGAGTTGACAGGCTTTTTTTTTCTAGAGGGCCTGGGGTGGCTAAAAATTTTAGGAAAACCCCGCTTGGTCCCCTCCCAGCAGGCCCAGTTCCTGTGTTATGTATGTATTTCTTCTTCAGGAAAAGATCCAAAAGATAGATAAGCCTGTGGGGCCGCTACGGAGCATCCCTCCGCTGCCTGTCTGCAAAATGGAACATGGGTGAGACAGGCCATGTCAGCATGGGGCTTGTTGAACTCTGCCATCCTAGTGGCGCAGTGGGCCTGTCTACTCTTCCACCCTCAGCAGATTTTCTTCCGTGGAGTGTGGGACCACAGTCAAAGTTCTTGGAATAGCTCAGCATATTTTGGGATAGCACTGTGACTGAGTGGTGGGTGTTTCTGCCTGCCTGGTTGATTCGTGTCCCAGCTGGCTGCCTGGAGTTTGTGGGCTTTCTCTGGGCCTCCTTGTGTTCCCTCTGGGTACTCTGGTTTCCTCCCATTAACCAAAGACACACTAAAACTACCTTGTGCTGGTACCAACACAGAATTAAGTAGGTCTCTCGGGTCTCGGGGTGGGGGGACGGGGGCTATGGGGGCTTGTGTATGGACCTTTCTCGCTTTGAGAGAGAATATGAAGACCTTGCTCTTCTTCCTGAAACGATAAAAGAGAAGGCGCTCTCAGGTAGATGCTGTCGCTCAGAGCTGTCATTTCCCCAGGTGCTATACCCTAACTCTCACCTCCCCCCCGCCTGCATTCTTACTGGCGGGCAAAGAACACTTGCGCTCCTGAGCCACAGAGAAACATGCTGCACTTTAGCAGTTGCATAGGGGTGCCATTAATATTTAATGACATCCCCACTCACCGGTACTTGTGGCGCTTTTATCGCATGGTGCCGCAGCACCGTGCGATTCAGTACAGCACATGTTAAAAAAAGGATCTGTTACTTTTCTTCCCGGCATTTCTGCGGGTAAGGTAGCTTATTGAAATGAAAGGACTGCCTACATGCAGAATGCAGACCCACGTAGATGTGAACAGAGCCTTAAAGTCCTTTACTGGATAACTTTTTTTTTTTGTGTTGGTCTCCCTGCCTGATTGAATGCTTATTCATACCTCCAGTTGAATATTTCCCATAACATATTAACCTTTTCCTAATATGTCTTTGTTGTAAAGTATGACGTATGAACAAAAAAAGATCCACATTACATACTGATCAAACGAATACAGTATTACTTGCCTAACAGGCCTAATTAATGATAGTGACTGTGTATGTTTTTTTTTTTCCATTTACTCATATAAATCTTCAGTGCTGTTATGAAACTACTGTAAATGGATATGAGAAAATAGACAGACAGCTGAATGAATGTGAGAAACCAGAAATCCGCATTTAGTAATAGAGCACTAGTGTCATTTTTGAAAGTACTTTAATGTATGCTGAGAGACCTATTTGTTTTCATTATTTTCTGACATGTCTGGAACATCACCAACAGACATAATGAATTGCTAATTCTGACTTTCTACCAGGCTGAGAAAACATTCTTATCAGAAGGGAGCTTGATTTAGACATCTGTTAGGAAATTTACCAATTATTTGCTCATATCATTGTGACAGTGTTATGGTTTGCATCACCTTTCAGAAGTTGAACTGTACCAGATATCGCCACTGTGGCTGTTGGCTTTGTGACTTCAAGGCCAACAGTGTTTTTTCATCATTAATGTGGGAAAGTCTACTGAAGAAACATTTTATGCATAGGTAGGAAACACTAAACCCTTTGCCAAAAGCATTTAACAGTATGCAAAGCTGTAACTTTGTTAGGAAAATACCTAAAGTCTTTGCTAAAGTCCTAGTTGCAATAACAGTATATTTAACACATTGAAAACATCAAAGCTACCAACATTTTGGAGGCACTATGACTTCCTTTCTCAAGGTGACATACCTTGAGAAAGAAGGCCATAGTGTTTCCAAACCACCAGAGAGGGCCGAAGCAAGAACGAACGACGGGGAGTGGTAGAAGAGGGGCGGACATGACAGTGTCTAGTGACACACTAAGGGGTGGGGTTTTGATAAGGTACAGGGCGGGGCCTGAGAGAGGGAGCGGCCTTATATATAGGGGCCGAGCTACGAGTGGGCATTCGGGAGGAAACAGGACACGAGGAGGCAGTTTTTCCCACCCACCCTCCCCTGTTTTCTTGGTTTACAGTTTAGGATGTGTTAATGTATATTTGTTGTCATTGCAGGGTCGGATGCAGTGGTCGTCGTGACAGCTGGGGGGTTGGCGTTGTTTGTTTATTGGTCAGTGACGGTAGCAGTTATAGAGGTTGTAAAGTGGGTTGGGGGCTCGTCAGTAGATGGCCCCGTGTGTACATCAAAGTTTTGATGAATACTGGTGTTGTTGCACTGCGGGAAAGGTGGTTGTCTCCGAGCGGTACAGCTGGAGGCCTATGAGGTTATGGTAAAAGTCCTGCAGTGCCCCCTGGTGTATATAATGGGATTTTTATATACAGCTTACCTGTAAAATCCTTTTCTTGAGAGTACATCACGGGACACAGGAGCTTCATTACATAGTGGGTTATATAGGCACCTCTGGTGATTGGACACTGGTTGACCCCAATTAAGGAGAATTCCTCCCCTATATAACCCCTCCCATATGGGAGGCACCTCAGTTTTGTAGCAAAGCAATAGGAAACCACGTAAAACCCAAGAGGGGCGGGAGCCCTGTGTCCCGTGATGTACTCTCAAGAAAAGGATTTTACAGGTAAGCTGTATATAAAAATCCCATTTTCTTGATCATACATCACGAGACACAGGAGGTTCATTACATAGTGGGATGTCCCAAAGCAATGCTCAGATTGAGGGGAGGGAGACACAGATCATAATCATAGACCGCCAGGGACCGGAGGACCTAAACTGCAGCCTGCAGTACACTGCGCCCGAAGGCGATATCCTCTTGCCCTCTGACATCCACCTGATAGAATCTGGTGAATGTGTGGACTGATGACCAAGTTGCAGCTATACAGATCTGAGCCAGGAAGGCCTGGTGATGCACTGCCCAAGAAGCACTTACAGCCCTCGCTGAGTGTGCTTTCACTTGAAAAGGAGGAATCTTCCCCTTTACAATATAGGCCTGAGAAATAACCTGTCTAATCCACCTTGAGAGAGTGGATTTTGACGCCGCCTGGCCCTTCCTGGGGCCTTCCGGCAAAATAAACAAGCAATCAGTTTTCCTTATCCGAGCAGTTGCTTGAAGATATATACTGATTGCTCTAACCACATCCAAAGTGTGCAAAGATTCTTCTTCTGCGGACTGTGGGTCCGGAAAAAAGGATGGTAGGATTACGTCTTGATTCAAATGGAATCCCGAAACCACCTTAGGTAGAAAGGACCTGTTGGGACGCATGATCACCAGGTCCTTATGAATAATTAGATACGGCTCCTTGCTGGAAAGAGCTGCTAGCTCTGATACTCTTCTAGCCGTAGATATGGCTACCAAGAAGACCAATTTTTTAGTCAGAAGAACTAATGAAGCCAGATGCAAAGGTTCAACTGGTTCAAATGGTCGCCCCTGCAAAGCCGAGAGAACCAAATTCAGATCCCATGGGCATACCGGAGGTTTGACTGGTGGCTTTATCCGCATAGCCCCCTGGATGAAAGCCCGCACCAGGGAATGTGATGCAAGTGGCTTCTGAAAAAACACTGACAGGGCCGAAATCTGCACCTTGATAGTGCTTATGGCCAAATTCATTTCTAGGCCTGACTGGAAAAAGGCCAAGATCCTGCTAATGACATACTTTCTAGGATGCCATTTCCTGAGTTCACACCAGGAAACATATGCCCTCCAGATTTTGTTATAAATAAGCCTGGAAGCCGGCTTTCTGGCATTGACCAGAGTAGAAAGGCCACGGTCTCTCAGAATGTAGGTCTCAGCAGCCAAATCGTCAAATTCAGACTGCGTAAAGCAGGATGGTAGATTGGACCCTGTGAGAGCAGGTCTGGCTGGAGAGGGAGGATCCATGGCCTGCCTACTGCCAACTTCATGATCTCCGCGTACCATGGTCACCTGGGCCAAGCCGGGGCCACCAAAAGGACCGACTTTGTCTCCCTCTTGACTCTTCCCAGGAACCACGACAGAAGCGGGCTCAGGGGGAAGGCATAGATCAGATTGTACTGATCCCAGGGAACTGTCAGAGCATCTGACCCCTGAGCAAGTGTATCTCTTGTCCTTGACACAAAATTGTCCAGTTTCCTGTTGAACCTGGATGCAAACAGATCTACGTCTGGAGTACCCCACCTGTGACATATGTTCCGAAACACGTCGGGGTGCAGAGCCCATTCTCCTGGGCACAACTGCTGGCGGCTCAGAAAATCCGCCTGACAATTTTCCACTCCTCGAATGAAGACTGCAGAAAAGCACGGAACATGCTTTTCTGCCCAGACAAGTATGCGATTAACCTCTTTTTGGGCCACCAGACTCCTGGTACCGCCCTGGTGATTGATATAAGCCACTGCTGTGGCATTGTTGGACTGAACCCGAACCGGGAGACCTTGTAGTCTGTAAGACCACTTTATGAGAGCCATATAAACTGCCCGGATCTCCAAGATATTTATGGGCAATAGCTTATCGATCGTAGACCATTTCCCCTGCGAGCACGTCTCCTCCAATACTGCTCCCCAGCCTGTCAGGCTGGCATCTGTTGTGATAATCTTCCATGGAAGAGGAAGAAAAGTTTTGCCCTTCAGCAAATTCTTGGTTTGTAACCACCAGACTCTTGCGTGTCCCTGGGGATAGACGCATAGGAAGATCCAAGGCTTGGGGCTTCCTGTTCCAAGCCGCAAGGATGCATCTTTGCAGAGGCCTTGAGTGGAACTGGGCGAATGGGACGGCCTCAAAGGAGGCGACCATTTTCCCTAACAGTCTCATGCACAACTGAATGGGGGAAGATATTCTGCCCAGAATTAGGCGCACCAGATCCCCAATGGCCAAGGCCTTTGGCCTTGGAAGAAACACCTTGCCCTGAGCGGTGTCGATGATCATGCCCAGGTATTCCAACCTGGTGGCAGGCTGTAGGGACGACTTTTCTAGGTGTATGATCCAACCTAGGCGTTCCAGGTGTTCTTGCGTTCTGGTGATGCTGTGGTTCAGGAACGCTGCTGTTTTCTCCATGAGAAGCAAATCGTCTAGATAAGCCATGACGGCTATACCCTGAGCTCTTAGGTTTGCTAAGAGAGGGTCCAGAATCTTTGTGAAGACTCGAGGGGCCATAGCAAGCCCGAACGGCAAGGCCACAAATTGAAAATGGCGCCGCTCTACCGCGAACCTTAGAAATTTTTGGTGTGCGTGAAAAATTGGCACATGGAGATATGCATCTTTGATATCTATTGATGCCATAAATTCTCCCCCTTGCAGGGAGGAGACCAAAGTGCGGATTGACTGCATTCGGAAGGACCGGATGCGTAAAAAACGGTTCAGATCCTTCAGATCTAGGATAGGTCTGACACTTCCATTTGGCTTTGGAACGGTGAAGAGATTTGAGTAAAACCTTGACCTTAGAAAGCGAGAAGGTGGAATCTCCTGAAACTCTAGCTTGTAGCCCAGAGATACCGAGGAGACTACCCACTCGTCCCGGATCTCTTCCCGCCAGGCTTCTGCAAACTGCAGGAGCCTTCCCCCCACTCGGCCGAGCGGGGGCGCCCCTTCACAAGGAAGCTTTTGGGCTCTGCTTGGCAGGCTTTCGCCCCCAAGTCTTTTTCTGTACCTGGGCTCGGCCTTGAGCCTTCCCTGTAGAGGAGGGTTGAGAAGCCGGTCGCCACTGCTTAGAGCTTGATGCTCCGGGAGAGAGAGCACGCTTGAATGAAGGACGCTTGCTCCTTTTGACTGGAAGGAGAGTAGATTTACCCCTTGAAATTTTTTGGACGAATTTGTCTAATTCTTCTCCAAACAAACGTTCCCCTTTAAACGGGAACCCAATCAAATGCTTCTTGCATGACAGCTCAGCTGCCCAATTCTTTAGCCATAGGGCCCTTCGCATGTGTACCACCATGAGGGACAAACGTGATGCTTGTTGGACAGAATCCAAAATCGCATCAATCATGAAACACAGAATATGAGGCAGTTCTGCATAATTTTCTACTTCCTCACTGGGAAGGAGCCCAAGCATCTGCTTAACCTGTTCCTTGAGGAACTGACACAACCCTACGGCTGCGACTGTAGGTTGCACCACAGCGCCAGTCATGGAAAAGGAGGCTTTTAATAAGGTTTCCAGCTTCTTATCAGTTGGATCCTTAAATACCTGCACATTATCCAAGGGACAAGTCAGGTTTTTATTCACGCAAGAAACAGCCGCATCAACCGATGGGACCCCCCACTTCTTGGTGAAACTTTCCTCCAGAGGATAATGCATAGAAAACCTTTTAGGAGGAGCAAACAGTTTATCGGGATGTCCCCAATCCTCATACAACAATTCATCCATTAATCATCCATCCATCCAATGTAGCCCTAAGGGAGTCCTCAGTGACATAAACCGGGGCTGGGACATTAGGAGAGGCTGCAAAACCTGACAGGGGCACTGACTCGTCTTGAGAGGCTGGCTCCAGTCTTGCAGGGGGGGATGGTAACTTACAGGCACTTTTAGAACCCCTGGACCTGATTTACCAGTGACCTTGCTACCTCCCCCTGAGACCCTCTTACGAGGAGACATAGTCCTAAGCTACAAAGCAGAGGTACTAGTACAAGTGCAATCACTGTTGTGCTTAAAGTCTCACAATAAATATATATGCTTAAACTGCACAACCTGATGCTGAGTAAGTGTCTAAGGTTTGCCTGGATCCAATCCCCAAGGATGCTTACTGCCCATAGCTCCTGTGTCTCCACTTACAGCCCCCTGACACTCTGGGCTTTTAAAAACTGCCACCTGGCGCCTGCGCAGTACAGCGCCATGCACACCAACGTGCACGGCTCACAACCACACTCCCCCCTCCTTCATTAGGCCGGGAACGCGCCCGGCGCGCGTGCACGCGCCTGCGCGCGTGCACGAGGACCGTGGGACCCAGAGGGGGAAAGGAGAACTCCACCGGAGCTGCGTGGGACCCCTGTGTTACCTTGTTGTGGCAGGGATTGCAGTGGAGACGTGAGACAGCTGGAGAACCAGGCTTCACTGAGCGTGTGTACTGAAAGGCATGTAAGTATGCATCAGGCTTCTCTTACTCCCTCTAGTGGTGGAAACCAGGTAAGACATACAACTACTCACAATGAAGAAATCCATCATATAATAATATATATAGGATTAACTTCCCTTACCTGTCCCCGCCACAGGAATTGTTGAACCAGACAAATTCCAGCCTTCACCCATCACGGCGGGCAGTGTTAGCCAACCTTCAGGTTTATCTGGGGCTCTTTCTCGGAAGAGCCTCCTACCTGAACCATGTAAAAGACTCTGCCAGAAACTTTTGTGCGCTCTGTGTAAACAGTACACCAAGTCTGGATTTCCCAGAGCCCAGTCTTCCAATGGAGAGGACTTACAGGCCAAACCTAATTTCTTCGGCTGACGAGGCCCGGGTACCATACCATCTTGGGAGTCAAATATCGGCCCGAGGTATGGATCCGGTTTGTTGTAGCCCT
The DNA here is from genome assembly GCF_037356315.1 of Lithobates pipiens. NCBI lineage: Eukaryota > Metazoa > Chordata > Amphibia > Anura > Ranidae > Lithobates > Lithobates pipiens. Next base: position 31,898,025 of record NW_027507787.1, read on the forward strand.
TAGGCCCCCGCAGGGACCTGCACAGAGCTAAAGTTTTACGTGACCAACCACCATAGACACTGGCGAAAAAACTGAGGTGCCTCCCATATGGGAGGGGTTATATAGGGGAGGAATTCTCCTTAATTGGGGTCAACCAGTGTCCAATCCCCAGAGGTGCCTATATAACCCACTATGCAATGAAGCTCCTGTGTCCCGTGATGTATGATCAAGAAATATATTTATATATATGGTAAAAAGGAGTTCCCTCTGTCACTGACCAATCAATCAGGTGAAACATGTTTTTTCTATGTGTTAATATGTTATTTTATTAAAAAGTTTAATTTGAAGTTTTATTTTAGTTGGTTTAATAAAGGCTGTTGTGGCCATTTTACTCCATAAGAACGGTGTGGTCTATTATTAAGGGAAAAGGGGTAGGGAGTAAAAAGGGGCTATATCAGCAGAGAGTGGCTATCTGGGCTACACTGGTCATGTGGTTTTGATATCCTTTATATGCTAAATATGCTGTTTAGAGTGACATGAAATAAATATGGGAACTGCCATTGATGATCTGGCTTTGTAGGTGCAGGCTGCAAGCTGTCGTGCTGATTTTGTCTTTATACAAGCTTAGTTAATATCCCAACACTCCAATGGCTATATGTGTGTTGCTGGTCTTTGAATCAATTAGTATCAAAGTGAAATATAGCTCTGGAGCATAAATCAGTTAATGTGATAGCTCAGATATTTCTATCCTGACAGGTTCCTTTTAAAGAAGTATAACCAGAACTTCAAAATCCTTGTTGAATCTCCCAGAGAACCCAGTGCACATAGCAGTTGGTCCTGTTCAAATCTGCCATTGCTGAGCAGCCTTGTTGGAAAGCTCGTCTCCCCACCACCACCACCACTGCCCGAAAGTGCTGGGTGAGGGAAACAAAACTATAACTGGCTCTTACTGAGGAGCAAGAGGTAGTACAGACAGTGCGCACGTAGCCTAGATAACCCCTACCTTGCGTTGTTGTGAATAACCACAGTGGAGAGCAGTGCTGCCAGTCACAAAAACATAAGCCCACAACAATACAAGCCATCTTTTTAGCATGGTCATTCAGAACACCACAAGCTGACAGTTACAACTGTACTCTCTCCCTCCTCAATAGCAGGTGACTAGCTGGTGGGCAAGTCTTGGCTCAGTAGCTCCCACTTTGCAACATAGAGGGTTCAGTTAACCATAGAAGAAAATGAAGTGCCCCCCAAAAAGAAAACACTGGGGACTTTAAGGGCAACTATATATTAAAAAATGGAAGAATATAGGTATGCATAGAAAAATACAACATTTATTGGAAAAATGGTAGGTGCATATATCTCCATATAGAGCATAAATAAAAGCATAAATACGGCTGATACAATTGAAGTTGTTGATCTCCTGTTGTCTCGCCCAACATGTTTCAGGATCTCAATGTTAATCCCTTTATCAGGGGCATTTATTTCAGGAAATATCAAGACAAATGACAATCTATAATAGAGCATAACAGACGTTTGATTGTAAAAGAATCCAATGGACAAAGAATGAGCATTGTGGGAGATGGAACAGGAACCACTAGCCGATCAACTGAATACTTTGTTTCACTACTGCCACTAGTACGATATGTGTATACAGGTAAGGTATATACAAATGTAGAAAAAACTCCTGTGTAAGAGTAGATGACCAAAAAATGGCCCTGCTGTGTTCCCAGGAACAACCAGATCTGGAGCTCATTGGTATGGTGCCTGGATATGTAAAAGTTCCAGAGAGCGTGTCAGAGCTTCAAGAGGTCAAAGGTGAAGATGAGCTTACTGGTGGCACAAAGTGGCCGGAAACAGACTAGCAAAATTCACTGGAGTACCGGAGTGACCTGAAATGATATGTAAATTACCCTGATGAAGGGATTAGCATTGATCCTGAAATGCGTTGGGCGAGACAACAGAAGATCAACAACTTCAATTGTATCAACTGTATTTATGCTTTTATTTATGCTCTATATGGTGATGTTTGCACCTTTTTAATATTTTTCCAATAAATGTTGTATTTGTCAGGGCTAGGCTCAGCCCTTCCTTCTCAAAGCTGGCCACTCAGCTGTCGGCTAATTGCCAGCTCCTTTCTCTCCACAATGACTCACCTGTTGATGATATCCTGCTCGTCAGTCCTGCCTACTTAAAGTGGTGTTCCACACACCAAAAAAACAAAAATGCTTAAAAAATAAAAAAAAAATAGATTTTTTTTTAAACTCACCTCTAAATGCCTGTTGCTAGGGGGTCCCTCGTAGCCTGCCTCCTTGGCTCCTAACGTCACTTCCCCTCGGTGCAGGAAGGGCTCAGCTCCGCCCCTTCCCTCCTGTCAGTCATCTGGGACATGTGACAGGTCCCAGATGACTGCGCGGCCAAACACGGCATGCGGCGCCACTTGTGCATGCGCAGTGTGGTGCCTGGCTTTGAAGCTGGGTGCCCACAATTGCAATACTGGTGCCGCCGAGAGGAAGGGGGATGAGCGGGGCTTCGTTCCCCCACATCACTAGACCCTGGGACAGGTAAGTGTTGGAATATTAAAAGTCAGCAGCTGCAGTATTTGTAGCTGCTGACTTTTAATTTTTTTTTTAGGGGAACTCCTCTTTAAAGTGGTTGTAAACTAAATTTTTTAACTTTTACCTACAGGAAAGCCTATAATAAGGCTTACCTGTAGGTAAAAAAAATATCTCCTAAACCTGTACGGTTTAGGAGATATTCCCCTCGGTATGCGACGCTGACTGCAGCGGCGCATGCGCACAAGGGGATTCTCGGCCTGAAAATCCGGCAGTGGCCAACCGGCCGGAATGAAATCTCCAGCGCGCATACGCAGGAGTGACGATATCGCGGCTCCGGCCACTCACAGCGCCGGAGCCGCGATACCCGGAAGAAACGCCGAGGGAGCATGTCAGCTCCCTCGGCGTGGATTGGGCCAGATGTCGGGGCCTCGTTCGAAGGTAAGTATTTCATAATGAGCCAATATGCGGTGCATACTAGCTCATTATGCCTTTTGCTTTGCAGGTTTAAAAAAAAAAATAATAATTTGCGGGTTTACTACCGCTTTAAGCTGTCCAGCCTTGATGATCTCTGCCTTCACCTTGGTCACATCTCTAGAGACGCTCTCCTGTGTTCCTGTTAAATACTTGCTTGGCTGACATTCCTTCTGGCTCTAGATCCTGCTCTACTACGCTCATCCCTGGCTCCCTGACATTTTGGCTTGTCTGACTATCTGTTGCGGATCCTGAATTCTGGCTATGTTTTGACTACGTTTAGTCTGTTTACCTTTTTATTATTATTATTATTAAATATGTGTGATTTAACTGTACTTCTGTCTTAGTCTGATTTATGGTTTCTGACAGTAGGCGAAGGCCATGAATTCAGAAGATGCAGTCAATCCACTTGTTTTTAATATTTTTTCCAGATAGGATGAGCAGGATCACCGCATGGATCAGTTTGCCATGGCATTACTAATACTTCTGAGTCGCACGGCTCACCAGGAATCTCCCACTGTGGCTGATCCGGCTCAATCTGTGTTGCAGGCCATCCCTGCTACTGCTCCAGTCTCTGTGCAGGCACCCGCCTCAAGTATTACCTCTATAACGCATCCTTGGGGGAATACACCGTTACGGTCTGATTTGGCCTGTTTGGTCTTTTATGGGGCTGTACGTATGTAAGTCATGTTGTTTTCAGCCTTATTAAATCCAAATTAATATTTTACATGCGAATACTGACGCAAGGCACATCTGTGTCTGTGTAACAAGGCAAATTATGCTGTTTAATGACTTTGCTTGCTTACCTTCTGTTTCTCCCATATTTTTCCTATATTCTCTGGTCATAGATATGTTATTCTGAAGAAGCTAACTGCAAAATGTGTCAACCATCGTATATGACATGAAGTACAACTGTGATCATTCAGCTGTAAATGAACATATGTCTGCATTTTTAACTTTAATATGTATTTAATATATGTTTTGATTAATAATAAAATTATTAGAAATTAACCCTTGGTGTAAATCCTGTTTAATTACTGTTATAGTCTGTCTTGTTGTGGTCTTCCTTTTTCTAGTTAGTCTCAAGGCTGCCTTTGTTTCTGCTCCTGTGTTGGCACATCCTGATCCTAAGTTACCTTTTATGCTTGAGGTTGATGCTTCTGAGACTGGAGTTGGCGCCCTTCTATTTCAACGTCCTACCCCTGAAAGTGCTATGCATCCTTGTGGCTACTCTTCCAAGAAATTGTCACCTGCGGAGTGCAATTATGAGATTGGTGACAGAGAGCTGTTAGCGATCATTTTAGCCCTGAAAGAATGGAGACATCTTCTCAAAGGTACCACTCTTCCAGTTCTCATTCTTACTGACCATAAGAATCTCACATTCTTGTCTGAGGCAAGTAGCTCTAGTGTCAATTACATTGTCTCATTCTTGCCCGGTACTAAGAATGTAAGGGCTTCAATTTTTCTCCACTTCCAAGATGGAGTCAGTTCCGGTTCCTGTCATTCCTCCTGATTGTATTCTGGCTACGGCTCGCACCAGTCTCACTTCTCCTTTGGATGACAAAATTCTTGCCGCCCAGGTCCATGCTCCTCCTGAGAAACCTTGAGACTGCTGCTTTGTCCCAATGAGTCTCTGTACTGCTGTGCTCCAGACATACCATCCTCCCAAGGCTGCTGGCCACCCTGTGAAGAAACAACTCTTTTGGCCCATTTTCCAACAATTCTGGTGGCCTAGTCTATGTGCTGATGTAACTGCCTTTGTAGCTGCCTGTTCCGTGTGTGCTCAGAGTAAGACTCCACGACACCTTCCACTGGGCCTCCTACAACCCATACCCATGTAGTACAGTCCATTATTGACTCCTGTAGGTTCCGCGGGCACATATAGTACCTGGTGCATTGTAAAGGGTACGGTTCTGAGGAACGCTGACAGGTACCTTGGAGGTGAGCCTGAAGTGCAGAGGGAGACCTCTCATACGGCTCTGGTTCCGGGATCACTGGTGTGGGAACAGCGACCCTCGGAGCACAGTGGGGTATGAGATCCTGCAGGGTGTGCTTGGCTGAAGATGATGTCCGCTTAGCAAAGACAGGAACAGGCTTGGTTGCTGTGGATGCAGGAATGATGAGAAGCAGCAGGCAGATGCACACAGATGAAGGACTGTAGGTAAGTGCAGCAGTCGGCAGGTGCGCACGGATGCAGGACTGTAGTCAAGTGCGCACAAGCGCAGGACAGCAGGCAGGAGCAGGGTCAGACAAGCCAGGTCATAACAGCGGATCAATCAACAGAAGCGGCAGGCAGAGAATGGTCGAGGGTTCAGGCAGGATCGGCAACAGGAGATCAGACAAACAGGTACACAGAGCAGGTCAAAGGCAAGCCAAGGGGTCAGGATTGGAGACAGCAGCAAGGTCAGGAGAGCCTGGTTAACACTGGAGCAGATGCAGGTTCAGGATTGGGTTATAGGATGAGCTGCAGATCAGACAGCAAGAGCTGAATGGTGGAAGACCCTTTTAAAGGCCACTGGCACCAAAGCCGCGTTACTGTGTGCATGTTCACGATCTCCGCGATTGGCGCACCTATTCACTGCAGGGAGCCTGTTGGCCGGGATGCGCCTGAGCCCTTTTGCAGGTCTAGGAGTCGTACGTCCATGACAAATGCTCTTAGGTCTCATCCTCGGACGTACATGCCCCTTTTCTCCTCTTTAATTTCCATAGACGTTTTCCCCTCAAGCCTGGTGGTCCTCCGAGGGGAGGGGTCTTGGGGGGGGATACTGTCAGGGCTGGGCTCAGCCCTTCCTTCTCAAAGCTGGTCGCTCTGCTGTCAGCTCATTTCCAGCTCCTTTCTCTCCACAGTGACTCACCTGTTGATGATATCCTGCTCATCAGTCCTGCCTACTTAAGCTGTCCAGCCCAGATGATCTCTGCCTTCACCTTAGTCACATCTCTAGAGACACTCTCCTGTGTTCCTGTTAAAGACTTGCTTGGCTGACATTTCTACTGGCTCCAGATCCTGCTTGCTGTTCTACTACACTCTTCTCTGGCTCCCTAACATTTTGGCTTTTCTGACTATCCGTTCTGGTTCCTGAATTCTGGCTATGTTTTGACTGCATTTACTCTGTTTACCTTTTTATTATTACACAAGTGTGATTTAACTGTTCTTCTGTCTCAGTCTGATTCATGGTTTCTAAAAGTATTTTTCTATACATACTTATATTCTTCAATCTTTATATATATATATATATATATATATATATATATATATATATATATAGTTGCCCTTAAAGTCCCCGGTGTATTCTTTTTGGGGGGGGGGGGGCATTTCATTTTCTTCTATGGTTATCTAATATGAGATGTTGGCAACAACTAGGTCTTTTTAGGTGAAACTACTTTAAACTAAAGGGCTCAGTTGTTCTTTCTTTGCAGTATAAAGGGAGTGGCTGAAGACAGCAGAGCAGACACAGGACTTGAACGAATATAGAGAGCTGCAGAATGATGAGGGAGAGGTGACTTTAGTGCTGTGACTCCTCCTTGGGGACACCCATAAACTGAGCTTCAGTCAGGGGTGGAGCTACAACCAGCACTGACAAAAAAATTACATTTTAATTTAAAACCACTCCACAGATTTGAACAGGACCAAGTGCTATGTGCATTGAGTCTCCCTGGAAATGCAACACAATTTTACCACTTCAGCCCCAAAAGATTTTACCCCTTAATGACCAGGCCATTTTTTGCGATAAGGCACTGCGTCACTTTAACTGACAATTGCGCGGTCGTGCAACTCTGTAATCAAACAAGATTGATGTCCTTTTTTCCCACAAATAGAGCTTTCATTTGATGGTATTGATCACGTCTGCTGATTTTATTTTTTGCACTATAAACAAAAAAAGAGTGACAATTAAAAAAAATATATATATTTTATACTTTTTGCTATACTAAGTATCCAAAAAAAAAACAATCTTCATCAGTTTAGGTCAATATATATTCTTCTACATATTTTTGGCAAAAGAAAAACACAATAAGCTTATATTGATTGATTTGCACAAAAGTTATAGTGTCTATAAAATGGAGAATAGATTTATGGCATTTTTATTATTATTACTTTTTTTTACTAGTTATGGAGGCGATCTGCATTTTTTAGTGGGACTACAACATTGCAGCGGACAGATGAGACACTTTTGACACATTTTTGGGACCATTGACATTTATACAACAATGTTATAATGCACTGATAACTGTGTAAATGTCACTGGTAGGGAAGGGGTTAACTCTAGGGAATCGATCAAGGAGTTAAATGTGTTCCCTCATGTGTGTTTATAACTGTATGGGGATGTGACTGACTAGAGGAGGAGACAGATCGCTGTTCCTAATTAGTAGGAACAGACGATCTGTCTTTCCTCTCCTTTCAGAACAAGGATGTGTGTGTTTACAGCTACGGCAATTTGCAGGAACCACCAGACCTGCTGCTGACAACGGCTGGTCGGCTAGTGGTTAAACTTTTGATATTTCTTCTTTAAACATATTATTATATAACTGAAATTGACAGCTTACATATAAGGAGATTGTTGCATGAGATATAGTCTATCAGTTGTCAAATTTAAGTTTAGGGATTTACAACTACAGTGACAAGAAAATGTATGTGAACCCCTCAGGATTAACTGATTTTCTGCAGTAATGCGATCTGATCCTCACCTCAAGTCACAATAATAGACAAACGCAATGTGTTTAAGCTGATAACACACAAACAATTCTAATTTCCAGTGTCTTTACTGAACACGCCCATTACACATTCACAGTGCTGAAGGAAAAAGTAAGTGAACCCAACACACGCTAGTTTGAGTTAGTAGTTTACACACCTGGAGTCCGAATAAAGAAAATCGTTTGGAGATGTGGTTTACAGCAACTTTGATAAGAGACAAACACAATACTCAAACATTTTTAGATTGCTGTGCATCAGCTGATGTGAACCATGCCTCTGAAGACATATGATCAAGAGTAGTTGATCTACATAAGGCTGAAAAGGGACACAAAGCAATCTTAAAGTGTTTAGGTATCCATTAGATGACACTTAGACAAATTGTCTATGAATGAACACAGTTTAGTACTGGCTACTCTTCCTGGAAGTGAACACCCAGCCAAGATGACTAACAATGCACAATGCAGAATCTTCAATGAGGTAAAGAAGAGCCCGCGAGTAACTGCTAAAGGCTTGAAAACATCACTGGAAATGGCAAACAATTCTGTTTATGAGTCCACTATATGTAAGTCTTTGAACAGGCAGGGTGTCCATGGCAGAACACCATGGATTGTTGCACACCTTTAGTTTGAAAAAGAGTACCTTGGTAAACCGCAACGCTAATGGGAAAATGTTTTGTGGAATGTTAAAACAAAAGTTAAGTTGTTCAGGAAGAATACTCAGCCCTATGTTTAGCGCAAAAGGGCACAGCTTACCAACATTATAACATCATTCCAACTGTGAAATATGGGGGAGGGAACATCATGATTTGAGCTTGCTTTGCTGCCTCAGGGCCTGGACCACTTGCCATCATTGAGGGGAAAATGAATTTCTAAGTTTACCAAAATATCCTACAGGATAATGTCAGGGTGGCTGTCCACCAGCTGAAGCTTAGCAGAAGATGGATAATGCAGCAGAACAATGACCCTAAGCATTGAAGTAAGACTGGCTTCAGAAAATGAAAATGCACCCTTTGGAGTGGTCCAGTTGGAGCCCAGACCTTAACTCCATAGCGATGCTGTGGAATGACCTCAAGAGAGCTGTTCACACTCTTGCTTTGTAAAGAGGAATGGTCATAAATTCCTCCTGCACGTCATACAGGTCTGACCCAGAGCTACCAAAATTGCTTGCTTGAATTCATTCCTGCCAAAGGAGGTTTTACCAGCTATTAACTCCAAGGGTTCACGTAAGCCCCATACACACTATCAGATTTTCTGCAGATTTTTTCCTTCAGATTTACCAAAACTATGTAGTGCAAGGGCCTGCCTGATTGCATACACATTGAAACTCCTAAGGTTTGACCTCATATTATATGGTTTTGATAAATCTGAAGGAAAAAATCAGCAGAAAATCTGATAATGTGTATGGGGCTTTACTGTTTCCTCTCTAAACACAGGAGAAATTAGAATTGTTTGTGTGCTTTCAGCTTAAGGTGATTCTAAAGGTAGAAATGATTTGGGTTGGAGTTCTTGTACAAAAAGAAAGGCACAGTCCCCAAGGATGCAACTAGGTCTCCCCGAATCTCCCAAAAAGAAAGATACAGGGATATAGGAGATTTTAGCGTGCCAAAAAGCAACAATAGAGAAAAGAGAAACAATAAATACAGTCATATACAAAAGCAATAAAGGGTCAAATCAACAATGTTTATTATACACCGTTAAAATCTGGAAAAAATGCCCAAAAGCATGTACTGTAGTTCATGCTACCACACTTGTTTTACAATCAAGAAAGTATTTGGAGGAAAACAAAGGGTGACGGGATCAATGTGTTTCACCTGAGATGGGCTTCTTCAGGATCCACTTAGTATGCACAGCTTTTACACACAAATTGTAAAGCAAAAGGGAATGCTGGTAGAGAGAAATACCCGGCTGTATGTAAAAATCCAAATGGAAAAATACTCCTGGCAAAAAGAGGTAGTCTACTATAGACAGCAGTAGTTGAAATATAAGGAGGGAAGGGAGTACTGACCAGCAAGCAGAAATTAGCCCAGAAAGGGCCGTACCATCACTCATAAAATCAACAACTGGATTAGGGAGGACACAAGTAGCCCAATGTATAAAACCACTACCATCAGCACAGGAAGTACTAGCAGTCCAGTCAGGTGTGTCAAAATGTACAGGACATATTACAGCGCACACATTCAAGAATGACATTTTGAGCAGGCTAGTTAAAAACACCTGAACATATTAAAAAAATACGGGGGTTTGGTCACACTATAAGGTTATATAGTGCTAAGCCCACTTACTGCATCAAAGTACCCCAAATTAGTGGGTCCTACCGTAGTAATAGAATGAAAGATCCTGTGTCTCAACCATGGGAGCCAAACTCCTCTATGTGGGAGAACTGAAGGGATTCCTCCTATGCACTGGTGGCCACTAAATAAGAGGTAATGAAGAGGGGGAGGGGTGCTCCATCCCAAAAAACCTGGTCAGGGTCTATACACTAGCCTGCTGGAAATGTCATTCTTGAATGTGTGCTCTGTAATATGTTCTGTACTGTTTGTTGGTCTTTACAGCAGCACCATCTTGAATTTAAACGCATTAGGTTGTGCCCCCCCCCCCCCCCAAATATGTTCGCTGTATTGGTGTGTCAAAATGACGGCTCCAAAAAGGCATTAAGGTAAAAAATGTCCCATTGGCTACATTGCCCCCTCACCTCCCCAAATACTTACCGGAGTCCTCTCTTGATCCAGCACTGTGCCCCAGTGCTGCAATGCTGCTGTCTTCCTCTCCTCACAGTGGGAGCCACTGGCTTCTGCTGCTGTCAATCAAATCCTGTGAAGAAGGAGCCGGAGGTGGGGCTGGGTCATGCTACATGTGTCAATAGACTCACACAGCTCAGCTCAGGAGCAAGCCCATAAGTATGCCCCTGTAGAGAGCAGCTTCCTATAGTGGAGAACCCGAAAGCCCATGCGGGTCACCTGAGATGAGAAGGTTCATGGCACAGTGCAGGTAAGTATAACATGTTTAATAATTTAATAATAATAAAATGCACATTGTGTTTGTCCATTGCTGTGAATTAGATGAAGATTAGATCACATTTTTATGGTAAATTACTGTAGAAATCTAATTAATTCCAAGGGGGGCACATACGTTTTCCTGTCACTGTAACTAAAGAGAAGGCTAGGCAGCATGACAAATGAGGTAGCAACAATATTATTATCGTCTTTATTGTTTATATTTGCAATAACCAAATTTTTTGATTCTTTATTTTCTTCTCAAGGATTTAATCCACTGTATAAAGTTATAGCAACATGCTCTTGGCTTGCTGATCAGTGCTGGCACAAGTTTTGACCTTGAGCATTGTGAGAAAATACACAGTCAGAGTAATAGTTACAAAATAAAATGTGCCTTTGTCTATTGTTTGGTAAGGCTAAGGATATATTACAGGAAGTAGGACACTTAAGGCGTATCATTTCATTTTGTTAGCTGTTGACACATCTACCAGTAAGGCCTCAGTTTGTGGTAATGGTCAAAATTCTCCTTATAACATGCATTCTCTACCACTCCTTCTGACAGCTCTGTCCTCTATACTTAAATTATCTCAACTCCACCCCTCTTCTCCCCCCCACAGCATATATATATCACCCTCACTTCTGTCCTCTCCTTATTACTGCACCCACCAACTCCTGCTAATTCTAAATCCACACACACTAAAAATCTCCAAGACCCTGGGGCATGTCCCCTCATATAAACCCCACTCCCATATTACCTCCCTCACCCTCCTGCTTCTCCTAACCTCTGGAGATATATCCTCAAACCCTGGACCTCCATCATTAAATTGTACCCATCACCCTGCACCCTCTGGCAGCAGCCGCAATCAACACAATTTAGTTCCCATTTCTATTCTTCCCAAGACCAGACTCCCTTTCTCTTGTGCCCTTTGGAACTCCCGCTCTGTCTGCAACAAACTCACCTCTCTACATGAAATCTTTATCGCCAACTCATTTAACCTACTCGCCATCACCGAAACCTGGCTCCACGAATCCGACACTGCGTCTTCTGCGGCCCTATCCCATGGTGGTCTTCTTTGGACTCACTCCCCCAGATCCAATGGACCTAAGGGAGGAGGTGTCGGAATCCTTCTAGCCCCACATAGCACCTTTCAGGTACTTCAGCCACCTCCCTCTCTGTCACTCTCCTCTTTTGAAGCACACTGCATTAGTCTCTTCACTCCAATTTCTCTAAGAATAGCAGTGATCTACAGGCCCCCTGGACCAGTATCAACATTTCTTGATGACTTCTTTGCCTGGCTACCCTACTTTCTTTCTTCTGAAATCCCCACAATCATTCTCGGGGACTTCAACATCCCTATTAATACTAACACTTCTGCTCCTTCCAAACTTCTCAGCCTAACCTCCTCCTTTGACCTGAAACAGTGGATACATGATCCTACTCACTCCGAAGGCAATATTCTTGACCTCGTTTTCTCTCACCTTTGCACTCCATGCAACCTCTCCAACCATCCATTCCCTCTCTCTGATCACCACCTTATTAGTTTCACTCTCTCCCTCTCCTTCACTGCCTCTCCCTCCAACCGCATTAAAGTTACCCGCAGAAACTTACGTCATCTCAACCCTTCTCTTCTCTACTCTGCTATTGACAACCTCTACGACAAAATCTCACCCCTATCCTGCACCAACCTAGCCACTTCTGTCTACAACACTTCACTTCTAGCCTCTCTGGACTCACTGGCCCCCCTCACTACACACAGAATCAAGCCCCGACCCCTTCAACCTTGGCAAACAGATGTCACTAGAAGTCTGAAAAAACATAGTCGTGCTCATGAGCGCCTGTGGCGCAAGACCAAGTCTCAGAGAGATTTCAACCAATATAAATCTGCCCTCCAAAAATACAATTCTAGCCTCCTCTCTGCCAAGCAGAACTATTCTATCACTGTCATCAGCAACCTATCATCCCGTCCCCATCAACTCTTCTCTACTTTCAACTCTCTACTTCATCCTCCACCGCCTCCACCCGCCAACTCACTCACTGCCCAGGAGATTGCTAATCACTTCAAACAGAAGATTGATACAATTCGCGCGGAGATCTCTACTGTTCTGATACCCTCCACGCTTTACACATCATGCCCACAGGCACAATCATTACTTCCCTCTTTCAACCCCACCACTATAGACAAAGTTGCTAAACTACTTGGTAATGTCCACCTTACCACCTGCCCTCTGGATCCTGTTCCCTCGCAAATGCTGCGTTCACCCTCTGGCTCTATGCTACACTCTCTAACTCACATCTTCAATCTGTCCCTCTCTTCTGGCATCTTCCCCAACTCTCTAAAACATGCACTTGTCAAACCCATACTTAAAAAACCCTCACTGGACCCATCCAATCCTAACAACCTATGCCCCATCTCCTTGCTCCCCTTTTTATCCAAACTACTCGAACGGCTGGTATACAACCGACTGAGTGTCCACCTCGCTGATAATAGCCTTCTTGATCCCCTTCAGTCTGGATTTCGTCCTCAACACTCCACAGAAACTGCTCTCCTAAAACTAACAAATGATCTACTAACGGCCAAAACCAATCGACATTATTCTGTACTCCTCCTCCTGGACCTTTCTGCTGCCTTTGATACGGTTGACCACCCACTCCTTCTCAAAAAACTCCACACCTTTGGTCTCCGTGACCGTACTCTACGATGGTTCTCTTCCTACTTATCCAACCGCACCTTTAGCGTTTCTTACAACTCTACTTCCTCCTCTCCTCTTCCTTTCTCTGTTGGGGTCCCCCAAGGTTCTGTTCTTGGACCACTCCTATTTTCAATCTATACCTCCTCCCTGGGTCAACTGATAGCCTCCCATGGCTTCCAATACCACCTCTATGCTGACGACACCCAAATCTATTTCTCTACCCCTCAGCTCACTCCCTCTGTCTCCTCACGTATCACTAATTTACTATCAGATATATCAGTCTGGATGTCACATCACTTCCTCAAAATCAATCTATCCAAAACCGAACTTATAATTTTTCCTCCCCCATATGCCCCTTCCCCTGATCTCACTGTAAAAATTGATGGCACAACCATAAGCCCATCCCCTCACGCCAAGGTTCTAGGTGTAGTCCTGGACTCTGAACTCTCCTTCAAGCAACGCATCCAATCACTGTCCAAATCCTGCCGCCTCAACCTCCGCAACATCTCCAAAATACGCCCCTTTTTAACCAATGAGACAAAGCTCTTAATTCACTCGCTGGTCATCTCCCGCCTCGACTACTGCAACTCCCTTCTCATTGGCTTACCTCTACATAGTCTATCACCTCTTCAATCCATCATGAATGCGGCTGCCAGACTCATCCATCTTACCAATCGCTCAGTGTCTGCTACTCCTCTATGTCAATCCCTCCACTGGCTTCCGATAAGCCAAAGAATTAAATTCAAAATACTAACAACTACATACAAAGCCATCCACAACTCTGCCCCCAGCTACATCACTAGCTTAGTTTCTAAATACCAACCTACTCGTTCTCTTTGTTCCTCTCAAGACCTCCTGCTCTCTAGCTCCCTCATCCCCTCCTCCCATACTCGCCTCCAGGACTTTTCCAAAGCCTCTCCAATCCTATGGAATGCCCTATCGCAATCTGTCCGCCTATCTCCTACTTTATTAGTTTTTAGACGATCCCTGAAAACACTTCTTTTCAGAGAAGCCTACTCCACCCACACCTAACTGTATTTTCATGTTCTCCATCAGCTCATCCCCCCCCCCCCCCCCCCACAGTTATTACCTTTTGTTTCAACTTGACCCTCCCTTCTAGATTGTAAGCTCTAACGAGCAGGGCCCTCTGATCCCTCCTGTATTGATTTGTATTGTAAGTGTACTGTCTGCCCTCATATTGTAAAGCGCTGCGCAAACTGTTGGCGCTATATAAATCCTGAATAATAATAATAATAGATGGTAAGCCTAAGGTGGTAAAGTTTCAGGATGTGGCAAACTACTTTTTGCTTTGATATTATTTGTTTCATTGTAAGCACACAATAACAATTTCTCTTTAGAGTTACTTAAATAATACACACAGAATGATGTGTTATGTGTGCTGTTAAAATAAAAAAAAACAATGAAAGTGTCATATGGGCACAGTATTTGGATCGGATCCTCTGTAAATACTATTAATTTATGTACAGTTAGTCCCATACCTGATAGAGGCCAAACTGACAAGAGGGCTTTCCTTACACCCCCTGTACAATACCCCTTGTATTTGGGGATAAGGTGAACAGGACAAGGAGTGGCACGGTAGCCCGCGGTAGGTCCTGGCACAGTAGTGGGTGGTCAAACAACAGTCTGGGTGTTGACAAAAAGTGAAACATGGGTGAAAGGTGCAAGTGGAACACAGGAACAGGTGCAGGAAGAAGACAAGCAAGAGTCAGCAATATCCAGGGAGCAGAGGCACCAAATAAGGAGGCAGGAGCAGATTCAGGACCCAGTCCAAGGTCAATGTTAGATGAGCAGCAGAAAAAAGAAATTTACCAAAATGGCAGACAGAGGACAAGGTTAGGCCACAAGCCAAGATCAGCAACAAAAGATCGGGCACAAGCCAGAATCAGGAGGCAAGTCCGGTCAAATGCTAAACTGCAGATCTGGCACATTACAGGAGCTCATGAGCATTTCTGTTATATTTTGCCCAAAATAGGGCTCTGGGTGCCAAAAAGCAGTGCTGGACATGCACATACATAACAAAAATGCAGATGCATGCACAGCCTTGACTCTGTACTGAACCACATGCTGCTCTATGCACACATGCAAATCTTTGGGGACAGCCATGCACTTGGTCTTCCTGGCAGTATATATTTCACATAGAGTGGTTATTGAGAATGTGTAGGTGTTAAGCTTACCTCCAAATATTGGTTAAAGTGGAGAAGGGTTAGAGCTTTTGTCAGGTTTTTATTGCTGTTTCAGTCAGTTTAATTGGGGGACACTCTTTTATACCCTGACATGCAGGGAGATTGATTTACTAAAAGGAAATAGCAAATTTTTTAAAGTGCAGTTGTACCCTGCAAGTGCAATTGCCCCAGAGCTTAGTAAATCAGGAACATTTTCACTTTACAACGAACACCCAATCACATGCAAGGAAAATAAAAACAACTGCATTATTCCTTGAACATGATTGGATGATGGAACTCAACAGAGCTCTCCCTCATTTACTAAACTCTGGAGCAACTGCACTTGCAAAACTGCACAGTCGATTTGCCTATAGTAAATTAACCCCTCTGTGTCAATAGGAGATGAAGTGAGGGGAACTGTCCACAGAATAGTCACATTTAGTAATATAAAACCTCAAACAGTTTCCAACCCTTATCCACACTAAAAAATGTGTTTGTACTACTGTTTATGACTGGAGTGAATTTCCCCTGTGACAGGGGAGCAGAAGTGAGGATAAATCTCCCCAGCAGGAGCGCAAGAACAAATACAGTCTTGCAGATGTTATAACCATCATTCTATCCAAAAGTGAAAAAAAAAAGAAAGAAAGAATAAGCTTTGACTGCAGCTAACAAGAACAAGTCGTGATTGGGCTTTGCTTGCTTTGTCTGTACTCGAGCCTTCGAGCTGAATGCTGAGGTCAGTGGTCTGCTGCTCTATTAACTATTTATCCCCTAGACTCACAACTCCGGCGAGGTTCTTCAAACCAAAACTCCAGACAGTCGGCTAATGCCTGCGGCCACTCGCATGTACTCTGATGTGGCGAGTACATGCGAGTGATCAGCTCTGGACACAGATTTTTTAATGTGTGGCTACACTCATCTATGCCCAATATGGTTGAATAGTCATCTATTATGTTATCTATTGTAGGTCAGTTGAGACCACCAAACCACCTTAAAAAAGAACATTGAATACTCAGAATACTGTAATTTTAATCTTAAAGAAGTGTATAGAATTTAAAAATCGCGAAAGAGAATTTTATATTCAACAAATTATCATCTTGATGAAATATATGATTTACACTGCAATTTGTTAATGTATTTATTGGAGTTTTATGTATGATGTCTTGGCAATTGTATCAAGTGGATCAATAAATGCAATTTTTATATTTTTGGAAAAATGTATCTGTAGCACCCTCTACATAGGTAGGTGCTAGAGTAGGATTTTTGTTCTGTAGTGTAGGTGAACATAGGCAGGCCTGGCTGGCAGTCAAGCCTGTTTGTCTTGGTTTGTGTGGGCTGGGAGTGGCTCAGAGTTAGCAGCTGATGACTCACAGGTAGCGTCACTGAGACCTCCCTTTCTTCTAGAGGATTCTAGAAGGAGAGGAGGATAAATAAGATGGAGCTGTCTGGGGGTGTTCTAAGGAGCCCTGACCAATCCACAACTTGGATTGGCAGGGGGCAGGCATCCTTAAATACCCAGGGTCAGCCCAGCTGGGGAAGAGTTGTTTGGTGGAAGAATTGGAGATGGAGTAGTATGCTGCCATTGAAGGAGCTCCCCAGTCGGGGGGTGACCTTGGGCCTGGGCCTCGGGTGCAGGATAGTCCCTTCAGGAAAGTAAGAGAGGACACCTGGAGCTAGTACTGCTGGGCAAATCTTCTGAGGGAACCACCGGTAGCAGCCAGGTGAGTCACATATGCAGTCAGGAGGACTGGGGAGGCACGCCTAAGAGAACTGGGAATATGCAGTCAGAGATGGGTGCAGAGCCAGTAGTGAGGACTGCAATGTCATGGGCAGTGGAGCCAGACAGCTACAGCCAGGAAGGCAGGCAGGGCCTGAAGAGGGCTGACTGGGAGCAGTAGTCCACCAGTAGGACAGCTAGCACAAAAGACTGTTCATTTCTTGCTACACCATAGGGGCCCGCAGGCCCTGCCTGCAAAAGGCAATTGCTAAGGCATGGTTGAGCCAGTGCCAGGCCTAACTTTAAATGTGCTAGCTGCTCCTGGGGGTTAAAAGAGAAGTATGAGGTTTTATTATCCCATAATCATAATTATCGTCCGATGCTGCATCTGTCCCCAGTCGTCTCTTCACTGAGAACTGAGCCACTGAACACCACCAATGGCTCGGTTCTCTCACCTCCCCGAGCGGAGAGCTGCTGCCTTTCAGTCAGCAGCTCTCCTGCTCTGCTCCTCCACGCTGGAGCACTGAGCTGTGGAGGGGCAGGGAGCGGCTGTCTCAGCCTCTCAGTGGCTCGCTGAGAGGCTAAGACGGTAGTCCAGGCACCTGGCGGATCCAGACTTCCAGAGTCCTGATGACGTGGTGCCTGGACTGATCCTGGTGATGTCAGCAGAGAGAGGATTTCAGACCACTCTCCACTGAAAACGGGTCACAGGAGTGCAAAACAATTATATGTGACCCATGGGTGAAGCCCAGCCAAATGAGCTCATGCATGACATCTCCTTTAAGAGTTGTGCAGAAGGAAGGATAGTATGCAAGCAAGGAAAGTGCTGGAAGAGACTGAAGTATTAACTTGTACAGAGAAGTGCATATAGTTGTCCCAATTGATTGATTTACAATCTGCCAATTGGTTGATACACAATTCACCAGGCATCCCATATTTCCCTCACCCCATTCAAGTTAAATTCCCTCAATAAAATAAACAAAAACAAGCACATGGACTGTTCAATGTCTGAAAGTGACTGGGCAATGTGACAGGTGGGCCACATTACTTTGCAGCCCCTACGGGAGTACTGCTACATATGTATTGTACATGTTTTAAGCGCTTTAACATAAAGTCCCTCTATACAATATTTTTTTTGTCTTCTCAAACGCTTGTAGGGGTGATAGCACATTAAGAAATACAGATGTAAATATGTCTGTCCTTTTACAATTTATAATACGGGATTAATAGTATAACAACCACCTCTGCACATATTGGAAAATAGTTGTCTATGAACCTTACAGCATGGTATAAGGAAAAAAACTTCATGGTTTTGGCTCAGTCCCATATCTGTGACATTAATTGTCCTCTGAGCAAAACAAAAGTATTGGAAAATTCCAGCTCAGAGAGTTTATGCCAAGAACAAAACAATTGACAATAGCCTGTGCAAATGCACGTCTTCTCTTCATAAATAAGAGTTCTTACACAAAACTATTTCAATTACGGTATAATATAGTTCTATTCATCCTAATGCATTCAAAACAAATTGTTAGAAACCATACTGCCCCCCAATTAATATTACAGTTTTTAGCGACTGATGGCTGGTTGAATGGGCAGGTTATTTCTTATATCTTTCATGAACAACGACACAGATATGATCACAGATCCTAGGTCTGTTTGCCCACTGCAGCCATTACAATGGGAGGGTGCTGCATGGCACAGACAGTATTTATCTACATGCTATGAGAACGATGGAGTGTTTAGAAACAAAGAAATTGTGTTACAGCGGATAAAGAAAGCAAAAATGGTGGAAAAAATGCTTTCAAAAGATTTTTTTATCAATCTTATCAGGATAGTAGCTAAACTCCTCTAGTCCTTCATGGATAATCTGATCCAGGATAATCCTGATCTCTCTGTTAGATTGTTAAATGACGTCACCCTAGAGAATATAGCAAGAGGAGTGAAAACATGGTAGCGTAGGAGAGAAAACCTAGAACTCCAGGGGGGAAAAACAGCCATGAACAATGGAGGAAAATTAAGCATGCTGAATAAAAATAAAAAAATAAAAACTGTGCAAATGCTGACTTTCTCAAAGTTGGTAAACCCACATACCTCCACATGACAATGGCTGCTGATAGATTCATGTATTAGTCATTGGGACGTGCTTAGTATTCAGTAGACATGTGCAGACTGACATATTTTGTTCCATGCATTGGGGGGGGCGGAGTCACTGGGTGGCCCCGCCCTCCGTTATAAAAGAACTGTCAGAAGAAGAGAAGCGTCACACAGCGGGAACCTCCCATTGCCCGGCGCGGCCCGTGAACCAAGAAGAGACGCCGTGGAGGAAAATGCCGGACGAGAACACTGGACCAAGAAGAAGCGGATCAGAGGAAGAAGAGGTTCGGATGAAGAAGAAGATGGACTAAGAAACCGAAGGATGAAGAAAAGAAGAAGGAAGAAGACCAGAAGAAAGAAGATGAAAGAAGACTTTAATAAAGGAATTGTCAAAGACCGTCTCCTGTTTTTTGGTGAAATGGTAGGGGTACTTTTGTACCCCCTTACCATTTCACACAGGGGGAGGCTGGGCCTTACCATTTCACACAGGGGGAGGCCAGGCCTTACCATTTTCCACAGGGGGAGGCCAGGCCTTACCATTTCACACAGGGGGAGGCTGGGATCTGGGTGTCCTCTTGTTAAAGGGGGCTTCCAGATTCCGATAAACCCCCCGCCCGCAGACCCCCACAACCACCGGCCAGGGTATGCTCTTGAAGGGGAACCCATGCCGTTTTTTTTTACATTAAAGTCGTGTTGTAAGTCGCGCTGTGATTCACACTCAAGTCGTGTCCAAGTTGCCTCCCGAAGTCGTGCTGGAAGTCGTGTTGCCCCTGTGTGAATGAATGGACTGTTATGATACAAGTTCAATAAACACAGATTGTTATTGTTAGAGTCACGTCGAATCTCCTATCTGTATCGAACTGTGTCAAAACGATAACGAAAATACCTGAAATTCGGACGAAAATGCATTCGGACAAAAACAAATGCACATGTCTAGTATTCAGTATGAGAAAGCAGTTTGAGAAAGCTCCAGAGAGACACATTATAAAACAAAAGGCATGAGCTTGCAGCTTATGATGTATGATCAAGTGGATAGTCTGCGTGATTCATTTAGCCTGCAGGTTTAGGGCTTATGATTCCAGAATATTTTCTTAGCTTTTAATCTAACTTTGTTTATTAGATACTTACTTCACAAGCATTTTGTAATTCATCCTACTAGTTGACCAATGTGCTTGTATAAATTAATAGGAAAATTGTTGACACATGAAAAAAAAAAAAAAACACTGCTTTATCATTACTGCAAGCCATTTTATGCTTTGTTTTGTCTCATTGTTTTTATATATATATATATATATATATATATACAGTGCCTTGCGAAAGTATTCGGCCCCCTTTTCAACCTTTTGCCACATTTCAGGCTTCAAACATAAAGATATAACATTTTAATTTTTTGTGAAGAATCACCAACAAGTGGGACACAATTGTGAAGTGGAACGAAATCTATTGGATAATTTAAACTTTTTTAGCAAATAAAAAACTGAAAAGTGGTGCGTGCAAAATTATTCGGCCCCTTTACTTTCAGTGCAGCAAACTCACTCCAGAAGTTCAGCGAGGATCTCTGAATGATCCAATGTTGTCCTAAATGACTGATGGTGATAAATAGAATCCACCTGTGTGTAATCAAGTCTCTGTATGAATGCACCTGCTCTGTGATAGTCTCAGGGTTCTGTTGAAAGCGCAGAGAGCATCATGAAGACCAAGGAACACACCAGGCAGGTCCGTAATACTGTTGTGGAGAAGTTTAAAGCCGGATTTGGATACAAAAAGATTTTCCAAGCTTTAAACATCCCCAGGAGCACTGTGCAAGCGATCATTTTGAAATGGAAGGAGCATCAGACCACTGCAAATCTACCAAGACCTGGCCGTCCCTCTAAACTTTCAGCTCAGACAAGGAGAAGACTGATCAGAGATGCAGCCAAGAGGCCCATGATCACTCTGGATGAACTGCAGAGAACTACAGCTGAGGTGGGAGAGTCTGTTCATAGGACAACAATCAGTCGTACACTGCACAAATCTGGCCTTTATGGAAGAGTGGCAAGAAGAAAGCCATTTCTCAAAGATATCCATAAATGTCTCGTCTAAAGTTTGCCACAAGCCACCTGGGAGACACACCCAACATGTGGAAGAAGGTGCTCTGGTCAGATGAAACCAAAATCTAACTTTTTGCCCACAATGCAAAACAATATGTTTGGCGTAAATGCAACACAGCTCATCACCCTCAACACACCATCCCCACTGTCAAACATGGTGGTGGCAGCATCATGGTTTGGGCCTGCTTTTCTTCAGCAGGGACAGGGAAGATGGTTAAAATTGAGGGGAAGATGGATGCAGCCAAATACAGGACCATTCTGGATGAAAACCTGTTGGAGTCTGCAAAAGACCTGAAACTGGGACGGAGATTTATCTTCCAACAAGACAATGATCCCAAACATACAGCAAAATCTACAAAGGAATGGTTCACAAATAAACGTATCCAGGTGTTAGAATGGCCAAGTCAAAGTCCAGACCTGAATCCAATCGAGAATCTGTGGAAAGAGCTGAAAACTGCTGTTCACAAACGCTCTCCATCCAACCTCACTGAGCTCGAGCTGTTTTGCAAGGAAGAATGGGCAAGAATTTCAGTCTCTCGATGTGCAAAACTGATAGAGACATACCCCAAGCGACTTAAAGCTGTAATCGCAGCAAAAGGTGGCTCTACAAAGTATTAACGCAAGAGGGCCGAATAAATTTGCACGCCCCACTTTTCATTTTTTTATTAGTTAAAAAAGTTTCAAAAATCCAATAGATTTCGTTCCACTTCACAATTGTGTCCCACTTGTTGGTGATTCTTCACAAAAAATAAAAATGTTATATCTTTATGTTTGAAGCATGAAATGTGGCAAAAGGTTGAAAAGTTCAAGGGGGCCGAATACTTTAGCAAGGCACTGTATATATATATATATATATATATATATATATATATATATATATATATATATATATATATATATATTTTCCGCCTTTATTTCATGTGTCAACAATTTTCCTAAAAATATATATATTATCCCAGTTTAGCAAGATCATAAATGAAGTTTATCATACTTCAGGTACAGGTACACTTTCATTATCATAGAGGAAACATTTATTGAAAGAGATATGAAGGGTGCCATCGCTGTCCCTCTTCTAAAAAAACATCCAAAGGATTGCAAAGCTGAAACTGACTGTACAGCCTGCACTAAAGTACAGAAATTCTTTAGCTTCCCTATAGACATCCTTTGGGTTTAGGGACTTAGGCAGTTTACCTATTCTGCCCTTATTATAATCTGCCATTGATAAATACTCACATTATGAGCAGAGCTTCTTGTAGAAAAGTACTGACCTTGCAGAGTTGTGATTGCTATTTATCATACAATTAAAGATCTGTTCTGAGCTACAAGGAATCGGGGTTGCTTGTAGAGCAGCCTTTCTCAACCTTTTCAACACAGAGGAACCCTTGAAATAGTTCTCTGGTCTCAGGGAACCCCTGCTAAAAACGAGACATCTACAACTCATGATAAATTAGTATGATGGTCAATGGGAAGAATGGTCCTTACATTTGTGGTCATTGGGAAGAATTATCTTCTTACAGATAGCTAAAAATATCAATGGTGTAAGTGGGAACTTATCTGAGAGGCAGAAATTGCCCAGTACAATATACTGAGCACAATCAAAGCGTTTGTCACCCCAAAACTTCATATTCCTGAAATGTGCCTGCTGTATCATGTACTTGTATGAGAAAGTATCCTGTTCTCTTTGTATGCTTCCTTCATGTGAAATCCCTGGTGTTCCTGCCAGTCCATCTGGTTTCCTATTAAAAACTGACCACTCTAAGCAGGAGAACACATCATGAACAGTACTCTAGCTATGCTGGGAACTCAGTGTTCTCTCCTCCTAAGATGAGACTCTTCCGCTGCTGCTGCTGCTTCTCCTCCCCCCAGCTCTTATGCAGCTGAGAAGAGAGGGAATGTGATCACTTTTAAAAAAGGGAAAAAGGTATTTACAATGTGTATATATCTATTATTTATGGTTCAGAGCCCTCTGACCGATACGGATAAGGATGACAAACAAGGTTAACATAAACTCGCTTACTTGAAATGGACCTGAAAGTGTGCCCTGGTCTAACGTACGGTATACCAAAATAAGGGGGCATACCCTAGATTGAGAAATGAGTGTTAAATGAAATGAATATGAAATGGAGTGAAATGAGTACTCTCATGAGGAGTATAATGCTTGAGAAATGCCCTAAAAAGGGGATGGGTGGGTGGGTATCGCGCACCGGAACCGACAAGGAAGACAGGCGAACGGGCTGGTTATATACCCCACCGGGCTCCTCCCATAATTCCAGGCCACCATACTGGCCTTTTTATTTATGGTTCAGAGCCCTCTGACCGATACGGATAAGGATGACAAACAAGGTTAACATAAACTCGCTTACTTGAAATGGACCTGAAAGTGTGCCCTGGTCTAACGTACGGTATACCAAAATAAGGGGGCAACACATTCAGGTAGGGGTTGTGCTTTATTGTTTCAAGTTTGTTACTGGGTGAGCTTGACAAAGGCCTGGGCCATCTCCACTTGTGGATTGGGTATGTAACGGGCAAAACAGGTGGACTTCCATCTGCCCAACTTCTTGATGACATGGTCCGGGACCCCTTGGCGGGAGGTTGTTGAGGCTGCTCCGATACGGAATGAATGTCCGGAGTAGTGAGTAGGATTGAGCTGAAGGATACTCAGGAGTATCCTGACATGTTCCATAAACCGGGTAGCGTTCAGAGGTTTAGTATGAAATGGCAGAAGCGGGCTAGTTTCTGGTTGATCGGCCAGAAGGGTCAACAAGCGGGTGAGAGTGGCGACCGGGCACCAGCGGTTGTTGGTCTTATAGAAATGTATATCCGTACCCGAGCCAAGCTGCTGCGTTTTGGAGACTGCTAAGTGTAAGATGAAATGGTCTTCGTAACGGACCAGATGGCGTTTGCACAGCATGCGTGCTGTGGGGCTGTTACAAGTAAACTCGCTTGGCCGTAAGAAGCCGTAGAAGGCCAGATGTATGGCTGCTTGTAAGATGACACTAGGGCGGAGACCGAAAGGTGATGTGGCCAGGATATCCGACATGTTTCTAAAAATATCTCCTGTGATAGGCAGCCGTCTGGTGCTGGCCACTGCCTGGCGCTTCTGGACGCTGCGCATGATAGCCCGAACGGCGTGGTAAGAAAATAAGGAAGGTTCGGTAGGGTCCTGGAGGGACGTGAAATGTTGTACACTGGCCAGGTATAGCCGGATCGTATTATAGGATAATGCCATCTCCGAGTGGCAGTAGGAAATGAAGGCCAGGACTTGCTTGACACGGGACGTCTCTGTGCTGTGACGTGTCATAAAGTGGTTAAAGGCCCTCCAGGCCGTTTGGTAGGCCTTGAGGGTATTACGTTGAGAGGGAGAGATCGATGAGCTGGGTTGCCGCTAGGAGGTGTGGGGCTAGTCCAGGGTCAGCTGAGACCAGTCCAGGATAGCTGCTGATGTTGGTCCGGCTCCGGGCACCTTATTTGAAAAATTAGACAAAGTTAAAGCGGGAGAGGGCGTCCGCTGCCTGATTGAATTTACCGGGGATAAAGGAACAGTGGATGTTGAACTGAAATAATAACGAGAGCTGAACCAGCCGACGTAGGAAGGACATCATCGCTAGAGACCTGGACCTGCCTTTATTAATGACCTCTGCAGTGGCTAAATTATCTGTTGAAAAGGTCACAGTTTGACCCGACCAACTGCGGCCCCATGTGTGTGCTGCAGCTACGATGGGGTATAATTCAAACAGGGAGGATGTTTCGGCGAAGCCAGGTATCGCCAGTATCTGGGGAGGCCAGGGAGCTGCGAGCCAGAGGTGGCCAAAAATTGCCGCAAAGCCTGTGGAGGCCGCCGCGTCGGTCACCACCTGGGGTGAAAGGGAAGACACGGAGGGAATGAACAGGGACACGCCATTCCAAGACGATAGGAATTCCTCCCACATAGCGAGGTCCGCTATCGCCGCGGGATCAAGGCTGAGGACTTGCTCCGGGTCCTGTGTGAGGGACAGTAAGACCAATAGGCGTGACACAAAGGCACGACCCTGAGGGATGATGCGCATGGCGAAATTCAACATGCCGAGTAGGGCCTGTAGCTGTTTCTTGGTGCAAGTTCTGGCGCGGGTGAAGTCCCTCAGGACCGTCCTGATGCGGGCCAGTTTATCCGGGGGGAGGCTGGCCTGCATGGTGTTGGTGTCTAGGTTAACCCCGAGAAAGGTGATGGACTGCGTTGGACCATCCACGTTGTGCTCGGCAATGGGAACGTTGAGGTTTCTGAAGACCACCCCTAACTTATCCAGATCTCCTGGCGGTGAGCCGGGTGGCTCGATTAGCAGGAAGTCATCCAGATAGTGTATGACTCCCCGACACCGGGCTACATGCAGCAAGATCCACGTGAGTGACTGCGTGTCAAAGAGCCAGGGGCTGCTTTTGGACCCGAATGTCAGTTTGGTGGCAAAATAGTACAGCTCCCTCCACTTGATGCCATGCCAGCACCAGAGAGATGGATGGATGGGAAGGAGCTTGAAAGCATCCGAGATGTCGGCCTTGGAGAGCCAGGTGCCCGTGCCTGTTTCGAGAATGGCCTGGATGGCCGTGTCTACGGATGCATACTTAAGAGAGAACTCCTCGGAGGGGATAAGGGAATTAAGACTGGGGACAGAAGAGGAATGAGACGCTGACAAATCGTACACCAATCTGAGTTTATTTGAGAACTTGCCCTTGACAAGCCCAATAGGGCTGACTCTCCAGGTGTTGAATGGGGGCTGTGTGAAAGGGCCTATGATAAAGTTCTGGTCTAACTCTGTCTGTAGGAGTTGGTCAATGGCTCGTTCATCCATTGCTGCTGACCGCAGGTTCCGGCATTCGTGCGTGAGGTGAGGGAGAGAGATAAGTCCAGTGTGAAAGCCTTGAGTGAAGCCCTGAACAAGGTAGACAGATAGTGAGGGAGTGGGATGAGCTGTAAGGTAGATGCTGAGCCATGAGACGTTGACCAGGCTCAGTCAATATTTCTTAATCTGTTTGACCTCGCACATAAGCCTGGGATGAGCCCTATGACACTGCGTGCATATGTGGAGCAGCCTGCATTGACTAAAATTGCATGACCCGCTATTGTAGTTGTTGCAGATTGCTGCACCTCCCATGGTCTTGACCGGGCGCCCAAATTTATCTGTCTGCGGCAGGCGTGCCGGCGCCTGTGGGCCCTGAGCAGTACCTGAGGCAGAAGGATTGTCTGAGGGCCGGGCTGTCACTGAGTTAGCGCACCAGGTCGCGGTATGGGTAGCCGACTGGCAAATCGCACAGAGGGGAGACCGTAGACCCGCGAAGTGGCGGCAAAATAGCTCGGTATCCATGACGCTCCAGTCAGTAGGCGTCTGGAATTGGAAGAGCCTGGCGGCCGCTTTAGCGGAGATGGAGCGGTGGTAGTCATAAAACGAAAAACCGCCGTATTTGTAACCTAGATCTACTATTGCATGGAGGTAGCGATCCAGCTCTTCCCTCCTGTTGGGGGAGGCTGAGCAGATGATATCCCTCAACATGCCGAAAGCCAACGTAAACTCGGTGACCGAAAGCTTTCTGTCCAGCCTGGGGTCTTTGACCTTGAGGACCACTGACACGTCCCCCCACGTATAAGCCTTGTTCTCCGCAAGCTCGTGGATGGAGATGAGTAGAGAAGCCAGATTGACGTCCTTGCCCTCTAGGATGTCCTTCCTGATGCTAGCCGATACCAGATGAGAAGGGTACACAACTGACGTACACCCGGTGATACCTGCGAGTGGGCTAGTCACTGCCTGGGCTGCTGGTACTGGAGGAGAAACGGGCGGGCGGGTCTCGAGGAGGGCCACCCGATTCTGGACCTCTGACATTGAGGTCGCCAGGGAAGATACCAGGGTATGTAGCTGCGAAATTGAGGAGGCGATAGAGCCCAGGGAGGCCTGCTGGGTACTAGCTTCTGCCACAGCTGGGGGAGGAAAGAGGAGCCTGAAAAGCTCGGCCTTTCTGGCTGTTGCCAGAAAGGGTACACCTCTGCGCCTCAGCTCAGCTGTCAGTCTGGGAATGGTCCATGCTCTGGGGGACCGCTAGCTGCCACTCTCTGAGACTAGAGATGGAGATAATGGGGCTGTGAGATCCTCACTGCCGGCCCGGGACATGGTGGCATAATCCAGGCCTAGGCGAGCCTACTTGTCCTCGGGTTTGGGTTTTCTTCTAAGCAGAACCTACATAAGGGTGACATGGATTACAAGACTCGTTGGTGACTCCTGAAGAAATACATGCTTGATGAGAAGAACGCTTCCGCTCATGTGCGTTTCCTTTACAGATGTTTTTTTTTTTTTTCTCTTACCTAAGGAGGCACCGTCCGACCAGGTGCAGGGTGGACCTACTGAAAACTCGACTGACCTGAGAACATGAAGGTGAAGTTTGTTTGAGAGTTCAATACCTAAACAGAGATGGCTAGCTAAATAGTGACTTCATGGAGGTGAGATTTAGAAATGAAAATGAAATGAAATAAATGAAATGAGACAAACAAACAAATGAAATGTTGCCTTTTGAATGAAACGCCTACCATGACAGAGATGTGATTTGGTCGCAGATGCAACTGACAGCGAACCGAACTCTGGAGCATGTATTGAAATTTGAGGCAACCTTAGTGAAATGAGGCCGATGAGCAAGGCCCCCCGGCCGGAATCAGAACATTGAAAAACATTGAAAAAAAACAACTGGATTGAAACCGGGAAGCGGTACGTGACAGTGAAATGAGTGAATCTGCCATGCCAGAGGTCCGGATCGTCATGCCGCAATCTTGCGACCGAGCACGAAACGGGTTCTGGAGCATGTACTGAAATGAGGCCCGTCCTAGGTCATGCCGGGACGAATTTGGTACACAGGTGTGACTATTCGTACCGGAGCGTGATAGGTGAGATGAAATGATACCCATGACAAAGACAAAAATCAGAGGGTGAGCCCATGAAATGAAAAATGAATCCTGTCTTTGGAGCATGTACTGAAATGAGGCGTAAACAGCTGGGCACACCGGAACAAATCGGTGCATTAAATAAATGCAACAGGATTCGAATCGGAGGGTGATAAGTGACAGAAATGACCTGCCATGACAGAGACAAGAATCAACGACTGGACTGATGGTTGTAACAAAGAATCCGTCTCTGGAGCATGTACTGAAATGAGGCGTAAACAGCTGGGCACACCGGAACAAATCGGTGCATCAATGAATGCGACAGGATTCGAATCGGAGCGTAATAAGTGACAGAAATGATATGCCATGACAAAGACTGGAATCAGGGACTGTGCCTGAACCTGCGAGTGACTCCGTCTCTGGAGCATGTATCGAAATGAAGCTGAAACCTGGGGCACTTCGGAGCGAATCGGTGCATCGGGGATGCGACAGGATTCGAACCCGGAGCGCGGTAAGTGACAGAAATGAACGAATGATTCTAAATTATATGAAATGATTTGAAATGATTCGGAAATGACGTGACATTATTTGAAATGATTCGAAATGACATGAAACTGATTGAACTGATTCAAAATTATATGAAATGATCGAAATGATTCAAACGAAAAGATTGAAATGATTCAAATTATATGAAACGATACGAAATGATTTGAAATGACCCGACAAGGTTTGAGACGACTCGTAACGATATGAGACGATTCAAAATAAATTTGAACCGGACTGCTTGATTTTGACATGACGAGTCGTTTCCACTAGAAATGTAAGCCTACGATATGAAGTGCCTGATGTGGCATGACCGACATGTCACGAATAGGTGATAACGACTTCTCTTCGAAAGGAGAAGGAGTAGTGACATGAGGTAACAAGTAAGGGTGACATGATTTAAAACATTCGTGAAATGTAAAGTGAGAGGTTCGTGAGTTCAGGATATCGTGTTTAAGTGACATAGAAAACATGAAATGAAAAATGGGTGCCGAAGCCCTACCTGCGACAGCCTGCCCAGATGTGTTGTATGACAACGGCAATTCCTTTGAGTATGCGACACTCAGACGGGGAAAACACACGAGCGCTTTAGAAAGACGAGACAATTGACAACACGGACACGATCGGGACTAACAAACACGGGAACTCACGAACACAACTCACTGCGAATGGTCTCGAACAGTCGGCCCTTGATCTCTGACTTGCAAATGTGTGCCTATACATGAACAGGTTTATTTAGAGTTTGTGGATTTTACAGAGTGAAGACACCAGAACATGATAGCCAAGTACAAATGTACTGGAAATGTGGGGAGGAATCAGCTAGCTTATACTGTAGCTGTTAAAGGGATTGTAAAGGGATCTTTACCTCCGCTGTGCAGCTTGTTTTGCACAGAGTGGCCCCGAACCTGGTCTTCTTGGGTCCCTTGGCGGCTGTCTCGGCTTCCCCCCGCAAGTACTTCTCATGGTCATGTGAGCTCCCTCGCATGGTGAGAAGTGCTTGCAGTCGCGCTTTAGCCGTTCATTGTATCACTCGGCCCCGCCCTCCCGGCGCACCGCGTCATTGGATGTGATTGACATCAGCGCGAACCAATGGCTGCTCTGCTTTCAATCGATCCACTCTAGCCAATCAATGACCAGGCTGAGCGGCGAAGAGAATGTCGGAGGCATGCGCAGGACTTTCGAGGGGTCAGGTAAATAAAACGGGGGGGGGGGGGGGGGGGCTGTCACTGCACTGTCAGATGTAATGCATGGAATGCATTAAGGTGAAAAAATGTTTACCTTTACAACCCCTTTAAGTGTCAAACAAAGAAAAGTAAAGGAAGATATGGAAATGTTATTGTGTACAGAAATATCTACAGAGTGGTACAGTGTACAGAGAGGAGTAGTGTATACAGAATACACATTAGAGCAGTAGGCTGACCCATCATAGAACACACAGCAATGTAAAGAGAGTGGGACTATACAGTGTAGAACGCACACGAGTGTGTTTAGAGTGGCACAGTGTGCAAACAGGACATCCTACACAGTTTACATTGCAGAGTGGTATGGAGTATGTAATGCATAGTGCACAGAATAGAATGATATGCAGTATAAAATACACAGCACAGTGCAATGGAACATTGTGCAATATAGTAAATGTAGCAATGTGCAAAATGAGCAGCATGAAGCAGTGCCAGGGAACGCTCTTCTGGCATCCTTGGAGAAGATGTACTCCCTTCCCCCTTCAAGATGAGATGGGTGGAACATACAGTAGTTGGGCCACTGCAGAGTACAGGAATAACAGTAGCTGACATCTTTTGGTCCGAAGACAGCTAAATGGCATAGGGTGGGTTTGGGGTAGGAGATTGCAAAAGTATTATTATTATTAGTAGCAGTAGAATTATTCAGGATTTATATTGCACAGTTTGAGCAGTGTTTTACAATATAAAGGGAGACCGTACAAATACAATACAATAAAATACAAGAGGGTTAAGGAGAACTTGTCAGAAGTTATCATGCTGATAACACAGGAACAGAGCAGCAGAAAGACACAGGACTTAAGGCTTTGGAGAGAGATAAGAAAACACTACAGATATATGTGCTTAGGTCACATTTCATGAATCGGGTTTACATTCACTTTAAGAGGGCCCTGCTCATAAGAACTTACAATCTAATAGGGTGGGGGTAAGTGGTACAAAAGGTAATAACTGTAAAGGATGAGCTGATGGAAGAATTAAAAGTTGGTGGAGGTTGGATAGGTTTCCCTGAAGAGAAGAGTTTTCAGGGATCTCCTAAGCATGGCCAGCGAAGGAGATAACCAGACAGATTGAAGTAGAGAGTACCAGAGGATGGGGGGAGTCCTGGAGATGAACATGGGAGGAAGAGATAAGAGAGCTTGGGGGTAGGAAGTCTTGGGAGGAGTACAGAGGATGGTTTGGGAGATATTTTGAAACAAGTTTGCTGATGTATCTCGGGGCAGAGTTGTGAATGGCTTTACATGTTGTTAGTAGTATTTTTAATGTAATCTGTTGGGCAATTGGAAACCAGTGGAGATTGGCAGAGAGAGGCGCTGGACACTGAGCGGTTGGTAAGGTAGATTAGTTTAGGAGCAGAATTCATGATAGACTGAAGGGGGGGGGATAGCCAGTGCAGAGGTAGGCCTAACAGAAGGGAGTTGCAATAGTCAAGGCGAGAGATAACGAGGGAGTTAATAAGCAAAGTTACTGCACTAAAAGCCCACGTGTGAAAACGAGGCTTGGCTGGTCCTGTTTGGTACTTATTGTGGTGGCAGGAAGTATTCCTCATGCCCCGGAAGAAGTCCAATTGTGACGAAACCAGTCGGGCGCAGACACGCTGTCCAGTCACTGCAATTTTTAAACTTTTGTATGCTGCAGCTTTTATAATTTTATGTACGATTAATGACTCCTTGTCTAAGGCCGCGTACACACGGGCGGACTGTTCGCCCAACCTTGTCCGCTGAACAGTGTTTGGGCGGACAGTCCGCCCGTGTGTGGGCTTTCAGCGGACAGTTTCAGCGGACAGTTGGACGGACAAAGTCTTTCGGAAATTCCGAAAAACTGTCCGCTGAAACTGTGTTTGAGCGAACAGTCCGCCCGTGTGTAGGCTACTTTCGAAATGAGCAAACTGTTCCCGCTCGGAAAGTCCGCCCATTTCGAGCGCGTGTACAGGTAGGCGGGGCCCGCGAAGGAGACGTCGCGGGCTCCGCCGCCTGGAATGGGCTTAAAGGGGAACCCCAACGCCGAAAAAAATCGGCGTGGGGGTTCCCCCAAAGTCCACACCAGACCCTTGTCCGAGCACGCTACCCGGCCGGCCAGGAAAGGGGGGCGAGCGAGCGCGCCCCCCCTCCTGAGCCGTACCAGGCCGCGTGCCCTCAACATGGGGGGTGCCTTGGGGAAGGGGGGCCGCGCGGCCCCCCCACCCCAAAGCACCTTGTCCCCATGTTGATGAGGACAAGGGCCTCTTCCCGACAACCCTGGCCGTTGGTTGTCGGGGTCTGCGGGCGGGGGGCTTATCGGAATCCGGGAGCCCCCTTTAAGAAGGGGGCCCCCGGATACCGGCCCCCCACCCTATGTGAATGAGTATGGGGTACAATGTACCCCTACCCATTCACCTGTGAAATAAAGTACAAAAAAAAACACAACACAGGGAAAAAATATTTTATTGCACAGCTCCGGGGGTCTTCCGTCTTCGGGGGTCTTCTCCGGACTCCTCCGCTATCTGTGTGTAGCTCTTTTACTAGCGGAGGAGTCCGGCTTTCTTCCTCCCCGCCGCCGGCCTCTTCTCCCGACTTCGGAGGTCTTGTCCCCCTCTTCGGTTCTTCTGCCGGGCCACCGCGCCTTCTTGTAGCTCTTTTGCAGGCGGTGGCCCGGTCTTCTGTCGCCGCTGCCTTCCGTTCTTCTGTCGCCGCCTTCGGTTCTTCTGCCGGGCCACCGCGCCTTCTTGTAGCTCTTTTACAGGCGGTGGCCCGGTCTTCTGTCGCCGCTGTCGCTGTCGCCGTCGCCGCCTTCCGTTCTTGTTCTTCTTCTTGTTCTTCTTCTTCTTCCCCAGGAGATGTTGACACGTCGCTCTCTCCGGCCGGAATGCCAGAGCCGCGCTGTGCGGTCACTTATATAGTGACAATGGGGCGGTGTCACATGGTATATGTCACATGGGTTGGTCACATGGGTTGATGTCACATGGGTTGGTCACATGGGTTGATGTCACATGGGGACTATGACATTGTAAGGGGGCGGGGTCACCATGTGACCAACCCATGTGACATATACCATGTGACACCGCCCCATTGTCACTATATAAGTGGCAGCGGAGCGTGTCCCTGGCATTCCGGCCGGAGAGCTCGTCGAGTCAACATCTCCAGGAGAAGAAGAAGAAGAACAAGAAGAAGAACAAGAACGGAAGGCGGCGGCGGCGGCGACGACAGCGGCGACAGAAGACCAGGCCACCGCCTGTAAAAGAGCTACAAGAAGGCGCGGTGGCCCGGCAGAAGAACCGAAGGCGGCGACAGAAGAACGGAAGGCAGCGGCGACAGAAGACCGGGCCACCGCCTGCAAAAGAGCTACAAGGAGGCGCGGTGGCCCGGCAGAAGAACCGAAGAGGGGGACAAGACCCCCGAAGTCGGGAGAAGAGGCCGGCGGCGGGGAGGAAGAAAGCCGGACTCCTCCGCTAGCAAAAGAGCTACACACAGATAGCGGAGGAGTCCGGCGAGAAGACCCCCGAAGACGGAAGACCCCCGGAGCTGTGCAATAAAATATTTTTTCCCTGTGTTGTGTTTTTTTTTGTACTTTATTTCACAGGTGAATGGGTAGGGGTACATTGTACCCCATAATCATTCACATAGGGTGGGGGGCCGGTATCCGGGGGCCCCCTTCTTAAAGGGGGCTCCCGGATTCCGATAAGCCCCCCGCCCGCAGACCCCGACAACCAACGGCCAGGGTTGTCGGGAAGAGGCCCTTGTCCTCATCAACATGGGGACAAGGTGCTTTGGGGTGGGGGGGCCGCGCGGCCCCCCCTTCCCCAAGGCACCCCCTATGTTGAGGGCACGCGGCCTGGTACGGCTCAGGAGGGGGGGCGCGCTCGCTCGCCCCCCTTTCCTGGCCGGCCGGGTAGCGTGCTCGGACAAGGGTCTGGTGTGGACTTTGGGGGAACCCCCACGCCGATTTTTTTCGGCGTTGGGGTTCCCCTTTAAGCCCATTCCAGGCGGAGCCCGCGACGTCTCCTTCGCGGGCCCCGCCTACCTGTACACGCGCTCGAAATGGGCGGATTTGCCTCCGCCTTACGTGGGCGAGTCCGTTCATTTCAAAAGTTGAGCGGACTGTTTGGCAAACAGTTCGCTGAAACAGTCCGCTCGTGTGTGGGCAAGTCCGCTCATGCAAATTTTGAGCGGACTGTTTGCCGAAACTGTTTGACGAACAAGGTTGGGCAAACAGTCCGCGCGTGTGTACGCGGCCTAAGTGCATTTGTTTTTCAAATAAACACCTTAAGAAGGTTTTACATTATCGGAAGCCCCTTGTTTGTTTTTGGTTATTGCTGGGCCACCATGATGGATCCTATTGAGTACATCCTGACTTTATGTTGGTGACGTCACATGGTGGAGGTTATCGTGGGATATCATTTGCACAAGCACTTACATACAGCACTTCTTGTTTTGTTTTTCCAAATGATCCTTTGAACTTATAGATCATTTGCTGGATTTTGTTTATATTGGTGTTCATTGAGCACAATGTTTTTTCCCCTTTATTTAATAAGCAGCTTGGTGGTTTCATTAGTAAAAAGGGGTGAATTTTAGAGATGTTAGACGAAGGGGAAGTCTACAAGCTTTTGACAGAGATTGGATTTGGGGCTGAAAGGACAGGTCAGAGTCTAGGGTTACACCTAGGACCCTGGCCTGAGGGGAGGAATAGCTGTATTATGGATTTTTATAGAGAAGTCAGGGAGAGGGCACTAGCAGGGGGGGGTTACAGACTCAGATTTAGGAAGATGCAGGCCTCGTTCACACCATGTGCAGAGCGGTCTGTTTTTCTGCACACATTCTGCAAGGGCACAAAAAAAAACAATTGCACTCTATGTGTCCAGTTCACACCACAACACTGGTATCACATGCAGATTTTTTCTGTGCAGGAATGTGCATGCTGTTTTCGGCATGGAAGAAAATGGACTTTAATGACTTTAACGTGCATAAAAACTTACTGAAACGCACATGAAAACTGATGTAAACTCATGTTTCTGCAAGTGAAATCTGCGTAGTTTGTTCGTGAGTTTTCATGCACATATAGTGTGAACAAGCCCTTAGTTTGAGCAAGTGGCGTGACACCCATGTTGATATGTCACTTAGTAAAGTGAGAGGAGACTGAGGAAGTGAAATGAGGCATAGAGAGATAGATTTAGGTGTCGTAAAGATAACCTCCCCATGGGAGGTTATCAAGTGACCAAGAGAGGAGGTGTAGATAGAGAAAAGAAGGGGTAGAAGAACAGAGACCTGGGGGACCCCTACAGAAAGAGGAGGTGGAGAGGAGGAGACAGAGTTGTAGGTAACACTGAAGCAGCACTGTGATAGGAGGAGAACCAGCAAAGGGCAGTATCTCTTGGAGGCCAAGGGAGTGGATTTTTTTGAGGAGGAGAGGGTGGTCAACAGTATCAAAGGCCTCAGAAAGGTCTAGTAGTAAGAGTATGGAGTAGTGGCCATTGGTTTTAGCAGTTAGTAAATCATTAATGAGTTTTAGTAGAGCAGTTTCCGTGAAGTAGAAGCTAAGACAATTGTAGAATAAGCATTCTACAAGTTTAGAGGTAAATGGGAGCAAGGAGAAAAGTCTTAAGTTGTTCAGCTTGATGGGGTCCAATGAGGGCTTTTTAAGTATGGGGATGATCTGTGCATGCTTTAGAGGTGAGAGGAAGGTGCCAGTAGATAGGGAGAAATTGAAGATGTGAGTGAGAGAGCATAGGATAGAAGAAGATGACCCTAGTAGTTGCGAGGGAAAAAGAGCCAGGGGACAATTGGTTAGGTAGGCATCTGAGAAAAATTTGGTAACCTTTTCAGTAGTAGCTGGATCAAAAGAGAAAAGTATTCAATGTGCTGTTAGACATGGTATGTTAAGTGGGGAATATATCTGTACAGTGGAGATGGCCTCATGAATTGCATCTTGCTTTTGTGGGTGGAGGGGGTAGGGGACAAAGTAGAGTGTTAAAGCTAGAGAAGAGCTGATGAGGACTAGATGACAAGGTATTAATAATGCCGCGTACACACGAGCGGACTGTATGGTGTACTTAGTCCGTCATACAATCCGACGGACAGTCCGTCATACTTTCGACTGAACGGACTTAACCACACACGGATACCCAAACAGTCCGTCGAAAGCTTGCGCGATGACGTGTACAGCACGTACGACGGGACTAGAAATAAGAAGTCTAATACACAGCAAAGCACCCTTCTGCCGTGTAAATCCTTTCTGGGCATGCGCCATTCTTAGTCCGTCGAACTAGCCTACTGACGAGCGGATTGTCTGCTGAAACCAAAGTATGACGGACAGAATTTAGAAAAATCCGAAATACTTAGTACG
This sequence comes from Lithobates pipiens, assembly GCF_037356315.1. NCBI lineage: Eukaryota > Metazoa > Chordata > Amphibia > Anura > Ranidae > Lithobates > Lithobates pipiens. The sequence continues at coordinate 31,934,475 of NW_027507787.1, forward strand.
CCAGACTGCACGCTGAAAAAGTCCGCTGAAGCCCACACACAAGCGGACTGTCCGCTGAAATGTGTTTCGACGGACTAAGTACGCCATACAGTCCGCCCGTGTGTACGCGGCATAAGAGTGACAACGTAGGTTTGTTTAGCAGCATGGAGCCACGGATTGTATTTTAGGAGGGCAGATTTGTATAGGGTGCATGCTTGCATAGATTTAGTTTTACACCACAGTCGCTCAAGAGCAGGGCTTTAACTCTTGAGATTTGTGCTGTTAGTTTGCCAAGTTTGTGATGGTTGGAGCTTGATTCAGTGTGTAGTTAGAGGAGCAAGTGCATCCAATGATGAAGAGAGTGAACTGTTGTAAACAGAGGTAGCCAGGTTAGAACAGGACAGGGTTGACATTTTGTCATTGAGGTGGTCAGTAGCAAAATAGGGAAGCAAAGGCTTAAAGTGGTGACATTTTTTTACAAGTAATTGTTTAAGGCTTGAAGGGATAGTTGGTTGAACACAGGACACTGTGAAATTGATGAGGTTGTGGAGCAATATGGTTAAACCAGTGTAATTTAGTCATTATGTTCATCCCTGGTTCGGTTAGCACAAGAACATGTGAACAGACCAAAAATTTGTACGAACATGCGAACACTGTTAAGCCCCATACACACTATCAGATTTTCTGCTGATTTTTGTCTTCGGATTTACCAAAACCATGTAGTGCAAGAGCGTGCCTGATTGCATACACATTGAAACTCCTAAGGTTTGACCTCATATGGTTTTGGTAAATCTGAAGGAAAAAATCAGCAGAAAATCTGATAGTGTGTATGGGGCAATTTATTGCTATAAAAAGTGTATGGGGACCCTGATACTGCCCGAGGCCACATGTATCAATGCAAAAAAAGTTTTAAAAACAAAATTTTTTTCAAGAGCAGTGATTTTAATAATGCTTAAAGTTAAACAATAAAAATGAACATGGAGGGGCGGAATCTGGGGGCCTCCTTGTTAAAGGGAGCTTTCAGATATCGATAGGCCCCCCGCCCGCAGACCCCCACAACCACCAGGCAAGGGTTGTGGGGATGAGGCCCTTTTCCCCATCAACATGGGGACAAGGTGCTTTGGGGGAGACCCCAAATCACCCTCCCAATGCTGAGGGCAAGTGGCCTGGTATGGCTCAGAAGGGGGGGCACACGGTCGCCCCCCCCTTTTTTTGGCCTACCATGGCTGCTTGCTCAGATAAGGGTCTGGTATGAATTTTGGGGGGGCCCCTATGCCATTTAAAAAAGAAATTTGTGTCGAGCGTGGACTTAGTCCCCCTGAGCCCTGCTTTTGGTCAATTATAGCTCTCGCAATAGAGCGTGCTGTGATTTGCCAAAGCATTTATAACAAAAAAAGAAAAACCCAGGGGTGATCAAATACCACCAAAAGAAAGCTCTATTTATGTGGGGGAAAAAAATGATAAAAATTTTACTTGCATACAGTGTTGCATGGCCACGTACTTGCCAGTTAAAGGATAACTTCACTTTTGGTAACGTGTTACATGTTCCGCCCATTTGTTCCCACTGCTACAGCCGCTCACCATTCCCTCCCCTACCTGTGACAGCAGTGTGGAGAGAAATTCCCTGTACTAGCTGTCGCTTTTTGAAAACAGCGCCAGCCATGCGTGCAGTGTTGCCAACCCCACAAAGTGAAATTTACTGTCAGGATGCCAAAATTTACAAACGGCACCAATCCTGAAATTTACTGACAGAGCCACATTGTTTACCGACACTGCAAAAAAAGTACATCAAATGGAAGATTTCAGTGCTAAACAGTGCAAATATCAATATTTAAACTATAAACATGTAGCTAGTGCTATTGGTAATGTGTTTAAGTTAAAAAAAGTCAAAAAACATATTTCTCCATTTACATGAAGGTCAGATTAATATAACCAAGCCAGCACAGAGTTCCCCATATATCATAGTCTGGAGGATTCCCCCTTACAGTGCAAGGGAACTTTGACGTAAAGGGGAATGCTGCAAAACATGATCTAAGGGGCAACTCTGATATAAGGGGGGCTCTGGTCACCAGAGACCCCCTTTCATCACAGTCCACTGCATTCCTCTTTACATCAGAGTTCCCACTTACATCAGGGTCCGCCGCAGTGTTCTCCCTTGCTCTGTAAGGGGGAATCTGTAAGGGGTAAAGGGGGGTTACTGATATGATGGGGAACTTTTATATTAGTACCCCCTTACAGTATTGTATTCACTCGCCCTTACATCAGTGACCTCATACTGGCCTGGCAGCACTGTCACTGGCCTCCTCTCAGGTGCACTGTGCAGGTCAGAGCATGCAGACATTATACAGGAGGTGGTCAGAGGATGCAGGCACGATACAGGAGGTGTCAGAGGCTGCAAACAGGATACAGGAGGTGGTCAGAGGCTGTGGACGGGATACGCGAGGTGGTTAGAAGCTGCAGACAGGATACAGGAGGCAGTCAGAGTCTGCGGATGGGATACGGGAGGTGGTCAGAAACTGCAGACAGGATACAGGAGGCGGTCAGAGGCTGCAGACAAGATACAGGAGATGGTCCGAAGCTGCGCACAGGATATAAAAGATGGTCAGAGGCTGCAGACAGGATACAGGAGATGGTCAGAGGATGCGGACAGGATACAGGTGTCATGGTTATGCAATAGAGTTGGTCTGCTTACCTGTTTCCATGTGTTCATCTCTAGAGACCAGCCGACCCTCACCTGACTGCTTTTGTAATCCATCCTCTGGCATGACTCCACCCTAGCTCCTATCAGAGAACTCTATATTAACCTGTGCACTGCAGGCCAACCCTGCTGATCAACCATTGTGTATTCCTTTGTGTGATTAGCTTCCTGTTACCTGCCGTGTGCTCTTCTGTTGTTCCGTTACTGACTTTGGCGTGTCCTTGACTATCCCTGTTTGCCAGTGATCCTGACCTATTGGCATGTCCCTGACTATTCCTGTCTGCTTGTTGCCCCGACCTTGGCTTTATCCGTCACTATCCCTGTCCTTCTGTTGCCTACTGTGGGTGCGAGCTGGGGGTACCTGGGGGTCGCGATCTGGAGCCAGTTGCAGCCAAGTCCATCCTCACCACTAGGGGCTCTGGTGAACACCTGCTGGCTCTTAGACTCCGCGCCCCAGGGAATCTTACGCTCTAGCCTCGGTGGGATCTGTCTCCCGTCCGCAGCAGACAGCCTTAGAGTCCACAACCTTGCGGTGCACTCCTGATCCCTTCGGTGTGCATCTGTCACCTCGCCTCAAGGTGACCTGACAACAGGAGGTGGTCAGAGGATGCAAACAAGATACAATAGGTGGTCAGAGGCTGCGGACAGGATACAGGAGGTGGGCATTACGGGCATTATGGGCACCAGAAAAAGTGCCCTGTTTTTATGGGCTGCCCATGAATCTACAGGAGTTTGGCAACACTGAACATAAGTGCCTAGACACCCTTACATACCAGAAGTGCACTGCTATTTTTTTTTAGGAGGATTTGTTTTTTTGCGTTCAGGTCCATTCAGGTAAACTGAAAAGTACAGTTGCAGTACTACCAGGGGAGCATTAGAAAAGTTATACGTTAAGAATAATACTCTAAGAATACTTGTTGCATGCCTTTGTCCTGTTATCTGACCCACCTCTGTACCTTGAGCTTGTGAGCCAGTTACCAGACAGGTCCCATGCCAAACATTCTGTCTGCCAGTCCTTCTGATGACTGCTTACTGCAATCAGCATCCGAGTCAGAAGATTTACTATAGAAAAGTCCAGTTAAAGTTCCCAGTCAGGGTTTTTAGCATCCAGTTTGGGAGTCTGCATCCTGCAGGGTAAAGCATCTGTGTTGTGCTACAAGTGCAGGTCCAGCTCTATTGCACTGTCTGTCTCCACTCCGAGCCCGCTCGGCTCCTGGCATTTTAGGCTGGCATCGGTTTGCGTCATGACATCAGTGGGCATTGGGACGAGCCAGGCGCTGTGGGCTCAGGATCGGATTGTCTCTGGGATTTTCGGAGCTGGCGCAGTGCATGCACAGTTCCCACCCGAGCCTATCACATCCATTTTTACTGCCACTGCTCAGGTACTATGGGCATTTACAGGCACCAGAAAAAGTGCCCTGTTTTTACGGGCTGTCCCAGAGGCGGAACTACAACCTTCAGGACCCCTGTGCAAGAAACCATGAAGGGCCCCCCGACCCCATCTGGGGCCCTTTCTCACGTTCTGCAGGCGGACACTTTCTGCCATCTTGAGGCCCCCACATGGTGGAGCCCAGTCACAAGTGCGACCTTTGAGACCCTGGTAGTTCTGCCACTGACATTAGTCCCATCGACCCCACCACCACTACTGCCACTGATCCCAAGGGGGAACTCTGGAAAATATAAGGGGGTACTCTGAAGGTACTAAAACATTACCTCCAGAGTGCCCCCTTAATGCCTCCAGAGTGTCCCCGTGAGATCAGTGGAAGTAGTGGTGGTGGGGGAGATGGGATCAGTGGCAGTGGTGGGATCATTAGCGACGGTGGGATCAGCGGCAGTGATGAGGGGATGGGATCAGTGGCGGTGGTGTGGGGGGTGAGATCAAGGATGGAGTGATAGTGGGGGGGATTAGAATATGGACAGAGGGATGGGATCAGGGACAGCGGGATGGTGGGGGATGGGATCAGGGACAGAGGTATGTTGGGGAGGGGATCAGGGACAGAGGGATGGTGGGGGGATCAGGGACAGAGGGATAGTGGGGGGATCAGGAACAGAGGGATGGTGGGGGGGTCAGGGACAGAAGAACGGGGGGATCAGAGACAGAGGGATGGTGGTGGGGGATCAGGGACAGAGAGATGGTGGGAGGGGGATCAGGGACAGAGGGATAGTGGGGGAGGGGTAGGGAACAGAAGGATGGGGGATCAGAGACAGAGGGATGATGGGGGGATCAGGAACAGAGGGATTGTGGGGGATCAATGACAGAAGGATGGAGGGGGGATCAGGGACAGAAGGATGGAGGGGATCAGGGACGTAGGGGTGGAGGGGGGATCAGGGACAGAGGGATGGTGGGGGAATCAAGGACAAAAGGATAGGGGGGATCAGGGACAGAGGGATGGTGGGGGGGATCAGGGACAGAAGGATGGGGAGATCAGAGACAGAGGGATGGTGGGGGGGATCAGGGACAGAGGGATGATGGGGGGATCAGGGACAGAGGGATGGTGGGGGGGATCAGGGACAGAGGGATAGTGGGGGAGGGGTCAGGAACAGAAGGATGGGGGATCAGAGACAGAGGGATGATGGGGGGATCAGGAACAGAGGGATGGTGGGGGAAACAAGGACATAAGGATGGAGGGGGGATTAGGGACAGAAGGATGGGGGGATCAGGGACAGAGGGATGGTGGGGGGATCAAGGACAAAAGGATAGGCGGGATCAGGGACAGAGGGGTGGTGGGGGTTCAGGGAAAGAGGGATGGTGGGGGGGATCAGGGACAGAAGGATGGGGAGATCAGGGACATATGGATGGTGGGGGGGATCAGGGACAGAGGAATGATGGGAGGGATCAGGGACAGAGGGATGGTGGGGGGGATCAGGGACAGAGGGATAGTGGGGGAGGGGTCAGGAACAGAAGGATGGGGGATCAGAGACAGAGGGATGATGGGGGGATCAGGAACAGAGGGATGGTGGGGGAAACAAGAACAAATAGGATGGAGGGGGGATCAGGGACAGAAGGATGGGGGGATCAGGGACAGATGAGTGGAGGGGGGATCAGGGACAGAGGGATGGTGGAGGGATCAAGGACAAAAGGATAGAGGGGATCAGGGACAGAGGGAAGGTGGTGGGGGGATCAGGGACAGAGGGATGGTGAGGGGGATCAGGGACAGAAGGATGGGGAGATCAGGGACATATGGATGGTGGGGGGATCAGGGACAGAGGGATGGTGGGGGGGATCAGGGACAGAGGGATGATGGGGGGATCAGGGACAGAGGGATGTTGGGGGGGTGGATGGGATTAGGGACGGTAACACTCACTTGCTCTTAGTTTCAGTCAATTCCCCCTCCCCCTCCTTGCTCAGATTTACAGTGCCTCCAGAAATTGGCTCTCCCGACATGGGGACACTGTCTGCACATCTCCTCACTAAGAGGAGAGCTCCTCCCCTTCATTGGACTGGTCCTCAGCTGACCAGCTGACTTTTTCCTCCACTCCAGTTTCTTCCTCCCGACATGGATCCGACATGGCCGGCAGCGGGTGGGCGGCACTCCCAGTCAGGGGTTAAGTCCTGGGGAAAAAAGTGTGGGAACTCCCACCCAAGATCCACTCCCCCCAAAAAAAAAAAAAAAATATGCTCATGTGCACGAAGGCTTCAAAAGTGGTATTTTTCATCCAATTTTCATATTGTGTGTATGAAGCTTAACTGTTAGTACATAAAAAAAACAATCTTCAATAGACATAAATACGGTAATTCTCTGAATAATCAGCGTTCATTCAATTGTGCTTCCATGCAAATGTGAACATCATGTTCTGATATTTATTGGGGAATGTTATTTTGTATATAGAGTGTTTATGTGGTGAGTTTAAACTTTTCATTGAACAGAGATTGGATAACACAGGGTTAAACGGAAAGGTCATAAATGAACTGTACATTATGTGGACAGAATGCTTGGGGAGATAGTGATGTGTTCCTGCTTAGGAGATGTATGTTAGCTTGGGGGGCTGCAAACTCTGCAGGGCTCCAACACACTCTCACTGATATTCCAACCCTTCACATATTTCCACATAAACTTCCCTCCTGGCATTAAACTTTGCCAGGTATTGTGCTCAGCTTACCACCGCAAACTGATGTTACTCCCTCAGCTCACCTCTCTCCCTGCATGTCCTGTGAGCAGAATAGCTGATCTACCCATAAGCTAGACAGGTAGATCAAAGTAAAAGCTGTCATGGGGCCCCCTACTGGCAATGCCTGAATGGTCACTTACTATTGTGAGCTGAGTAGGTAGCTGCTGATGTACCACCTGCCACACAGCTTGCATACTTCAAAGTCTTGCAGGACACGGCTGCTAACGGAAACCGAGTTCCTGTTGTGGAAAAAGTACAGGAACTCCGTTCCCATGCGTTCCCGCAGGACTTGAGCCCTGCTCCCAGTGGTGGGACGACGGGGACCAGGGCCCAGTCACAAGCGTGACTGCTGCGACCCGGGTAGTTTCACCACTGGACTGCGTGTAAATCTATGGGCGGTTGGCAACACTGTCTATATGGCTGCGTCATTCATTCACACAGCTCTGTGTGTGAATGAACTACAAACCCCAACATCCTTTGCGGCCGTCGGCTTGTTGTTTTCACTGAACTGCCATGGCGCTGTCAGCATCTCTGGATCCCTGGACAGGTAAGTGTCCTTATATTAAAAGTCCGCAGCCATTGGTGTGCGCACCCTATTACATTACATTACATAGCACAAACACACATGGGCGTATATCTTCAGTGGCTCAAGCCCCCAGGGAGCTCTGCACTGACGGTCAAGCCATATTTTTTACCTTTTATTGTTATATACAGCGATTTGCCAGGGCATGACCCTTTGCGCATATGTTATCTGTCGTCTGAACATTTGCATACACGTTTTATGTGTTAATGTTTTTTGTTTTTTATTGATGTCATTTGTGGTGTGTGTTGCCTTATCTATTGACTATTCAGCGCAGTAGCCATTGGATTTACATCTTGTTTTTGTGCTTATACATTTACCTCCAATGGAGGATGGATGTTATATGAATTTTAATTATTCATTAAATCATTTCTTCCTTAATTCCCTACACTGTATGCTGTGTTGCTCATTTGGTCATTCAGTTTTTCCCTACTACAGTGGGAAAAACTTTTGGTCTATATGCAGTGTATTGGCTAGAGTGACACTACCTATATAAGGTAAATAGTGAATAGGGGAGATTAGTGTGAATCATCACACACAATTCTTTGGTTTTAAATTCTTTTTTTTATGGGCATATATCATTTATGGGCATATAGCAGTGCACGGATTCAGTAGAGCAAAAATTGGTGTCAGTAGGGCAGTGGATAGAGTCAGCAGTTTTTGTATTATTTTGTATTATTTTTTTAAATAATTTTTTACGATTTTTTTATTTATTTTCTTTACATTTTTTTTAGGAGCCTCATATATCAGGGGTCTAAACAAACCCCTGGTGTCTTACTTTTGAGACAAAGAAAGAAACTGAGGACAAAGATTTCCCAGTTTCTTTCTCTGCAGCCTGCAGTAAACATAGTTTATTATACCTTAGTTAAAGTGGAGATCCACCCATAAATGGAACGTCCACTGATTGAATCCCCCCCCCCCCCTGCCCCCTCCAGTGCCACATTTGGCACCTTTCAGGGTGGAGGGGGAGCAGATACCTGTCAAATACAGGTATCTGCTCCCACTTCTGGGGAAAGATTGGCGCACATTGTGCGGCGAACTACGTAATCTCCAGACCCTCCTCCCCCCGCTGCCTTCTGGGAGACACACAGGACCCAGAAGACAGCAGGGACCATTCAGAAAGCGCAGCGTGACTCGCACATGCGCAGTAGGAAACAGGCTGTGAAGCCATAAGGCTTCACTACTTGTTTCCCTTAGTAATGCTGCTGGTGCCTGCACCTGGAGCCAAGGGATGGGTCGGCTTCAGGTACCGACATTGCGGGCTCCCAGGACAGGTAAGTGTCTTTATAGTAAAGTTAGCAACTACAGTATTTGTAGCTGCTGATTTTTATTTATTTTTTTACCCAGGCAGAACTCCGCATGAAGACAGGAGTTATCAGTACAGATCACTCACTGTGTTCATTCTGAAAAGGAAGGGGCCGGTTAATAAAATATTTACCAGCCTCTTCCCTACTCCTGAGAGGAGAGGAGGGAAGCTGACAGCACTGCAGGGTAAAATTGGCACCACACAGGATGATTAGGGTATGCCCAGGCACGTCCAGGCACACCCAGCACACCCTATGCGCATGCCTATGTCTGCACAGCTACAGTATTTGTAGCTGATGACTTGTAATTTTTTTTTGGGAGACTGGACCTCTTGCTTAAGAATTGGTGTTTTCCCGTTACATTGATTCCAAGTGACAGAATCCTTCAGCGGTGAAAGCAGGATTTGTGATCATCATTTATATTGCACAGAACTGCAATGTAGACTAATATTTTTATTATTAGTATTATTATACAGGATTTGTGTACCGCCAACATTTTTCAAAGGAAGACAGTACAATTGCAATATAATTCATTACAAAAGGATTAGGAGGGCGCTGCTTGCGAGAACCCTCAATCAAAAAGGGAGGAGGAAGTGATACGAACGGTAATAACTATAAGGGATGAGCTGTTGCAGAAAGCAAAAGTTTTTAGGTGGGGAAAGGATAGGCTTCTCTAAAGAGATGAATTTTCAGGGATTGTCTAAAGACAGAGTAGGATTTAGCTGAACAGATTGGGGTAAGGAGTTCCAGAACATGGGAGAGGCTCTGGAAGTGAGCATGGTGACAAGGGATCTACAGAAGAGAAGGTAATGGGAGATGAAGGGTAGGTGGTTTGGGTGATGTTTTAAGATGAAGTTGATTATGTAGCTGGGGGCAGAATTGTGGATGGCTTTGTATAATGTTAGTATTTTGAATTTTATATGTCAGTGAAGGCAGTAGCGGGATTAACAGAGGGGGGCTAGTCAGAACCACTGACAGGTTGGTAGGGTGGATGAGTCCAGCAACGGCATTCACGATAGACCAAAGAGGGACAGTCATGCCAAGTACACACGTTCAGACTTTCCGGCAGGCCAAAGTCCATCGGACAATTCGATCGTGTGTGGGCTCCAGCGGACTTTTTCTTCCCAAAAGTCCGGTGGACCTAGAAATAAGAGCGTCTTCAAATTTGTCCGCCGGACTCGGCTTTTAGCGGACAATCCGTTCATCTGTGTGCTAGTCAGACAGACTAAAACCAACGCTAGGGCAGCTATTGGCTACTGGCTATGAACTTCCTTATTCTATGTCATCACATTTGAATCCGTCAGACTTTTGGAGTGATCGTGTGTGGCCAAGTCCGTTCGCTTGAAAGTCCGGCGGACCTCAGCTGCAAAGTCCGTTGGATTGTCCGCCAGAAAGTCCGATCATGTGTACGTGGCATTAGTGTAAAAAGTAAGCCAAAGAAGATGGAGTTGCAGTAGTTGAAGTAAGAGATAATTGGGTAATTAATTAGTAGCTTGGTGGTGTCATTGATTAAATTGGAGGTAAATGTGAGAAAGGAGATGGGTCTTACATTGTTCAGGCTGATAGGGTCCAGTGTAGGCTTTTGGGGAAAAAAGAAAAAAAATTATATATATATATATATATATATATATATATATATATATATAATTTTTTTTCTTTTTTCCCCACAAAAATGTAGTCTCCCTTCAAGTACAAGGGTGACAAATGTATTTTTAGAGGGAAGATGCCAGTAGAGAGATTGAAGATGTGGGTTAAAGGAAAGGAAATAGAGCAAGAGGGTGACTGGAGTAGGGACGGGGTCCAGGGGACAGCCGGTTAGGTGAGCATTAAAAAAAAGTTTAGCATCCTCTGTAATAACAGGGTCAAAAGAAGAAAGTATTGATAGATATAGTGTATATGTTGTAAGCAGCTGGCCAGAGGTAAGACTCTTGATCACTGGGACCAGGCTCTGTTTAATGATTAATGCATACCCAGGATACTAAAGACAAAGTTGCAATCTGTCTTTATACTATATACTGTATAGTGCATAAGATTAGAACTGTATAGCAGACGACTGAATTTTTTTTATATGATACAGGAGTTCCTGTTAAGTTTTTTCACCACTTTTCTTAGATACTTCTCTCTGCAAAGATAATTTCAATTACAACCAGAAAGGAAAAATGACTCACTTAACCACTTTAAGACCGGGCCTCTTTTTTTAGATGTGTTGCTTACAAGTTAAAAATATTTCTTTTTGCTAGAAAATTACTTAGAACCCCCAAACATTTTTTTTTTTTTAACATCATAGAGAATAAAATTGCGGTCATTGCAATACTTTCTGTCACACCGTATTTGCGCAGCGGTCTTACAAGCGCACTTTTTTTTTGAAAAAATAATTTTTTTTAAATTAAAAAATAAGACAACAGTAAAGTTAGCCCAATTTTTTTTATATTGTGAAAGACAATGTTATGCTGAGTAAATTGATACCCAACATGTCGTGCTTACAAATTGCGCCCGCTCGTGGAATGGCGACAAACCTTTACCCTTAAAAATATCGCAACATTTAAAAAATTCTACCGGTTGCATATTTACATGCTACAGAGGAGGTCTAGGGCTAGAATTATTGCTCTCATTCTACCAATCGCGGCGATAACTCACATGTGTGGTTTGAACACCGTTTTCATATGCGGTGCTATTCACGTATGCGTACGCTTAAGAGCTATGGACGGAAGTGACTTTTTGAGGTTGCTTCTGCCCTGCAGTGTCATGGAGACGGGTGGGGGCCATCTTCCCCTCACTTGTCTCCATGTCACCCCAGGGGACAGACGTGATTGGCGGCTCCGTTAAGCGGAATAGGGCACCGGATCGCAGTGGGATCGCCATAGATAAAAGAGATCTCATGGCGATTGCGCCGCAGAGACCACTTTTATCTTGTACCAGCCAGGGATACCGGGGTTATGGCAGCCAGCTGCTGCCATAACAACGATATCCGTCGCCAAAGTAGGGACCTACATTGGCGTGTGGCGGTCCAGAAGTGGTTAAGTTCACCTTTAGGGAAAAATATTAAATGCACATATTTGTGCAGTAAAAAAAATGTGTATTTATTATTTTTTCTCCCAGGAACCTGCAAAGCATTCACACTCAGTGAATGGCGGGTGCAACGTCAGGCTACTGCAGAAACATTCTCCAGCTTTCTGCCCCATACCTACAGGCTTTAGTTAGAAAGCTGGAGGATTGTCAGTGGACTATGGGGGCACTCATCAGTCTTGCAGTTCATTGGGAACTACAAGTCGTCTGCTGCAGTGGAAGATGAAACTTGTAGTTTATTCAGATCCCTGTGAATAAATGGCACTGCTGTGTGAATGAAGCCCCACACAGCTGCCACAATTTTGAATGTGACAGCAGCTGGAGGGCAGAAGAACCTCCTCCAAACACCTCCTGCACCCACCATCACGGGGGGATCAAAGGGCGAGGAGGCGGGATGCTGGAACATGTAACATGTTCCAAACATAAACTTATTTTTTAAAAGGTATAAATCCCTACACATGTACAAAATACTCGCTGTTGTCATTTACATAGACTAACATACCAAGGCACTCCCTGAGATTTCAAGCCTTGCCTATAAATATACTGGAGGTGTGAGGGATATTGATAGCTTGACAAAGAGGTCACTAGGAGCAGTTTACCATTTCCTCAAACAGACCTCTGCCAGCCTAGCTATATATTAAATGGCTACTACTCAAAGCTTGTCACGAGTGATCTGTTATGCCCTACTCAGCAATCTGAGTGGAAGGGTAAATATTTAGTTTCTATTTTAATTAGTCGCAACATATTAGACAGAAAATAAATACTGGGTGTTGCTGCAGAAGGACCATCTACCTTTAGTCCCATCAGAACACTAGATCGAATATTAAAGTTGTAGTTCAGTAAAAAAAGAAAAAAGGAAAAAAAAAAACATTTTTATCTTCACAGCTTTAGTTACAGTACTTGCCTGTAATGAATAATGTCCTACAATATGCAACCTGCTGGATTCTGTAAAAATCTTCACTGCAGGGCTGCCCTGTCCTCTTCATGCTGCTGAACTTCTGGCACTGTGGTGGTCAACAGCTTTAGGTCTCCAGGCTCAGGTCCAATAAAGTTGCGCGAATGGGGGCATGTCTCCTCCTGACCACTCCTCTATTGAAAAAGGTTCCGATTACACTGCATATAAAATGATCTATGAATAGAGGAGAGACCCCTGTGACTAATTAGCCTCCCCTGCCCCATTCACAGATTGTGCTACAGGCAGTGTAATATGTGAATTAACTTCTTTTGATGTAGGAGGAGGTACAAGGGGACTTGTCCCTATTGGATTATCTTTAGTGCAGTTGACCACAGAGACTTGATGCGACTGACCCCCACAGTGCCAGAAGTTCAGCAGGAAGAGGACAGGACATCCCGGCAGTGAAGATTTCTACATGATCCAGCAGCCTACACATCGTGGGACATAATTACATATGATTGAATGTAAGTAATGTAACTAAAACTGTAGAGAAAAAATAATCTTTTCAGCTAAACTTCAGCTTTAATTAATTTTCCCCTTTATACAGTATACCTGTTGCATGCTCGCATTTCACATTTTGCTGATCACAGTCCTAATTCTCTTTCCTTTAGGCTGCACACCTATACGAATTGGATGTGGGTTTCTTTGCATCCGATTCGCATGACAGGAGATTGTGACTGCCTTTCTACGGAGCTGGTTCACATATCTCCATTGTGGCTGCGGAGTGACTTGCACAGGAACCCTGTGCATCTTTGGATCCATTTGAGGGCCAAATTCAGGCAAAAATTCGTCCCTGATTCATCCCTCAAACCAAGAACAGGAATGCACCGGACCCCTGCTGCAAGCCGTATCCGTCTGAGGTGTGAACCCAGCCTCAGACTGCATTTTTGCTCTATTTTTCTACACTATAAGTTGGCGTGGGTTTATGGAAAAAGGAGGCAGGTTTGTCCGAGGTTCTGTATGATATATGAGGTGGACCTTTGTTTCGATTTTTTACTAAAGTCCTCTTGTGTAATTTACATATACAGTGCCTTGAAAAAGTATTCATACCCCTTGAGATTTTCCACATTTTGTCATGTTACAACCAAAAACTAAAATTTATTGCATTAGGTTTTTATGTGATAGACCAACACAAATCAGAAGGAAAATGATAAATGGTTTTCAAAATGTTTTAAATAAATATCTGAAAAGTGTGACATGCATTTGTATTCAGCCCCCTTTACTCTGATGCCCCTAAATAAAATTCAGAGGAACCAATTGCCTTCAGAAGTCACCTAATTAGTAAATAGAGTCCACCTGTGTGTAATTTAATCTCAATATAAATACAACTGTACTGTGAAGCCCTCAGAGGTTTGTTAGAGAACCTTAGTGAACAAACAGCCTCATGAAGGCCAATGAACACACCAGACAGGTCAGGGATAAAGTTGCGGAGAAGTTAAAAGCAGGGTTAGGTTATAACAAAATATCCCAAGCTTTGAACATCTCACGGAGCACTGTTCAATCCATCATCTTAAAATGGAAAGAGTATGGCACAACTGCAAACCTACCAAGACATGGCCGTCTACCTAAACTGACAGGCCAAGCAAGGAGAGCATTCATCAGAGAAGCAGCCAAGAGGCCCATGGTAACTCTGGAAGAACTGCAGAGATCCACAGGTCAGGTGGGAGAATCTGTCCACAGGACAACTATTCGTCATGCACTACACAAATCTGGCCTTTATAAAAGAGTGCAAGAGTGTAAGAAGAAAGCCATTGTTGAAAGAAAGCCATAAGAAGTCCCATTTGCAGTTTGCATGAAGCCATGAGGAGGACACAGCAAACATGTGGAAGAAGGTGCTCTGGTCAGATAAGACCAAAGTTTAACTTTTTAGCCTAAAAGAAAAGCTATGTGTGGCAGAAATCTAAAACTGCACATCACCCTGAATACACCACTGTAAAACATGGTGGTGGCAGCATCTTGTTGTGGGGATGCTTTTCTTTAGCAGGGACAGGGAAGCTGATCAGAGTTGATGGGAAGATGGATGGAGTAAAATACATGGCAATCTTAGAAGAAAACCTGATAGAGTCCTGATACTGTACACATCCTGCACTCCACCTGTATACTGTACACCCTCTACCCCCCCCCACCTGTATACTGTACACCCTCTACCCCCCAACTGTATACTGTAAACCATCTACTCCCACATGTGTACTGTACACCCTCTACCCCTCCCCCACCTGTATACTGTACACTCTCTATCCACCACCTGTATACTCTACAGCCCCCACCTGTATACTGTACACTTCCTTACCCCCACCTGTATACTGTACACTTTCTGACCCCCACCTGTATACTGTACAACCCCCGCCACCCCACCTGTATACTATACACTTCCTGACCCCCACCTGTATACTGTACAACCCCCGCCACCCCACCTGTATACTGTACACTCCCTCACACACGCCTGTATACTGTACACCCCCATACACACATATACAAAAATGCATGCGCTTTGGCACCTATGGTTGCCCTACACATGTTATGTATTACTGTGCACACCGGAGTGAGAGAAATAATTCTAGTATCATACGCAAAGTCCCTACAGGTCATCAGTTTATTGTTACGCAGGAGTTCTGGTGCTAGAATTATTGAATTCAATTTGAAGTTTTTTTTTTTTTTTGGCGGGGGGTGGCCATGACCCCCGCCACCTCCACCTTATACATGGGAAGGGCAAAGGGGGGTGGGGTCAGGGGCGGAGCTAAGTGGGGTGGAAAAACGAGGTTTCACCTAGGGTGTCAAAAATCCTTGCACCAGCCCTGCTCTAGATGTACAAAGCTGAAAAAGACCTGTAGCTGTAATTGCAGTGAAAGGTGGTTCTACAAAGTATACAACTGCACACTTTTCACATATTTATTTGTAAAAAAAAATGTAAAACCATTTATTATTTTCCTTTCACTTCACAATTATGTACCTTGTGTTGGTCTATCACATACAATCTCAATAAAATACATTTACATGTTTAATTGTAGCATGACAACATGTGGAAAATTTCAAGGAGTGTGAATACTTTTTCAAGGCACAATCAAACATCTCCATTTTCCCTTGCAAGAATCTGATTAACCAGGTGCCAACAAGCGAGGGGGTGCCCCCGTAAATTTGATAAGTTATAGGGACAATGGCTTGATTTATTTCAGGGGTGCCCAACCTTTTGAAGAGTGGCCACTTAAGCAACTTGGTAACCAGTCGCGGGCCACAATGAGCGGAGCGGGTGGATGGCATGTCCGTGTCCGCTCTGCATTTGCAGAGCGGACACGGACGCAGCCCACGATACTTTTTAGCGGATCGTTTTGGAGGTAGAAAACAAGTCAGTTTATGTCTGCCACTACTTAGAGGTGAATGGAGGGTCCAATTGGTCGGACTGTCGGATTGACCCCGCGAAAGGGGTCCAAGGCTGCTTTCACACTGATCCGCTACGCTACTTGTGTGTACCTTTGGCTTTCCTGCAGTTTGCAATAGACTTCTATTATATTCTGCAGGTTTGGTGCCCTTTCAGAAAGCTCACCAAACTTGCAGGTAATAATAGAAGTCTATGGCTCAGTGTAGGTAATCCGTAGGTAACCTGCTCTGCACCTGCGGATCAGTTTAAAAGCAGCCTAGTAACCACCTCAGAAAAGATCTGCCCATATATACACTGTGATTTTAGTAATAAACTGACCTTTAATAACCATATTCTTTCTATTCTGTGCCAGAGCAGGAGATCGCAGGCCACATCAGAGGGCTCCGTGGGCCACATCAGAGGGCTCCGCGGGCCACATCAGAGGGCTCCGTGGGCCACTGGTTGTGACACCACTGATTTATTTGGTACCTGTGAGTTACCTGAAACCTGAGTCGTTACCCTTCTGTTTATGGAATGTTAAAGGATATGGGCATTATATTGTGTCTCAGTAGCTCAATCTTTTATTACATGGATAAGAACAGTGGCATGTGACCACACACACATTCTCCTGTTAGAATATTTTATTTTACACCCTGGAAACTCTCTTTTTGGACCACTAACACATTGGAGTTCTTCTTGGTTTATTTGTTGGGTTTTTCAATTGTACCCATTTCAAGGTTTTCTACATAGCAGTGCCTTTGGTAAAATGTTAACAAGGATACGATTGTATTAACATTATTGACGCACTTTCCTTAGAGAAGTTTGCTATTTATACAAACTGTTTATATCGCGATATGCTGCATAAGCTGTATTTTACTTGTTTATAAATGAAATAAAAAAGCATAAAAAAAGTCTCCATTTTCAACTGCAAAACTACTGCTAAAACAGTAATGGATTAAAATGTCTCACAGGATCCTAAAGTGACACTAAGGACTATGAACAATGGAAATTGTAGTAAGTATAAAGCATTTTTGATTTTTTGGAACAAGCAGTGCATGTTAGTGGTGGTCACATCATGCACGGCTTGTTCCAAAAAATAAAAAATGAGGGAGAAAAGAAGAGGTTTGGCAGCTCACAGAGGCATACAAATACATACATTAGGCAGTGGATGTGTATGAATTATTTTTTGAGAATAAAGTGTCACTTTAAGTAAACATTACCTGTTAGCCCTTGTACACACGGTCGGAGAATCCGTCAGAATGTGTCCTATCGGACCGTGTTGTCGGATAATCCGACTGTGTGTGGTATGCATCGGACTGTTTCCGTCGGAATATCCGTCGGACCAAATTTTCCAACTTGCTGGAAATATTTTCAGACAAACTGGTCCGATCGGACATACTCCGATCATGTGTAGAGAATTCTGATCGGACAAAGTACCACGCATGCTCAGATCAAATTCCTACACCAAAGCTATTGGCTACTAGCCTGAACGTAGTCCGGTCGTAACGAAATAACGTCATCACGTTCTGAACGATTGGATTTTCCGACAACTTCGTCCGACCGTGTGTATGCAACAGTTTCGGACAAGATCCGTCAGACAAAATCCGACGGACAGAATCCGTCGGATTTGGTTGTCGGAATCTCCGACCGTGTGTACAAGGGCTTAGACCCCCTTCACCAGTCAAAACGCTACATAAAAAAGCACACATTACAAAAAAAATGAAAAAATATACTTACCATAAACTTTGGTCTTTAGCTGTATTGCCTATGTGCATGCGCTGTGGTACAGCATCTCTTGGGATCCTTACCATTCCCAGGATTTTGCTGGAAGGTCTGTGATGTCACATTAACCCAAAAGCCGCTGATGAATGCATAGGTACAAATTAATATTTTTAAAAATGTATCTTTTTTTTTATTGCTTAAGTTTTACACTAGGGGGAACAGATAGGTGTACCCGGCACTTAGTATAAGGAATTCATTTAGCATTGTTTCAAAGACAGAACTGAATAAACATAGCTATAGTGCATAATCCCTTTCTTTTTTGAAACAGGTTTGGTACTAAATATTTGCATTTTTTTTTTTTTATTCTTTATTTTAACATTTAAAGGTACACACAGGAGATGCAGTCTCCACAGCCGAATATGTAACAAGCCATGCATAAAAAGCTTTTCAAATAAAGCATCAAAGAGCTTCTTAAGAACATGTCAACTGTACACCAACAATTAGTCTAAACATTGCATTATACGTAACAGATCTTAGGAGGCAATCAGTTGACCTCAGGAGACTGTCCCTGAATGCATGAACGTGTTCATTAGAATAATGCCCAAAGGGTAGAAAGGAGGGAAGAGAAGAAGGGCCAAAGGGGGTCAAAGGAGGGGACTATATATCATCCAGGGGTGGCAAAATAGAAATCAAAACTCAGAAACCCCCAGTGGTGCCTGATGGGTATATAACCTGTCATGACTGAGAGCCTATGATGGTTCAGTAATTGGGGGCAAGGGCATTGGCTACTTGGAGAGTGGCGCCAATTGTTGGGTGGGCAAGGAGAGAACAGGGAGTGTCATAGAATAACTAAGACAAAAAAGATTGTTCAAGTGAAATTCATCTCTTACCCGAGGTTGGCACCAATTTAAAATGCGAGCCAAGTGGGACGTCCTCTGTTATTTGTGAATATCTGGTAGACCAATGACACCTAGATATTTCAGTCTCGTCATTAGTTGTTGGCTAAGCCTATGGGCCTTCCCCATCCATAAAACAAAATCTTTGTTTTATGGAACCTGCAGTCAAATATTTACATGTATAGAATATAAAACAATGCTTACACTTTTTTTATACTAGGCTTTGTATGTACAAAAGTTAAAAAGTTAAGTTCAGAACAAAATTCCAGCATGCTTCCTGATGCTCAATATACACAATCTGTACTAAGCCAGAAGTCTTCATACGGAAAAGCTCTATACTGACCGTGCATTACATCATCTGTGGGTATTATTGTTGCAATCTCTTTTAAGTCCAGTGGCCAAACTCACCCACTGAGGAGAGAGCTGGAATTTCAGGAATATAGCAAGGGTGCTGAATATATAGCAACATCCATTGTGAGTATATGACATTATTATGAAGAGCCACGAATGAAATGCATTTTTCTTTCCTATATTTACTTCTATTTATACAGTATATATCCATAGCTCAGCTTTATAATTTGTCATAGCATTATTACAGTTGAGGTATCAGAAACAACAGCTAAAAGCTCTTGGTCACGCAGATAAGAAGAAAGGGACTCTGAGCCAAAGAAGAGTGAAGCAATTCCACTGCCAGTGTGACTCATGGAATGTAGGAATCTGCAATCAGCTAAATAAGTGATTTTCCTGTCCTTAATTGGAGATGATATCACTTTCTCATGGAGAAAATATAATGCAGCAGACATATTATGTAACATAAAAGGGAAAATATTTCAACATAACAACTAAAATCACTACTATTAAAAAAAGTAAAAGGGTTCTGGTTGTACAACTACAGGTGGTATATTTAATGTCTCTCATGAGGGCACAAGTGGGAAGGCTGACCGCAGGGGGATTTCATACCCGTCTTTGGCTGGCAAAGCAGAACTATTAAGATTATTATTCCACTGTATGTCAGGCTCTAATACTGAGCAGGTTACCCTACGGGCTGTCGCCCCATCCCCATCACAGATTCACGCCACCCTGAGCTCACTGGCAACCTCCTGTCAGGAGTTGCGTACCGGGGTTGAGGCTTTGAAGAGCCAACCAAGTCCAGTCCCGGTGGATTCTGCCGTTCCAGGGACATCAACAGGTTCCAGGACCTCCTTGGTACCAAGCCCCAGGCCTTGAGCTTTAGGTAAAGCGCAACTGCTCACTTCATTCCTGGGAATATCAAAAAAGATATTTGAGACGGCAAAGACATTTATTTGGCATCCCTCTTAATTAATGCCCACGATTTAGCCAACAACAAGTCGTGTGCTTGCGGTGATGTTTCCATGGTTTTTAAGACGAGGGACCACAGGCTCAACCGTAAGCTTTCCATCCCAGAGTTTGTCCTGGTTTTCAGTTGCTAGGGACATTCCTTGTTCAGTGAGCCCCCAAAAGAGGCAGGAGCTGGATCTTTACCTCTATGAGGTAGTGGAGTTAGGTCAGAAGGGGAGTCGGTTTAACGATTATCATGATTTTTCCACTAAAGCCGCTGCCATTTTGCTCAACACCAGGTGGTAACAGTCTGGAGCAATTTTGACACTGAGCTGTTTTGCCAGCATTTTGCTGGGCTGAGGTTGCCAGTTTGTGTGACATGCCTGTCATCCTCTCATACCATGTACTGGTGCCTGATTACGGATCTTCCCATTCTACTGGGTATGTCCAGGGCGAGCCTGTTCCAGAGTAGTATTGCAGTCACTGCTAGGCATGCTAAATTTGCCATGTGATCATTGCCCAGGGTAGAGCGTAAATTTCTTGTTATTGGTCTTGTTACCCTTAGCCACTGACTCAGGCTCTCAGGTCAAGTTAGATTCTGCGGATCTATCTGACTTGCATGTGGGATGTGTTCCTTCAACACTGGAACAGGGTCACCATGTTCATCCTTGCAGAGTCAGTTTTCTCCTCGAGGTTGATTGATGCAGCAGCCACTAAAGGCTGCTGTTTTTCAGTGGACTCTATAGGCAGTTTGCATTTTTCAGAATAGCATATGCTAATGCACTTCAGACAATAACTTGTAATATGTCTGAACCGGAAGTCTAGGAGAAGTGCCCTCTGCTGGCCGAGTCCATTCTCAGCCAGCAGAGGGCACTACTCCTAGACTTCTGGACTTCTGCCTGGCCCCCTCAGGGGCCACGCAGGCCGCTCATGCACGGGACGACGTCAATAGATGTAGTCCCAAACTTATCCAACAAGACCTGTTGAAGTGGAACGTACCTACCCTTTCATGGTTCGGACGGGCTGCGGTTCTAAAGATGACAGTATTGCCTCGCTTATTGTACAAAATGCAGACCATCCCAATACATCTACCTCCCAGATTCTTCACAACATATAAGAGGATGTGTAGGTCCTTTATATGGGGCACCAAAGCGGCTCGTATCAGTTGGGCTAAGCTGGTACTGCCTAAAGTGAAAGGGGGAATCGGCCTCCCAGACATACAGCGCTATCATTGGGCTGTTCACATGGCTAGAGTAGTGGACTGGAATGTCCACGAGCGATGCAAAAGCTGGGTGAATCTCGAAAAACTTATCACGGACGTGGAACTGGGTGCGATGCCTTGGGTCTCCAAGGCGTCTACACCATCTACGTTGCGCTCACATCCTCTTATTGGGGCAACGCTCCAAGCCTGCGAGAGGGCATGCAAGACTCATGCAATGTCTTCTAAAGAATGCCCGATCACCCCTATTAGGGGCAACCCAGACTTCCCCCCGGGACTATCAAAGTCCTATCTTATCAAAGAATGGCCTTACCCATGGATGCAGGTCAAACACTTCTTTCGCAGAGGCAGGTTCCTCAGCATACGTGATCTTGCAACATTGTCTAACACCAAATCTTTTCCCTCTTGGTCCTATATGCAACTTAAACACTTCCTGGATGTGCCGACAAAAATCCCAAATTTCACGAACCCCCCCTCGGTATTCGAAGCTTTATGCTCAAGCTCCTCGCCCCAGAGCCATGTGATCTCTGCCTTATATGCCTCCATGTTTATAGATCCGTACTCCTCCCTACGCTCAGACCATGTATTCTGGGAGTCAGCCTTAGACAGGGAGATAGGTGATGCCGACTGGGATCGTATCCACTTATACATACACAAAGGCTCTCTGAATGTCCACACGCAGGAGAATGGATACAAATTAAAAACAAGATGGTACAAGACCCCACAGGTGTTGCATAAGATTTTCCAGACAGTGCCAGACCACTGCTGGCGCTGTGGAACAGAAGAGGGTTCCCTCCTCCATATCTGGTGGTCCTGCCCCCAGATCCAGCCATATTGGCAGAAAATACATGAAGTGACTACAGCAATCTCCTCGCTCCCGTTGGAATTCACGCCAGGACAATACCTGTTACACCTTTCCAAAATCCCACAGAAGAAGTATCTCAAGTCAGTAGCTATACACTTAATCAATGCCGCTAGGCTGTGTATTCCGGTACATTGGAGGTCCCCACAACCACCGTCGCTGAAGGAATGGACCTTTAGAGTTGACCGCATCGCGGCAATGGAGGAACTTATCCTCACTGCACATGACAAAATCACTAGCTTCTCAGATGTTTGGGAGTCTTGGAGAACTTTTAAGAGCTCTCAATCCTATCAGGATTTATTATAACAGACTATATAACTGATTGCCATTGAACAACTTCCCTATAGTGGGATCTTTCTGGGGAACCGACAGACCTAGAGACTGCAACAGGTGGATGGTAGACAGAGGGGGAAGTGAGCGGGACCCGACCCCACCCCTCTTCCCCATCCTGTTTCCCCCACTCTATACCCCCCCCCCCCCCCCGTTACCCTTCTCTATCTTCTCTTTTCTTCTACTTGCCACAATCTGAACCCTACAACTGACGGACAGGGTGCTTGGTCAGGGTACTACTACCTGAAGCCGTGCCCCATGTCCATGAATACATAAGTGGACAAGTGGGTGAATCCAACCCAACACACCAATGCCCCAACAGATGGCCCCGGAATAGTTGCCAAAATCATAATAAACAGACTCATTTGTCAGTTATGATACCATGCTGGTGTAATCTTTTGCCTAGAATAATTTGTCTTGAAACCTGTCACTCATTTGGTCATATTGTTATTTTGTTGCATTTTGCTGTACTTTTTTTTCTGAAAATTAATAAAATCTTTATGGAAAAAAAATAGATGTAGTCCCAACAAAGCAGGTCCGCTATAGCGCGGATCTCAAGCGGTTAATCAATTTTAGGGAGGTGTGTTTTATATCTTCTTGAGTGTTTATTATTTCACTGATCCCATAAGCGCTTGTATTTGTGAAGGGATAGTGTTGGACATTTGATGCTTCTCCATATGTATCCTGGTTCCACATGTGGAGATGTCATGGGCATTCATGCATTTGGCTTTTATGCTGCATACGGTGACTTTCAATAAATCTGTTTTGCCAGCTCATCCTACTGTCTTTATTTTTGCCCCCTTTAGGCATACTAACCACGTGACTACGGCACACCCCAGGTCACTTCCTGTTTTGTTTTCCCTTCATACCTTTCCTAATACGTTCTACTAGAGACTCCAAGTATAAGTAGGAATGCTTGCGGTCAGCCTGAATTTTATAGGAGGAGTCAGGCTGTATTTAAGCCCCCCTCTAGCCTCCATTTCCTATCGACCTTTCTCTCGTATCCCACCCACCCTTTCCCCTTTTGTAAAGGGGCATGCTTGAAAATCCTGCCTTCAGCTGTGGTCATTCAGCCTAACATCAACCTGCTCTGCAAAGGTAAGCAAATTGAAGGGGGTGGGAGGTGGGAGGGTAGTGTGGGGCATGCAGAGGTAGGCAGAGAATGGATTACAGTTTGGGTGCACAGGTGAGCAAGGGGATGTATGGAGGCAAGGAAGGTGGGTGCAAAGATGAGCAGAGGAGGCAGGTAGAGTTAAAGGAGTGGGGGGTTAGGGTGGAGAGGATGGGGGAGGTTTGGGGTGCAGAGGATTGCAGGGGGTTTAGGATGCAAAGGTGTACTGACAGGGTGGATGAAGATGTAGGTTGCGTGTAGGGCAGCCCAATTATTTCAATGGGCTGCTTTATGCTCTAGAAATGTGAAAAAAGCCCCTAACGCTTTTTCAAAATCACACGGTTGCACAGCACATGTCAGCAGATGCATGAGGGTGTCATTAACAATTAATAGCACTGCTGTGTATCTGCTAAAGGGCAACATGTTTCTGTGGTGTCAGGAAAGTGATTTTGCATTCCCAACACACACAAATGTGAACGCAAGCTAAATGTCACAGTTACATTGGTGGTCAGTGTAAATCTTCTCATTACATTGGGGCTTGGTGTAGAATCCTATAATTCACACTAGTGGCCAGTGTGAAGGCCCCCCTTACATTAGTGGTCAGTGTAAATTCCTCCTTACATTGGTGGTTACTGTGAATGCTTCTATTACATTAGTGGTCAGTGTAAACCTCTATTACATTCGTGGTCAGTGTTGAAACTCCTCTTTATACTGGTAGTCAGTAAAAAAATCAGCATTGCCATTAATCACAAAGTCCCCTCCCCCCAGCACTGCCACTGATCCCAGGAGTTCTAGGATCCCTAAGAGTTTTCTGTCTATTGATGGGTCCCCTCACCACCCCAGTCTATGGTGTACAGGCAGGTGGAGAGCAAAACTGCATGGAGGGGGACCCAAGAAAATGTTTGCCCAGGATCCAATCAATTTTAAAAAGACGGCCCTGCTCCTACCTCTCTCTGCTCCAGTCTAGCAATGTCCAATGCCTGTGCCCATATTCTGCGGTTCCTTTCTTGGACCCCCACATCGTTCTAGAGCTTAGCAGTGACATAGGGGTTGGATGATGGCACCAGAGTGTGGTGGGAGACACAGAGGAGAGGAGGAAGGAAACATGAGACATATACTATCTCTTCTACTGCAAGGAACTTTCAGGCTATTTTTTTTTTAACCTAAGAGAGTTACTTTAAATTCCTAGAAGATTATAAATAACAATTAAGATGCCTAACGCCTCATATAGGTTAAATATGTGAGAGTAAATGGCACGCTTGGATGTAACAACTGCCAGTAAATAAGCCACCGGCATCAGGATTTGTGATACCAAATCTCAAACAAGTGCAGCATTAATTGTGCAAATAAAAATACATATCCTAAATATCATCAACATCATACACAGTCCATACAAATTCAGTGAAGTGTGTGAAAAATGTAGAGTGTCCTCACAAGTGTCCTTGGGGAAATGCAGCAAGAGAAAATCACTACTGAAGACAGTGGCAAAAGAAAAAGAAAGTCCCCAAAAACTATTTCCAATGCCTCTAGGTAGAAAACCCACTAACCAGTGTCCACTCCACCTCAATGTGCTCAAGTGGTGATAACCAGATAGATATGACCAATTCTTAAATGTATGGCCAAACAGTACTGAAATGGTTAAACTGCCCAATCTGCACAAGTTTTCCAAATATATCTCATTGCAGGCACTCCAACATTTCCCAGTGGTAATAGTATACAGAAAGAAGAACTTGCATACTAGCTGTAAAAAGAAAAAAAAAATGCATGTAATTCAGTCTGACTGCATTACAATAATAAAGAGGGTTACATTAATGCAGTGATTCTCAACCAGGGTTCCGTGGAACCCTAGGGTTCCTCCAGAGGCTGCTAGGGGTTCCTTTAGCATTGGGCCATTTCTGCCTCTCGGATAAGTTTCCACCGACACATTGATCTTTTTAGCTATCTGTAAGGAGGTATTTCTTCCCAATGACCACATTTGTAAGGACCATTCTTCCCACTGACCATCACACTAATGTATCATGAGTTGTAGATTTCTAATTTTTAGCAGGGGTCCCCCCCCCCAAAAAAAATCACCTCTCTTTGGAGAGAAGACAGTCCAATGTATTTAGTAGGAGGCATTTTTGAGAGTTTTTTGAAGTTGTAATTTTTTGTCACAATTTTTCTAGAAGATGGCAGCTTCCGTGGATGAAAACGATAGTGGAGTTTACTTCAACTTTAATGTGAGCTCTGACAGGGGTTACTAAAATGAGCATAATGGAACATTCATAATGAATTATTA
Source organism: Lithobates pipiens (assembly GCF_037356315.1). Lineage (NCBI taxonomy): Eukaryota > Metazoa > Chordata > Amphibia > Anura > Ranidae > Lithobates > Lithobates pipiens. The sequence continues at coordinate 31,960,239 of NW_027507787.1, forward strand.
AAGGTCATGAAGTGTGATGTGGGATCCGTTGGGGCAGTCCTAACTGTACTTATTTTTAACAAGGTAGTCTACATTTGTATGACACTTACTATGTTTTTTTACAAACATACATGTAGCCTTCAATGTAAACAAGCCTGTTAATTCATGTTAAAGCTGAAGTCCAGGTAAACATATTTTATGATGCGTGCTTGGTCCAGCTTAGTTACCTATAATTGTTGGTATACTATGCCCAGAAGGTTGCTAGGTATGCAAAATTTTTGTTGTATCATGCTGTATTTCACTGTAAGCTTTAATCTTCCATCTCAGTTGCTCACACAGTGATGATAGGGGGTCGGTAGCCCTTCAACTTTTCCATTCACAAAATGTCTTCTTCTCACTGAATGCAAGGATTTCTATGAATGGTCAAGGTGAGTTCATAATGTTCAACCACCGCTCCCCTTCCCTCTCTTTGTCCACTCAGAGAAAGCCAAACTTCAGGAAAAAAACACATTTTGCTATGTAATTGGTCCAGCTTAGTTAGTTACATCCAATTCTTGGTATACTATGCCCGGAAGGTTGCTTGGGATGCAAAATCTTCCTTGTATCATGCCACATTCCACTGTCAGCTTTGATCTTCTGTCTCAGCTGATGTAAGCTCCACCACTGCTCATACATTGATAGAAGGTCACTAGCTCATTAATCCTCTATTTAGAAAACATCTGATATTCTTTTCACTGAATGCAAAGGTTTTTCTGAATGGACAAGGTGAGATCCTGATGTTCATCCCCTACTCCCCCCCCCCCCACACCTTATCCTTCCTCAGAGAAAGTCAAACTCCAGGGGAAAAAAAATCTTACCATAGGCAGAGTCCAACTTAGTTGCCTCTAATTCTTGGTATACTACGTCCAGAAGATTGCTGGAGATGCTAAAAATGTTTGTTATATTACACTGCATTCCACTGATGAGTTTGATCTTCCTGTAGATTTTTTATTCTTTAACTGTTTTAATTACATAGTTACATGGTTGTACCAATGTAACTATATATGTGCTCTACTTGGGGGATCCCCCTGGAAGCTGGAAATCACTGTAGTAGGCACCACTATTATTGCCTCAAGGTTTTGAGTCTCTTACTGAGGATTTACTGAACACAGCACAGGTACCATTCAGGGAACACTTCATATTTTCTCAATGCAAATTGTTCTCTGATTGGACAATGTGGAGATTGTGACATCATTCGCCTCGTCCAGAGAACACTTTGCATTCATTGAGAAAATTCAAACTGTTCTTCTGAAAGGCACCCATGCCAAGCAAGGGACCTCCCATGTTCACAATGTTCACAATGCAGCAAGGCAGCCACTCGGCACAGGGCCCAAAAGCTATCGGAGAACACTGTAGTATGGGCAACTATTACAGTAAATTTCAGCTTCCAAAAGGATCCCATTGGTATGACACAGACATACTTACACTGGTCCAAAATGGACCAATGTAACTACGGTACATAAAAATTGCCATACCTAAAACTACAGTGTTAAACTATTTAAAAACGTATAAGTATTTATTACCTGTGAAAAATCACAGTACCCATGCCAATGCCTTCCTCTCCTTTTCTCTCCAAAAGGACAGTGCAATCTTTGTTCAGGCATCACCCAGGGTCACCATCTTACAGGAATTTTTTTAAATGGCAGTCAGGAATGAATTAACGCAAACTTGTCAGGCTCCTGTGAGATCCACTAGAAGTGAACCTGTTGCATAAGGAAAGCACAGGTTCACACTAACCCGTCCACTGCAAGAACAACTTAAATAACAATTAATAAACCCCTCTCTAAAGATGAAAACAATCAGTGCTAATAAAACCAAAGAAAGTGTACACAATAGCACAGGATAGTGATCCAAAAAGTACTAGTCAGCTGCTATACTAAAGTACCCTATAGACATCAATATGTATATAAAGATCCTCCATGCAGGATCTTTATATACATATTGAAATTTCTATTTACTGAAAGCAGAGAACCTATAAAATAATACATTGGTAGTTGCAATTTTTATATTAAAGCGGAGCTCCAGACTCCTTCAGAAAAAAAGTTAAAGGTCAGCAACTACAAATACTGACTTTTAATATTAGGACACTTACCTGTCCACAAATCCAGTGTTGTCTTCACCCGACCCGATTTTTCAATCAGCTCTGTACTGCCTCCATCATCTCGGGTAAGGGAAACTGGCTGTGAAGGTGGTTTGCTACTGTGCATGCACGAAGCACGCTGGACCTGGCGGTGGAGGAATGAGGAGGGGTCCAAACTTCCGGATTAGATTCCCCCCTGCAAAGTCATCCGGAAATGGGAAGTGGGCACCTGTCAATACCAGGTACCTGCTCCCCCACCCTAAAAAATGTGCCAAATGTGGCAGCGAAAGGGGGAGAAGACAAAAATGCGGAGCTTCCCCTTTTGGGTGGAATGTACAAACTAGTAACATAACAAACCCATTTTAATGTCAGTGCAATCAATTTGCCATTTGTATTTCTAATTTTGGAGGCTAATCGCTAGCAATTTTAATTGAGATACTAAAATTCTCCTGGGCAGCTCTAGCTTTATAAGAATCATGACCTGTGTGTGGTCTCTCCTCCTCCAGCATGTCAGATCTAAGCAGGGGCGGACTGACCATTCGGGCACTTGGGCACTGCCCGAGGGCCCCATGCCACTAAGGGGCCCCATCAGGATTGCCAGCCTCAATAAAACCAGGGAAAGTATGTAAAAATCTGTGTTCTTAAAAAAAGAATCCCAAGATTATAGCTGCCCCGCCTCTCCAGTACCTTTTCAGTGTGTGTATGTGTATTCTATGCGTGTATACTGTGTGTATATTGTGTGTCTGTGTGTATACTGTACATGTGTGTGCGTATATACTGTGTGGCCCCATAATCTAGTGCCTGGGGGCCCCATAATCTCCTATTGCCCAGGGGCCCCATAATCTTCTCCTATTGCCCAAGGGCCCCCATGAGTTGTCAGTCCGCCCCTAGGTCTAACTAGATCTGAATGAGGATGATGTAGAGATGCAGGCAAGAACAGACGCAGTAGATGATTCCTCTGAGATCTCCAATGAAGCAGACACCGATTATTCCTGGCTTATTCTTACATTTCTTCTAAACTGCAATTTTGCAAACTTTAAAGTTGTACCAATGTTCCGGTTTTCTGTCAATGAATTATCTAAAGAAAACTTGAGTCACAATGCATTATAGAAAAACATAATTTATTGCCAGAAACATTTGCATCATACAGTTTCATTTTATAATGATAAAACTTTACAGTAGGAAATGTACAAGATGTCTTAGGAACCATCACAATTTTATCTTTTGACATCCATTAACTCTTAAAAATACAAAAATATCTCAATCTCTTACTCTCCAAAAAGTGGCAATCAAACATTCGATGTGCTAATTTCCCCAAATATTATAAACCCAGGACCACCGGACAATGGAAATGGATTTTATGCATTAGGCATACCCGTTCATTTCACAGTTTCTTCAAACATTAGCTGAATTTTTCTTTTTCAAAGCTTCACAATCAACCCTGCTACACAGTACAAAAATATAACTCATCTGTAAGAATCCAAAAAAGTGCACAGAAAGTTCAGGGAGACATGAAGTACTGCAGGTGAAAAAATGAACATTATTCAGACAGAAGAAAGAGCTGTGACAAATACCCTTCAAAAAATATCTATATTAATAAAGCTGTCTTTGTTTTGCAATATGTATCTTCTCATCAACAAAAATACACATTTTGGGGGGAAAAAAAATGAAACACCTCAAAGGATTTGTCTACCCGTGTGCAAAAAAACATCACCTACAATCAACTCATCATTCATTTAAGGAATCTACAATTATATTAAATACCAAATTCACATAAAAAGGTGCAACAAAATTCTTACCTTCAATATGAAGGATTGGGATTCATATCTTCTGTAATTGTTTTGTAAACTTAGGTTTTCATTTAACAATTAACAATTGAGCGGTGCTGTGCCGTTGCCAGAAACATCCAATCACAGATCAGTTCTCAGTACTCAGTACTTGCCCTAGCTTACTTATGCCGTGTACACACAATCAGACTATCCTGCGGACTTGGTCCGGCGGACCAGAGTCCACCGGACAATGCGCCCGTGTGTGGGCTCCCGCAGACTTCTTCTTTCCAAAAGTCCAGCGGACTTAGGAAGAAGTTTTGACTCAAAATTGTCCACCGGACTACAATCCGACCGTCTGTGTGCTAGTCCACCGGAAAAGTCCGGTCGTGTGTGGGCAGGTCCGCTCGTTCGGAAAGTCCGGCGGACCTCCGCTGCAAAGTCCGGCGGTTTGTCCGCCCGACTAAGTCCACCAGATAGTCCGATTGTGTGTACGCGGCATTAAAGTCACTTTCTGATTGGTTGCTCTGGGATACATCACATCACAGCTCTTTGCGCTAAATTACTTATTAACCATAGTGTATATACAATCTTACAGATTGCGATAGAAATAAGTGCAAATTATTAAGGGAACACAGCTATAGTTTTTTTCTTTTTTAATTAAGGATCTACTTAAGTGCCATTTTAATACTGATATTTAAATTTGACTGTTTTAATAATACCTTATGATTGATCAGGATATTACTAAGCAAGCATTACAGAAGTGGTGGCATAATGTATTTATGTTGGTTGGCTTATTTATTCTTTTGTATGGCACACACAATACAATTTTGCCATTTAAAATCTAGTGTACAACCCTCAGTTCTGCATTTTTCATTTTTTTTGGCATTATTGAAAGGCACTTGTTCAAAGATCATTAAATTATCAGAAATGCAAGAGACTGAAAAGTAAAACATTTAGCCACTAGTTACCTGTACAAAGAAGCTTCAGGTGAGCACAAGTAGCTTAGGTATTTGCTCGCTGATTAAGCAACAAATGCTGTAGTGTTTAGGAATTGTGCTTATCTAATGTAGATGGAATTCACACTTGATGCTCCAGAAAACTGAACACACTTTCTGCAACCATTTGTACACCTAATGCCGTGTACACACGGGCGGACTGTATGGCGTACTTAGTCCGTCGAAACACATTTCAGCGGACAGTCCGCTCGTGTGTGGGCTTCAGCTGACTTTTTCAGCGTGCAGTCTGGCGTACTAAGTATTTCGGATTTTTCGAAATTCTGTCCGTCGTACTTTGGTTTCAGAGGACAATCCGCTCGTCAGTAGGCTAAGAATGGCGCATGCCCAGAAAGGATTTACACGGCAGAAGGGTGCTTTGCTGTGTATTGGACTTCCTATTTCTAGTCCCGTCGTACGTGCTGTACACGTCATCGCGCAAGCTTTCGACAGACTGTTTGTGCATCCGTGTGTGGTCAAGTCCGTTCAGTGGAAAGTATGACGGACTGTCCGTCGGATTGTATGACGGACTAAGTACGCCATACAGTCCGCTCGTGTGTACGCAGCATAAGGGTCAGCTCTTAAACCTATCCTCATGGATTTGATAGAATTGCATACTTCACCCACCTTCCATGTTTATTTTACCTTGGTTAAACCTCGCTATTGTGCTTTCTTAAACACCATCTGTTTGTGTTTTTAAACTGTTCATAAAACTATCTCTCCAACTCTCTACTCTTAGATTTGTTAGATATATATAGGCTTTTAATGGCATCAATTGAGTTGGTAGTTGATAGGCACGTGTGCTCTATTCTAATGCAGGCTTATCCAGGATTTGTAGGTGCTTTGGACCTTTACAATTTGTTTAAGAGGAAAGCTTGCTGCCTCAATTATTTTCACGCTCGAAATACGTAATCTTGATTTGCCTTGATGCCATTACATAACATGTAGCATTTACGTATTGTATGCTCTTTGTGTCCAAGGACATCGAGATTCTTTAGATAATTAAGAACGATGTCCAAGGATTTTCACCAGTAAGGTGAGGTGTTCCCTATTTTACCCCAACTTTGCCACTCAGGAAAGAGACCCATGGATGTTTTGGGTGTTCCAAATTGATCTAAGTCATTTTCAGGTTTGTGGTTTTGTAATTTGTAAGAGGTTATGTCTGTTTTCATAAGTGAATGGATCTGCACGCCATCGGATTTCCATTCTGCGCGGACTATAGTGTAGTTTTGTCCATCATTGTTATCCCAAAACACTTGGCCATTGCATTCATATGACAGGCAGAACTCAATTTTCTCATGGCTGGGAATGTTGGGAGGAATATCTATTGCAAAAGAGAAGGTGTCGCAGTCTGTGCCCCCATACACATTGTTCATGTAGACACAGTTCAAATCTGTGTAGGTTTTCCAGGTGTTAAAGGTTACTCGCACCTTGACTTCTTTTTCATAACTCAGATTCTTTACTTTGATGGTTCCCGAAATGGATCTCTCCTGAAGGCTGCAGTTTTCCAAACAAATTAAGTTCTTTAGGATTTTATTGCGGAACTGCAAATAATCAGCTGAGGGTTGAGTGAATCCCAGGATCAAGTTCTTCTCCTCATGTAGTTTCAAGCTGGCTGTGATGCCTTCAAGATTAATCAGATCAAACTGGAGGTCAGTGTCAGGCTCTTCCTTAAACTCTGAGAAAACATGCACAGATGTCAACGAGAGGCCCTTGGAGTCAGCAAAGACCACGCTCTTTTTGCCTCTGGATTTTGATCGGTTCCATTCACCGTTCCTAGTATTAGATTCCTTTTTTAAGGAAATGCATGGCCTTAGTGGCTTAAAACGATTGACAAGATTCCGGCCCCTGTAGTCATCATAAGGGCTGAGAAACTTCTTTAGAGGAGGTGAATGTGCTAAGCATATCCTTACAGCAACATCAACAGGCATAATAGACCGTGGAAGAGATCGTGGCTCCAAAATCTGAATCATTCTGGGAAACAAAAAAAAACAAAACATATCTTAATGCTTTATCAAGTCATATTAAAATGCCTTGTTAAAGGCGTTGCAAATTGATATATGAAACCCGGAACTGAATATAAAGGCTGATAAAAAAAAAAAAACATGAAATACAGGCATAACCCACTTTTAAGTACACAATGGGGTTTATTTACTAAAGCTAGAAAGTGCAAAATCAGGATCACTTCTGCATAGAAACCAATCAGCTTCTAACCTCAACTTGTTCAATTAAGCTTTGGTAATAAAACATGGGCCTCATTGGTTTCTATGCAGAAGTGAGCCTGATTTTGCACTTTCCAGCTTTAGTAAATAAACCCCATTGCTGTACTTAAAAGCGGGGTATGCCTGTAAAGAGGCACTGGGGTTGCTATACTAAAACTGGAGAGTGCAAAATCTGGTGCAGCTGTGCATGGTAGCCAATCAGCTTCTAACTTCAGCTTGTTCAATTAAGCTTTGACAAAAAAAAAAAAAAAATGAAAGCTGATTGGTTTCTATGCAGTGCTGCACCAGATTTTGCACTCTCTAGTTTTAGTAAATCAACTCCAAAGAGACTAATTTAGCACTGGATTAAGAAACACCCACTAAGCCACAGTGAGGATTAAACATCTGTTGGTTGCATCGCTGATAGAGGACATGCAAATATATGTGATACCTTCTGTTTAAACAAGGGAAAGCTCTACACTTGCTTCGAAGGCTCATTAAAGAACATATCCCAATAAACAAATAAAGTTACATATATAGCAAAGGCCCTATGAATGATACTGTGAAGGCTGTTACCATGTGATAACACAAGTCATCCAATGTAAACACAAGCACACAAGACTTTTTCCATGCAAACAGTTTGCTGCTCTTGCACAAAATCTTGGCAGTCTTGCAAGCCATGTAATAATACTAGTTTCCAAGCTCTTGAAGTATACAAGTCCCGCCCAGCTGCAGCTCTTCAATAATATCAAAATACCACCTTGATATAAACTTCTTTATCACAGATAGGGCATAATAGGTAAATACAAAGTAATAATATTATGGGAAATACTGGTAGTAGTAAAGAATGTATTATATTAAGTTTCGTTTTTTGTTTGTTGTCAGGTATTTATTTATGTGATGTAGCTGGTACATGGAGCAGGAACGTTATGGATTAAAAGAGCAGAGTCTGTAGAGAAATATAATAGAGACGTGCGTATGACCGATATCATCGCAGCTGAAATCACATAGCAAAACGTGTTAGTATGGGGATTAGTTGCACTTATTAGGATTGCCTTTTATGCAAGATTGGACTACCTAGATCACTTTATTTTTTGTTTTTTTTATTTTATTTTTTCTTGTTGAATAATTTTATTTTATAGATTATAATAAATTACAATAACTTAGTATTCAAGTTTCACAAGATAAAGTCAAAGCATACAATAAAACTTCTTGTGTAAATAAGAGCTAGTAAAATAACGATAAATGATATTATATAATGAGAGATTATATAATAAATAATGTATTGTGTTAGAATATTCATATTAACAAAAAATAAAAAATAAAATATACAAAATAGAGATTAAATGAGATCACTTTTTTTTTAAATTGTATGCTTTCATCAATAGTGCTTGTATGCACTTAACAGATGTAATCATTACATTACAGATATTTATAGTTGAATGGATATTATTACTACATTGTTAAAAATAAATAAAAAATAAAACAAAATATTGTGCAGGGTATAAATGCACACAATTTTCAAGATTTTTCATTTTTAACAATTTTTAATTTAGATTGAAGATTTTTTTTTTTTTTTTTTTGTCTGCACATTAACAAAGGCTCATATATGTGTTTTTGGTAGTAATTGGCGTGTATATTTAATGGCACAACTTTGTTACATTATATTTATTTAATTCTTACAAAGCACCTGGATTCATTTTTCTCTCCTGCAGAGTTTCTTATCACTTATGAATTTCCCCGGGGAGTGTCATGCTGGCGTGCAACCAGAAACAGCCATGATCTGGCACACAAATACAATATATTTAATCTCCAGACATGCCAGCAATTAACCCACAAGGGAAAAATGATCACATTCATCTTAACATTTACATTCACTTTGAAAAAGAGGTCACAAATTGCCTAATTTTTTCTTTTTTTTTTAAATCCAGTGCATAAAACAAGACGCAGGGGCAACCAACCAGATATCTCCTTTTAAGCTCAGCACACACGTTACAATCTGATTGTATAATCTCCTTTCGATTTCCCAACAAGTTTGTAGTACAAGGGTCCTGTCTGATTGGATAGTTTAGGCAGGATCCCCTATTACATAATAACGGTATCTCTAAGATTGAGTGCAATTTATATATTTGTATTGGTGATAGATTTACTGTCCAATCAGAAATATGTTCAGATCGTTCGATGCACCCTACACCTAATAATCATATTAAATGATCGAATTTCCTATGATCAGATTTTCCTGCCAGAACGATCAATAGGATTTAGATGAAATTGATTAGTTTTGCTCAATCAATGACAGTTCATAGATCTGATATTATTTGATTCTGTGAAGAATGGTTTGAATAGATTGTGTATGGCCCCCTTAAGAGCGTTCCGAAGGATTTCCTGAGAGGTTGCTGCTGTTTCATTATCTACGTAGCAAGAAATACCCAGGAAGAAACTTTTTTTTTTTTTTTTAGATCAGTGAATTCCCTACGTCCCTAGTCTTTTAAGTTTGATGTGTCTTCCTATACCTAGTCTTATACATTTTTTGTGTCTTCCTATACCTAGTCTTATACATTTCTTGTGTCTTCCTATACCTAGTCTTATACATTTCTTGTGTCTTCCTATACCTAGTCTTATACGTTCGATGTGTCTTCTTATACCTAGTCTTATACATTTGGTGTCTTCCTACACCTAGTATTATACATTCAATGTGTCTTCCTCTAACTTGTCTTTTACATTCGATATATCTTCCTATACCTAGTCTTATACATTTCTTGTGTCTTCCTATACCTAGTCTTATACATTTCTTGTGTCTTCCTATACCTAGTCTTATACATTTCTTGTGTCTTCCTATACCTAGTCTTATACGTTCGATGTGTCTTCTTATACCTAGTCTTATACATTTGGTGTCTTCCTACACCTAGTATTATACATTCAATGTGTCTTCCTCTAACTTGTCTTTTACATTCGATGTGTCTTCCTACACCTAGTCTTATACGTTGCATGTTTCTTCCTACATCTAGTCTTATACGTTGCATGTTTCTTCCTACATCTAGTCTTATATGTTGCATGTTTCTTCCTACACCTAGTCTTATACGTTGCATGTTTCTTCCTACATCTAGTCTTATACGTTGCATGTTTCTTCCTACATCTAGTCTTGTCTTATACGTTGCATGTTTCTTCCTACATCTAGTCTTATACGTTGCATGTTTCTTCCTACATCTAGTCTTATACGTTGCATGTTTCTTCCTACATCTAGTCTTATACGTTGCATGTTTCTTCCTACACCTAGTCTTATACGTTGCATGTTTCTTCCTACACCTAGTCTTATACGTTGCATGTTTCTTCCTACATCTAGTCTTATACGTTGCATGTTTCTTCCTACATCTAGTCTTATACGTTGCATGTTTCTTCCTACACCTAGTCTTATACGTTGCATGTTTCTTCCTACATCTAGTCTTATACGTTGCATGTTTCTTCCTACATCTAGTCTTATACGTTGCATGTTTCTTCCTATACCTAGTATTAAACATTCAATGTGTTTTCCTGTACTTAGTAGAATACATACTGTATATGTGTCTAACTGTACCTATTATTATACAGTTACATAATTAAACATTACGAACATTTCCATTACTAATAGGATCAGATACACAGGAATTTCATCTACACGGATAAAATAGCGGCAGCTATAGGTATTTCTACATGTATAGACTGTATTATACTTTGTAAAGTCACTTTTATTAGAAATGATCCATTGTATGGAGCTGGCACAGCACAGTAGAGCCCCATGTATACTACAGACAGGCAGAGGAGTGTATGAGATGCAGTGTGAGGTGTGATGTTTTATTGATGATCGGTGTGTGTATGGTGGTGGTGATGATGGTGAAGGGGTGTGTGGTCGGTACCTGCACACAGCACTGACAGCTCCAGCCGCTCTCCTCCTCCTCCTCCTCTTCTTCTTCTCTCACTTCTAGACGATTGGCACATTCCAGCCTGCTCAGCCTGGTTATCTACATAAACACCGCCCCCCTTCACGTGAAGGCGCCCTCCCGGCCAATCGGAGTACAGCTCACGTCTCGTTGGCCTATCAGAGCTCTGGAGATTCTGACAGCTAGAACGTGATTCAAGCCACTTGAACTCGGTGACACGAGAGAGAGAGGGGGGGTCATCGGGGCAATTAGTCTGTGAGTGGTGGGGGGTACAGGGGTGTCCTCCTATCACAGCGATCTGTCATTACTGTGTGTTATACGGAGACTTCACCTCTGTAAGTGACCGCAGTGAGATGACAGGGATGGCAGAGATGGCAGTGAATGATGCAATTGTTACATGGAGAGGTATAAATACATAAGGGATCCTTCACACTGACCTCTGGAACACCACATTACATGTAAAAGTATATATATATATACACATGCACACTAGATTACCAAAAGTATTGGGACACCTGCCTTTACACGCACATGAACTTTAATGACATCCCAGGCTAAAGCTGGCCATACACCTATAGATTATCTGCAGATTTTCTATGGTTAGATGGAAAAAGTGGGTGATTCCTCCATCCACACAGTTTAGTGAACATGGAGAAATCTTTTGCACTTTTTCCATCTAACCATAGAAAATCTGCAGATAATCTATAGGTGTATGGCCAGCTTTAGACTGGGATGTCATTAAAGTTCATGTGCGTGTAAAGGCAGGTGTCCCAATACTTTTGGTAATCTAGTGTGCATGTGTATATATATATATATACTTTTACATGTAATGTGGTGTTCCAGAGGTCAGTGTGAAGGATCCCTTATGTATTTATACCTCTCCATGTAACAATTGCATCATTCACTGCCATCTCTGCCATCCCTGTCATCTCTCTGCGGTCACTTACAGAGGTGAAGTCTCCGTATAACACACAGTAATGACAGATCGCTGTGATAGGAGGACACCCCTGTACCCCCCACCACTCACAGACTAATTGCCCCGATTACCCCCCTCTCTCTCGTGTCACCGAGTTCAAGTGGCTTGAATCACGTTCTAGCTGTCAGAATCTCCAGAGCTCTGATAGGCCAACGAGACGTGAGCTGTACTCCGATTGTCCGGGAGGGCGCCTTCACGTGGTTAGATGGAAAAAGTGCAAAAAAATTCTCCATGTTCACTAAACTGTGTGGATGGAAGAATCTCCCACTTTTTCCATCTAACCATAGAAAATCTGCAGATAATCTATAGGTGTATGGCCAGCTTTAGTCTGTAGGATTCAATATTGAGTCGGCCCACCCTTTGCAACTATAACAGCTTCTACTCTTTTGGGAAGGCTTTCCACAAGGTTTAGGAGTGTGTCTATGGGAATGTTTAACCAATCTTCCAGAAGCATGTTTGTAAGGTCAGGCACTGATGTTGGACAAGAAGGCCTGGCTCATAGTCTCTGCTCTAATTCATCCTAAAGGTGTTCTATCGGGCAGGGCCGTCTTTAATATTGATTGGACCCTGGGCAAAACTTTTCTTGGGCCCCCCCCAATGCAGTTTTGCTCTCCACCTGCTCCGAGACATACAATAACTAGACTAGACTAACAGCTAGACTCAAAATCAATTTACTGAATCAGATCAGGCACTATTGCGATTGGTTGCTAGAGGTTACAGTGTATCATTACCGCTCACTGTCTGGTTGCTAGAGGTTACAGCACACATTACGGCTCACTGATTAGTTGCTAGAGGTTGCAGTACATGATTTCTGCTTGTTGATTGGTTAACAGAGATAATTGTGGATATGACCTCAGGGGGGCCTGATATACCCATCAATGCCGCCCAATGCCCCTATTTACATATGAATGGTGCCACTATTTACATATGAATGCTCATAATTCACATGTAAACACAGGGTCTGCAGGTGAGTAATCTTTACACAACAATAGGGCAGAGCTGGGCAGCATTAGTAGCAGCACTTCACACTGAGATATTGGGACACAGCACAGGACTAAAACCTCAAGGGATGAGTAAATTTAAACCAGGATAGTTGGCAAGTATGAGGCAGCTGCTTTGGGCCCCACAACAATGACAGGGCCCAGGGCAGCTGCCCCTTTTGCCCTGCCTTAAAAACGGCCCTGCTATCGGGTTGAGGTCAGGATTCTGTGCAGGCCAGTCAAGTTCCTCCACCCCAAACTCGCTCATCCATGTCTTTATGGACGTTGCTTTGTGCGCTGGTGTGCAGTCATGTTGGAACAGGAAGAGGCCATCCCCAAACTGTCCCCACAAAGTTGGGAGCATGAAATGGTCAAAAATGTCTTAGCCCTTGTACACACGGTCGGACATTCCGATGGAAAATGTCCGATTGGACCGTGTTGTCGGATAATACAACCGTGGGTGGACTCCATCGGACTGTTTCCGTCGGAATATCCGACTGACAACGTTTTAGAGCTGGGCTATAAAATTTTCTGACAACATGATCCGATCGGACAAAGTCCGATTGTTTGTAGAGAATTCTGATCGGACAAAGTGCCACACATGCTCAGATCAAATTCCTAGACCAAAGCTATTGGATACTAGCCTGAACGTAGTCCCGTCGTAACGAAATAACGTCATCACGTTCTGAACGATCTGATTTTCCGACAACTTTGTCCGACCGTGTGTATGCAACACAAGTTTCGGATAAAATCCATCAGACAAAATCCGATGGATTTGGTTGTCGGAATGTCCGACCGTGTGTACAAGGGCTTAGAGTTCCCTTCACTGAAACTAAGGGGCCAAGCCCAACCCCTAAAAAGCAACGCCACACCATAATCCCCCCTCCACCAAATGATTTGGACTAGTGCGCAAAGCGAGGTCCATAAGGTCATAGATGAACGAGTTTGGTGTGAAGGAACTTGACTGGCCTGCACAGAGTCCTGACCTCAATCCGATAGAACACCTTTGTGATAAATTAGTGCGGAGACTGCAAGCCAGGCCTTCTCATCCACATCTGTGCCTGACCTCACAAATGGGCGTCTGGAAGAATGGTCAAACATTCCCATAGACACTCTCCTAAACCTTGTGGACAGCATTCCCAGAAGAGTTGAAGCTGTTATAGCTGCACAGGGTGGGCCAACTCAATACTGAACCCTACGGACTAAGACTGGGATGCCATTACAGTTCGTGTGTGGGTAAAGGCAAGTGGCCCAATACTTTTGGTAATATAGCATATATATATATATTTTTCAGCACTATAGGAGGCAATGACATGTACACACAGCTGCATCTACAAATGTGGGCTGCAGTTAGCCTTGAAGAAATACGAGGCACTGTCCCCCATTGTCTATACAGAAGGGTCACCAGCCTGCCATGTACCCATATATGGTCAATGATGTCATGAGCATCCCTGCCTCTTTGTTTAACCACTTCAGTACCACGCTATAGCCAAAAGATGGCTACAACACGGGACTATAGTTCCTCCCAAAACCCTGCCCCCTGCATGGCTATTTGTAAGAAAAAAATGCTAAACATTTCATGACATGTTGCATGACTGCCCAATTGTCATTCAAAGTGTGACAGCAGTGAAAATTGTCCTGGGCTGGAAGGGGGTGAAAGTGCCTGGTACTGAAGTGATTAAATGCAGCCGCACAGTGGGGAATCTCCCATCTGCAGCTCAATAGTTCAGCAATTGCAGATGACTTCTGGGATAGTCAACTTGGGACCAAACCCAAGCTTATCTCTTGTTAGCAGCATCGTCATTGGCCATCAATGCAGGGAAGGGGCCACTGACTAAGAATGAGGGGTGTTAGGAATAACATTGCTACTGACACCAGTGCTGGGGGGTTATTATTTCAGCCATTAACATTGATGCTAAGGGGTTAATATATCAGCGACTGACACCAATGTTGGGGTTATTACTGCAGTCACTGAAACCAATGCTGGGGGGGGGGGGGTGTATTTTAGTCCCTGGCACCAGTGTTGCAGGTTATTATTGCATCCACTGACACCAGTGCTGGGGGTTATTATTAAAGCTACTGACATCAATGTTGGACATTATTACTGCATTCACTGACACAAATGTTTGGGGTTATATTTTCAGCCCCTGACACCAATGTTGGGGGTTACTAGTGCAGTCACTGGCACCAATGCTGGGGGTATCAATTCATCCACTGACCCCAATGCTGAGGGTTATCATTGCAGCCACTGATGCCAATCCTGTGGGCATTTTTGCAGTCACTGGCACCAATGAAGGAGGTTATTATTGTAGACAATATCACCAGTGCCAGCTGTCACTATTACTGACACCATTGATGGGGCTTATTTTACTTCTACTTTCACTTACAATGTACATAAAAAATACAGCAGTGCCAATGTTGAAGGTTATTATTGTATTCCAGTGACACCAATGCTGGAGGTTATTATCGCTGCCATTAACACTGTTGCTTAGGGTTATTATTGCAGCAACTGACACCAAAGTTGGGGGTTATTATTGCAACCACTGACACCAATGTTGGATGTTATTACTGTGGTCCGTGACACCAATGTTGGGGGTTATTATTGCAACCACTGACACCAATGTTGGATGTTATTACTGTGGTCCATGACACCAATGTTGGAGGTTAGTATTATAGTCGCTGGCACCAATGCTTGGGGTTGTATTGCAGTCACTGACACCAATGCTGGGGGTTATCATTGCAGTCGCTGACACCACTTCTGGGGGTTATTGCAGCCACTGACACCAATATTGCTGGTTACTATTACAGTGACTGGCACCATTGCTGGAGGTTATCATTGCAGCCACTGGCACTAATACTTGGAGTTGTATTGCAGTCTCTCACACTATTGCTGGGGGTTATCATTGCAGTCGCTGATACCAATGCTGGGGGTTATCATTGCAGTCGCTGACACCAATGCTGGGGGTTATCATTGCAGGCAATGCCACCAGTGCTGGGAGTCACTATTATTGACACCGACGGGGCTTATTTTACTCCTACTTTCCCTTCAGTGTGCACAATAAATACAGCAGGACCAAACTTGATGCAATATATTTCAGTGCTCAAAAAAACAGCTGTCGTTGTGCAGCCCTCTGGAATTGTTGGGGACCATGTGTGACCCTCTATAATTTTCAAGTTGACCACTAATAGTGTAGCACATTACTCATAGAGTAGATTAGCTACTGAAGCTTACCACCTTAAGATATCGGACTAGTCGATTCTGGGCCCGGAATTGTGATGCTTGTATCTGTTGTCAGGATCATCATCAGGGCAGCAAAGTCATTACCACTGTGGAAGGCCTGGGCATAGATCTGTCTATGTAGGGTCCAGCCGGCATTCTTGTCACCTTTCATGCAGGGAAATGAAGGTACCAATCAGAGGTAGACTAGTTAAGCAAAAGGGAACCACTGCGAAACAGCAAATAAAATGAACGGCTGATTTCAAGCTGCCCATTGCTTAAGCAATCTGACCTCTAGGTCATTAGAAATTCCAGTAACTCTTTAACCCAGACAAGGAGGTTTAATGTTTCATTGTCAGAAATGCAATATCTGAAAGGCGGTCTAAAGATTAATAGGATTTTTTAAAGCAAAAATCAACATGAATGTAAATAGGATTGGCAAAGTGTTGTATTTAAAGAGCTTCTAATCTTTGAGGTTCCTACAATGCATACGTTCCAAGAGACTCTGAGTCTGTGGGCCTGCCCTGGATATTGACATAGGCTCCACAATCCCACATAGCTGAGCATTATGCCATGTCTGCCCCACTGCCCTGCTCACTATTCTTCTGTACAGCAGGCACAAGGCAGGAGAAATGACAGCCAATCCTGCAGTAAGTATACTCTGCCAATGCAACATGTAACTAATCAGAGGCCCTGGAACTGCAGCCAATCAGAAAGTTCTGATAATGTTATGTGACAGTGCCAGACCCATTCTGATGTAAAGGGGGATTCCTGATTTAAAGGACTACTGCTGATGTGAAGGGGAACACTAATATAAAGGGTGACTCCTGATGCAAAGGGGGACTCTGATATTAAAGAGCTTAGAACTGTCCCTGCACAAAGTGCAGGGTTGGGCTGGCAGCCTTAGGCCTGGGGGGCAAGTCCAGTCAAGTGGCCCATTGAACCACTGAATCAGCTCACCACCCATCTACACCACATTCCCTGTACAGAGAGAGAGGGAGACTGCTCCACATTGCCCCAAAGAGAGAGAGACTGCTTCACATTGCCTCCACAGAGAGAGACCGCTTCACACTGCCTGCACAGAGAGAGACCCCGCTTCACACTGCCTCCACAGAGAGAGACCCCGCTTCACACTGCCTCCACAGAGAGAGCAGTCAACTTTCTGTGCAGGCACTGTGAAGCAGTCAGTCTCTGTACAGGCAGTGTGAAGTGGAGCAGTCTCTCAGAGAATGAAGCAGTCTCTCAGAAAGAGACTACATGATTGCCCCCAGAGAGACTGAGAAAAAGAGCTTGCCCCTTCCCCACACCCAGTACACAGACCAATGAGACTGCAGGAAGACTGTGCTGTCACTGCCACCACACTAAGCACTACCTGTGGAGTCCGGAGCTTCTCTGGCGAGTGAGCACCACACCACTGGGCAAGCCAAGCAAGCAGAGTAGCTGAGAGTCACAGTGAGCGCAGCAGGCTAAACACGCAAGTCCTGCTGTCTCCCCCGGCATGAACACCAGATTCACCAGGGTGCAGGTTCCTCCTGTCTCAATTGCGGATAGCAAGAAATGCACATGCAGGCGCATGCCGGAGCACAGGCCAGATTAAGGGCATTGTGGGCCTGGTGCTGCAGTGGAGCAGGTTTAGGAGTGGCAGGGATATGAGGTAAGTAATGTCATATCCCAGCTCTTGCCCAGACTTGGTCACAGCCCCACAGGGCTGTAATGTTAGGGAAGCCCAGAACTTGAATTACCAAGCTTCCTTAAGAGCCGTGTGTCGGTGTGTGCTCTGAGGTGAAAGTTTCCAAGCCATCAGAATACAGTGATCACTGCTGGCAGCTATAGCAGCCAGCACTGATCGCTAAAAAAACATAAAGACACGCTGGTTGTACTGTCAGTTGATGGAGTCAAATTCTGTACAACCAGTCTGCACAGAGATAGATTGAAATGTCTGCTGAACTAGCAGAATTTCAATCTGTCTATTGTGGCCTAAGTCCACCAGTCTCTGGGTTTAATAATATCCTCAAATCTTCTGAAAGGGGGGCTCCACTTAGGTGTAGAAATTCACTTTGAACTCCACCTTATTTCCAGAACTCTCGTTAGAGTCCTTTAACACTGAAGGCGCTGTACAGGCGTTTTAGTGCTAAAAAATAGCACCTGTAAAGAGCTTCTTATGCCACCCCAGGTTTCCCACTGGGGCAGTGCGCTTGAAGGACATTCTGAAAAGTCCAGCAAGCAGCATTATTGGGGCGGTTTGGGAGAGGTGCCCAGCCTATTGAAATGAATGCAACACGGCCCTTTTTAACACTTTCTTTGGCCACTAGTGGGGGTTAAAAGTGCCCCGCTAGCGCCACTAAAACAATGATAAAGCGCCACAAAAATGAGCAGCGCTGTACCACTACTGCCCACATCGCCCCAGTGTGAAAGTACCCTTTGGTATTAGATGTGCAAACAAAAAGGTGAGACCACATCGAATACCTACAGAGAGTAATGGAAATAAGGTGGAGTTCAAAGTGAACTGTGTCATTACCTGCAGGGATTGGCATTTAGCATTTAGGGGTTTTGTGCACTTTCAGAACATGCAGTAAAAATGTGCATCCTCTATGTCCCAGGGGCCACATGCAGGATGACTGCCAGTACACCAGCACTGCAGCCAAACTGCAGCATGTCAGTGAGAGCCCTCATCATACCACCTAGCCCTAGGAGGGCAAGGTACTGCCACAGGCTGCTAGAAAACAACTCTTTGGCTGCAGAGGAGGAGCTCACTTACTTGGATGGTCCCAGCCTCCCAGGAGCCTCACTGGATTCCAGCCAACTGCTCAGATTGAGCAGAGAGCAGGTCCAGCCTCTGCCAGCCAATGGTGTGGAGTAGGGAGGGGCTGGGCGGGGCTGTGCTGTGTAACACAGACTGTCAGCCCTGACATGAAGACATCGCTGGCTCACAGTACTGGACTCGGCCAGCTCAAGAACTGTGCATGTTGCGGTTTTGAGCTGACGACATAGCAGCCTTTGCCACCGCATATCAGAGCAGCCCAGGGGGCAATTGCATCCCTGCCCCCTGGGCCAGCCCTCCCCTGACAAAGTGTCATTTCTGCAGGAAAAAAAGTATTTTAAAATCACTCGCAGCTATAATGAATTGTCGGCTCCGTAATACAGAGAACACTCAATGAGTATTCTCTGTATTACGGGAGCCGATAATTCATTCATTGATAAAAAAAAATAAAAAATCGTTGGGTTCCCCTAAATTCAATTACCAGATTCAATTACCAGGCCCTTCAGGTCTGGTATGGATATTAAGGGGAACCCCACGTCAAATAAAAAAAAACATTGACGTGGGGTTCCCCCTAAATATCCATACCAGACCCTTAAGGTCTGGTATGGATATTAAGGGGAACCCCGCGTCAAATTTTTAAAAAAATTTGACGTGCGGATCCCCCTAAAAATTCATACCAGACCCTTTATCCGAGCACGCAACCTGGCAGGCCGCAGGAAAAGAGGGGGGGGACGAGAGAGTGCCCCCCCTCTTGAACCGTACCAGGCCACATGCCCTCAACATTGGGAGGATGCTTTGGAGGTCTGTGACCCCTCAAAGCACCATGTCCCCATGTTGATGGGGACAAGGGCCTCATCCCCACAACCCTGGCCGGAATTTTTAAAAAGTGTGTTTGTCTTATTTAACTATTTTTACACTTTCTTTGTGAAATGGTAGGGGTACTTTTGTACCCCCTTACCATTTCAAACAGGGGGGGGCGGGATCTGGGGGTCCCCTTGTTAAAGGGGGCTTCCAGATTCTGATAAGCCCCCCGCCCGCAGACCCCAACAACCACCGCTCAGGGTTGTGGGGATGAGGCCCTTCTCCACATCAACATGGGGACAAGGGGCTTTGAGGGGTCACAGACCCCCAAAGCATCCTCCCAATGTTGAGGGCATGTGGCCTGGTATGGTTCAGGAGGGGGGGCGCTCTCTCGTCCCCCTCTCTTTTCCTGCGGCCTGCCAGGTTGCGTGCTCGGATAAAGGGTCTGGTATGGATTTTTAGGGGGACCCCCACGTCAATTTTTAAAAAAAATTTGATGTGGGGTTCCCCTTAATATCCATACCAGACCTGAAGGGCCTGGTAATTGAATTTAGGGGAACCCCCATGCTTTTTTTTTTTTTTTAATCAATGAATGAATGAATTGTCGGCTAATACAGAGAACACTCATTGAGTGTTCTCTGTATTACGGGAGCCGACAATATAGCCGTAAGTGATTTTAAAAGACTTTTTTTCCTGCACAAATGACAATTTGTGCAGGGACAGTTCTAAGCACAGGAAAAATGCGCCCCTATACAGGCATACTATAGACACCCCCCAGGTACGACATTTAAAGGAATATTACACTTTTATTGTTTCACTTTAATCATTATTAAAATCACTGCTCCTGAAAAAACTGACGTTTTTAAAACTTTTTTTTGCATTGATCCATGTCCCCTGGGGCAGGACCCAGGTCCCCAAACACTTTTTAGGACAGTAACTTGCATATTAGCCTTTAAAATTAGCACTTTAGATTTCTCCCATAGACTTGTACAGGGTGTTCCGGCTTTTCGAATTTGCCGCGAACAGCCCAAATTGTTCACTGTTCGCTGAACAGGCGAACAGGCAATGTTCGAGTCGAACATGAGTTCGACTTAAACTCGAAGCTCATCCCTAGTTGAGATGTATTTGAGGAAGAATGCAGTGCATGCTGCGTATTGTAAAGCAAAGGTAAATGCCCTTTAACAAGAAAATCCAATTTGTGTTTACAATACATAATATCATATACTTAAATAATTTAACTATGGAAATGTAATTTATCTGTCATTGCCTTCCTTGAATGTTTCCTTTGATGTACTGAATAGGTAACTATGGCTGCCAGTGCTTGACAATATATCCTCAAAACCTTTTCATGCTTAGGATTATAGACCTGTTAACAATTGGGACATTTTATATTATTGTCTCTCATTTTCCTCATAAGGCCTAAGGCTGGCTGGTGTTAGCAAAATGTAATTTTATTTTTCCATGTACCTTATTTTCTTTACCAATGTACTTGGTGACAGCTTTTTCCAGCAAGCACAATAAGTAAGGCTCTATTGCTAATGTTTTGAACTCATTTTATGGGATCCATTGGCAGATGTGTACAGTGCCTTGCGAAAGTATTCGGCCCCCTTGAACTTTTCAACCTTTTGCCACATTTCAGGCTTCAAACATAAAGATATAAAATTGTAATTTTTTGTGAAGAATCACCAAGTGGGACACAATTGTGAAGTGGAACGAAATCTATTGGATAATTTAAACTTTTTTAGCAAATAAAAAACTGAAAAGTGGTGCGTGCAAAATTATTCGGCCCCTTTACTTTCAGTGCAGCAAACTCACTCCAGAAGTTCAGCGAGGATCTCTCAATGATCCAATGTTGTCCTAAATGACTGATGGTGATAAATAGAATCCACCTGTGTGTAATCAAGTCTCTGTATAAATGCACCTGCTCTGTGATAGTCTCAGGGTTCTGTTGAAAGCGTAGAGAGCATCATGAAGACCAAGCAACACACCAGGCAGGTCCGTAATACTGTTGTGGAGAAGTTTAAAGCCGGATTTGGATATAAAAAGATTTCCCAAGCTTTAAACATCCCAAAGAGCACTGTGCAAGCGATCATTTTCAGCTCAGACAAGGAGAAGACTGATCAGAGATGCAGCCAAGAGGCCAATGATCACTCTGGATGAACTGCAGAGAACTACAGCTGAGGTGGGAGAGTCTGTCCATAGGACAACAATCAGTCGTACACTGCACAAATCTGGCCTTTATGGAAGAGTGTCAAGAAGAAAGCCATTTCTCAAAGATATCCATAAAAAGTCTCCTCTAAAGTTTGCCACAAGCCACCTGGGAGACACACCAAACATGTGGAAGAAGGTGCTCTGGTCAGATGAAACCAAAATCAAACTTTTTGCCCACAATGCAAAACGATATGTTTGGCAAAAAAGCAACACAGCTCATCACCCTCAACACACCATCCCCACTGTCAAACATGGTGGTGGCAGCATCATGGTTTGGACCTGCTTTTCTTCAGCAGGGACAGGGAAGATGGTTAAAATTGAGGGGAAGATGGATGCAGCCAAATACAGGACCGTTCTGGATGAAAACCTGTTGAAGTCTGCAAAAGACCTGAAACTGGGACGGAGATTTATCTTCCAACAAGACAATGATCCCAAACATACAGCAAAATCTACAAAGGAATGGTTCACAAATAAACGTATCCAGGTGTTAGAATGGCCAAGTCAAAGTCCAGACCTGAATCCAATCGAGAATCTGTGGAAAGAGCTGAAAACTGCTGTTCACAAACGCTCTCCATCCAACCTCACTGAGCTCAAGCTGTTTTGCAAGGAAGAATGGGCAAGAATTTCAGTCTCTCGATGTGCAAAACTGATAGAGACATACCCCAAGCGACTTGCAGCTGTAATCGCAGCAAAAGGTGGCTCTACAAAGTATTAACGCAAGGGGGCCGAATAATTTTGCACGCCCCACTTTTCATTTTTTTATTAGTTAAAAAAGTTTCAAAAAAACCAATAGATTTCGTTCCACTTCACAATTGTGTCCCACTTGTTGGTGATTCTTCACAAAAAATAAAAATTTTATATCTTTATGTTTGAAGCCTGAAATGTGGCAAAAGGTTGAAAAGTTCAAGGGGGCTGAATACTTTCGCAAGGCACTGTATGTAGCGGATGACATTTGGGATCAAATGTCACACGCATTGTAAATTTAGTTTTTGCCTCAGGACCCTACAGTTATTGGGGGTTAATTGTGTAGGTAAGCCTTAACACCAGTCTGGCCAGGCCATGTTTGAAGTTCTGCCTGTTCATGTGAACGGTGAGGTGCACATGACAGGCTAGAACCAGGCCTGGTTGGATGTTTGGGTATGGCCCTCTCGGAGCCAATCAGCGGGAGTGCCGGGGGCCCTCTGAGGAGTCTGGGAGGGGGTACTTAAACAGGTGTGGGTCACGTGTTCGGGGCTCCGGAGTTGTTCGTGAGACCCGTGTGGTCTGTTCTGGTTCCAGGACGGGGTAGCCCCGTGAGGGGTCCCAGTCACAGGGTGTTTTCGACAATCCCGCAGCATGTTCCTGTCAGTGGCCCCTGATAGTCTGGTCTGGGGTAGGGATCCGTCTGTTCCCGAGTCTAGGAACCTGCTGGTCCGAGGCGCTGTAACTGAGGGAGGATTCAAAGTGTCCGGGTGTGCTCTCAGCTTGGAGGGACGCCACAGCTCGTGGAAGTGACCGGGAGAGGACTCTTCGGAGGAGGGCCGGCAAGTGGCATCCTGAGAAGTGCCTGGTTACTGAGTTGGGAAGGACATTGATGAGTTCACACTTTTCCAGTACCTCGAAGGAAGCAGGAAACGTTCCAGGTACGGGTGGAAAAAGGTTCCTGTTCATC
Source organism: Lithobates pipiens (assembly GCF_037356315.1). NCBI lineage: Eukaryota > Metazoa > Chordata > Amphibia > Anura > Ranidae > Lithobates > Lithobates pipiens. The sequence continues at coordinate 31,983,813 of NW_027507787.1, forward strand.
TTCAGTTGATTATTCAGTTCAGTTGATTGTTCATAGTTTTTGAGTCAACGTGCTGACTGCAATGATCTCTGGCTAGAGGTCTGTTCAGCCTTGAAGTGCCCAGCTGTGAGTGGCTACTCTCTGGGTGGAAGTAGAGACTTGTTAAACCTGCAGTTCAAGGTACCTGAGTTCTTCACCCGTGCCCTCTGTTCCCTAAGAGACTGTGTTTTGTGAAAGTTCTACTGAAAAATAAAACCTTTTGAAAGGACTTTATCTGTGTCATTGTACAAGTCGTTGGGTATCAACCCTGGGAACCCCTAGACGTGGAAGAGCAGGCCAGGAGAAGGTAACCGGTAAGCCGATTCAGTCAAGGCAGCCCTGCAACGGGTACTGTCCACTACATGTATAGAAATAAGGTTTTAAACTATGAGCTGCATATGAACATACCATTGTTCCCACAATGACATGTTTCTAATAGGGATGGGCCGAACACCCCCTGGTTCGGTTCTCACCAGAACACGCAAACAGACAAAAAGTTCTAGCGAACATTCAAACCCTATTAACCACTTAAGGACCGCCTCCTGCACATTTACATTGGCAGAATGGCACGGCTGGGCACATCAACGTACAGGTATGTTGCTCTTTAAGTGGCCAGCCATGGATCGTGTGCACGCCGCTGCCTGCGCGCCCGCGACCCGCTCCGTGGCTGCGGGACCCGCGAACCCGAACGCCGCTGGTGTCCCGCGATCGGGTCACAGAGCTGAAGACCGAGGAGAGGTATGTGTAAACAAACCTCTCCCCATGCTTCCTAGTGGGACTGTCACTGATCGTCTGTTCCCTGTTATAGGGAAAGACAATCAGTGATGTCACATGCCAAGCCACGCCCCAACAGTAAAAAAAAAAACACACACGTCACACTTAACCCCTCCCCACCCCCTAGTGGTTAACTCTTTCACTGCCAGTGTCATTTACACAGGAATCAGTGCATTTAAATAGCACTGATTGCTTTATAAATGACAATGGTCCCAAAAATGTCCGATGTGTCCACCATAATGTAGCAGTCACAATAAAAATCGCTGATCGCTGCCATTACTAGTAAAAAAAAATATTAATAAAAATGCTATAAAACTATCCCCTATTTTGTAAACGCTATTACATTTGCGCAAACCAATCAATAATCGCTAATTGCGATTTTTTTTTTACCAAACATATGTAGAAGAATACATATCGGCCTAAACTGAGGATAAAATTTTTTTTATATATATATTTTTTGGGGATATTTATTATAGCAAAAAGTAAAAAATATTGAATTTTTTTCAAAATTGTCGCTCTATTTTTGTTTATAGCGCAAAAAATAAAAACCGCAGAGGTGATCAAATACCACCAAAAGAAAGCTCTATTTGTGGCAAAAAAGGACATCAATTATGACCATTGAAATAAAATAATATGCAGTATTTACCTTTTATTTTTAATGTTTATGCCGACTTCCGGGCTCTCCTCCCGTGGGAGTAGGCGTGTTTATCGGCTTCGCAATGGTCCCTGGGAACTTTTTTAGCTATTTCCCAGGAATCACTGGGGGACACAGTCATGCCGAAATCTCGTGAGATTTCGGAAGGAGGACGCCGATCACGTGACGAGGGCATGTCCGAAATTGCCATTTTGAAAGTGGGCAGGCAGCTCTATCTGCCATTACCACTATAGCACATGAGGCAAGAGAAAGGAAAACAAAGAGGACACTCAATGAGCATGTGCGAGATGGAGCGGTGGATGCTGGGAGCTCAGCGTCATCGCATCCAGGAAGTAAATGCTTGTGGGCTTCAAACGCCCACAGTGAAAATGGAAACCGCCGGACTGCTTTTTTAAAAGTTTTCCTTAGCAATAAAATCATCACACCAGGGGTTAAAAAGACGTCGATCGTGACTGCAAAGACACCGTAGGAATCGCCCACCAGTGACACAGGTAAAAAAAAAAAAAAAACGGCAGTGGAGTCCAGCTTTAATTTTCCTACTAAGTAACCAGAATTGCATATTAGGCTGTCGTGTGATGTCTTTCTCAATTTGTCCCCATAAAGTTTTAGGAGTAGGCAAGAACCATTCTTGCAATTGGGTCAAAAGAGTTGCGTCATAATAATCCTGTAGATCAGGTACGGTCGCACCACCTATATTTCTATGTTTAATTAGTATATGGTATGCGCAACGGGATTTTTTGCCATTCCATAGCTATTTTCCCAAACTGCTTTGTAAGGATTTAAAGTAGTATTTAGGGATACATATTGGAAGGGACCTGAGTTGATATAATAATTTTGGTAAGGTCATCATTTTGAAAGCTGCCAGGCGACCAGCCCATGTAAATTCGAATTTACTAAGTGTTGTCAGATCTGTTTCAAAATTTTTCCTAAATGGTAAAAAGTTTGTTTTAAATAACTGTTTTGTTTGTTAGTGAGAGTGATTCCTAAGTAAGAAATCCCCTCGTCTTTCCAGTGGTAGGGGTATTTATTAGACAATACCTGCCTGGTTGTGTTATCTAATCCTAGGTCTAAAATATGGGACTTGGTTTCATTGATTTTATAATATGATGCTGCTCCAAATGTCGTTAGTATATTTTGGAGATTCGGGAGAGATGAAATAGGATCAGACACTATAAGCACTATGTCATCTGCGAACAGACTTATTTTATTATCTATTTGCCCAATTTTTATACCAGATAGTTTTGTGTCAGATCGTATACGTTCTGCTAGAGGTTCAATGGCTAAATTAAATATTAAAGGAGATAAGGGGCAACCTTGTCGTGTTCCATTCGAGATGCCAAAGGGCCTAGACATCATATCATTTGTGTATACTCTCGCTGAGGGGCCCTTATACAGTGCAAAAATTGCCGATAAAATATTTCCATGAAAGCCGAATTTTAAAAGCACTGACTGTAAATATCCCCAATGGACCCTATCAAACGCCTTCTCTGCATCCAAAGAAAGGAGCAGAGAAGGCGTTTGATGTCTCTCAGTGAAGTGTGTAATATCAATCAGACGTCTTGTTGCATCTGAAGATTGTCGACCTTTAGTAAAGCCAGATTGATCTTTGTGAATGAGGTCTGGTATGTAGTTCATCAGTCGATTCGCTATTGCTTTGGCGTATATTTTGATGTCAATGTTCAATAATGAAATCGGTCTGAAATTTTGGGGAGCGTTGGGATCTTTGCCTGGTTTCGGCAGTGTTATGATCAAGGCCTGAAGCATCTCAGCCGGAAAGCGATAATTTTTCTGATCGCTGCATTAATGTCACTAGTGTCGCTAGGTAGCTTGTTATTTTTTTAGGTTCACCGCCAGGTTTTTATAGCGCTAGGTACCCCGATATACTACCCAATAATGGTTTTAACCCCCTGATTGCCCCTAGTTAACCCTTTCACCCCCTTTTGCCAGTGTCACTAAGCGATCATTTTTCTGATCGCTGCATTAGTGTCACTGGTGCCGCTAAGTAGCTAGTTATTTTTTTAGGTTCACCGCCAGGTTTTTATAGCGCTAGGTACCCCGATATACTACCCAATAACGGTTTTAACCCCCTGATTGCCCCTAGTTAACCCTTTCACCCCCTTTTGCCAGTATCATTAAGCAATCGTTTTTCTGATCGCTGCATTAGTGTCACTGGTGCCGTTAGGTAGCTAGTTATTTTTTTTAGGTTCACCGCCAGGTTTTTATAGCGCTAGGTACCCCGATATACTACCCAATAATGGTTTTAACCCCCTGATTGCCCCTAGTTAACCCTTCCATCCCCTTTTGCCAGTGTCACTAAGCGATCGTTTTTCTGATCGCTGCATTATTGTCACTGGTGCCGCTAAGTAGCTAGTTATTTTTTAGGTTCACCGCCAGGTTTTTATAGCGCTAGGTACCCCGATATACTACCCAATAACGTTTTTAACCCCCTGATTGCCCCTAGTTAACCCTTTCACCTCCTTTTGCCAGTATCACTAAGCGATCGTTTTTCTGATCGCTGCGTTAGTGTCACTGGTGCCGTTAGGTAGCTAGTTATTTTTTTAGGTTCACTGCCAGGTTTTTATAGCACTAGGTACCCCGATATACTACGCAATAATGGTTTTAACCCCCTGATTGCCCCTAGTTAACCCTTTCACCCCCTTTTGCCAGTGTCACTAAGCGATCATTTTTCTGATCGCTGCATTAGTGTCACTAGTGTCGCTAGGTAGCTAGTTATTTTTTTAGGTTCACCGCCAGGTTTTTATAGCGCTAGGTACCCCCATATACTACCCAATAATGGTTTTAACCCCCTGATTGCCCCTAGTTAACCCTTTCACCAGCGATCACCGTATAAGTGTCACTGGTGACGCTGGTTAGCCAGTTAGTTATTTAGGTTCCCCGTCAGGTTTTTATATAGCGCCAGGGACCCCCATATTCTACCTAATAAAAACTTGAACCCCCTAATTGCCCCTAGTTAACCCTTTCACCAGTGATCACCGTATAAGTGTTACGGGTGACTCTCGTTAGTTAGTTTGCTTTTTATAGCATCAGGGCACCCACCATTTATTACCCAATAAAGGTTTAACCCCCTGATCACCCGGCGGGTGATATCAATTAGGTTTTAGGGTCAGGGTCTGCGTTGCCCCAGTCAGCGCTAGGTTAGTGCCAGTACCGCTAACACCCACGCGCAAAGCATAAACCCCCCGTAGTGGTATAGAATCTGAATAGATCAATATCTCACTGATCAGATCTATACTAGCGTCCCCAGCAGTTTAGGGTTCCAAACAACGCATTGTTAGCAGGATCAGCCCAGATACCTGCTAGCACCTGCGTTTTGCCCCTCCGCCCAGCCCACCTAAGTGCAGTATCGATCGATCACTGTCACTTACAGAACACTAAACACATAATTGCAACGTTCGCAGAGTCAGGCCTGATCCCTGCGATCGCTAACAGTTTTTTTTGGTAGCGTTTTATATTTAAATCCAGAAGGCAGTACTTGGATTTCGGGGTCCTGTACATGGCTAGGCTCCCAAAAAGTCCCCCACATATGGTATCCCTGTACTCTGGAGAAGCAGCAGAATTTATTTTGGGGTGTAATTTCACTTATGCCCATAGCATGTGTGAGCAATATATCATTTAGTGACAATTTTGTGCAAAAAAAAAATTTTTTTTTTTAATATTCCTGCAACTTGTGGCAAAATATAAACTATTTCATGGACTCAACATGCCTCTCAGTAAATAGCTTGGGGTGTCTACTTTCCAAAATGGGGTCATTTGGGGGGGGTTTGTGCTATTTTGGCATTTTATGGCCTTCGAAACTGTGATAGGTAGTGAGGAGTGAAATCAAAAATTTGCATTTGGTTTTTGGGGTGCCGTACGCAGCTAGACTCCCAAAAAGTCCCACATATGTGGTATCCTCATTCTCAGGAGAAGCTGCAGAATATATTTTGGGGTGCAATTCCACATATAACTATGGCATGTGTGAGCAATATATCATTTAGTGACAACTTTTTGTAAACTTTTTTTTTTTTTGTGTCATTATTCAATCACTTGGGACAAAAAAAAAATATTCAATGGGCTCAACATGCCCCTCAGCAATTTCCTTGGGGTGTCTACTTTCCAAAATGGGGTCATTTGGGGGGGGGGTTTTGTACTGCCCTGCCATTTTAGCACCTCAAGAAATGAGATAGGCAGTCATAAATTAAAAGCTGTGTAAATTCCAGAAAATGTACTCTAGTTTGTAGACGCTATAACTTTTGCGCAAACCAATAAATATACGCTTATTGATATTTTTTTACTAAAGACATGTGGCTGAATAAATTTTGCCCTAAATGTATGACTAAAAGTGAGTTTATTCGATTTTTCTTATAACAAAAAGTAGAAAATATCTTTTCGGTCTTTTTCCATTTATATCGCAAAAAATAAATATCGCAGAGGCAATCAAATACCATCAAAAGAAAGCTCTATTTGTGGGAAGAAAAGGACTCAAATTTCATTTGGGTACAACATTGCATGACCGCGCAATTACCAGTTAAAGCAGTGCAGTGCGAAATTGTAAAAAGACCTCTGGTCCTTAGGCTGACAATTGGTCCGGGGCTGAAGTGGTTAATAAAGGAAAAAACTGTCTGTTGTGGTTTATCATTTTTGACAATTTTTTGGTGAATGGGTAGGGGTACCCGATACCCATTCACATGGGGGGTGGGATCTGGGGGCCCCCTTGTCATGTTCCGATAAGCCCTCTGCCCGCAGACCCCGATAATCTATGACCAGGGGACAAGGTGCTTTGGGGGAAAATAATATAACTTGACAGATGTTCTAATCCTTTCCCACTGTACACACAAATATTTTTAATGTTAACTGTGTCCCTGTTGGGAAGTTTCCTCCTCTCTTTCTACTCTCATGGCTCTTTCACACCAAGCCGCCCATTTTTAGCTACGTTTTACCGCCGGGTTTGCATCGCATTTCGGCCGCTAGCGGGGTGCTTTTACCCCCTGCTAGCGGCCTAGAAAGGGTTAAAACCGCCCGCAATATGCCGCAATAGTGGCGTTTTGCCGGCAGTAATGCAGCGCTTCACCATTGATTTTGAATGGGGAGCAGCGGTGGAGGAGCGGTAAACCGCTCCTTTAACGCTCCAAAGAAGCTGCTGGCAGGACTTTTCCTGACGTCCTGCCAGCACACCGTTCCAGTGTGAAAGCCCTCGGGAAAGCAGTTTGAGGGCGGATTGCAGGAGCTATTTCTAACGCTATAGCGCCTGCAAAACGCCCTCGGTGTGAAAGGAGTCTAAAACCCATCTAATGTACATTACATGGGCATATAAAAGAGAGTCACAATGCAGCATTTACAAATTAACTTGTCTGAAGGTCATATCATCGCACTTTCATTCAGTTATTCAATATCGTCTTCTGGTTCAAAACAGTTCCAGCACTCTCAGATTCATTGGTGTGATAGTTAGGTGGCTATAGTAGTGTTCAGTCTCACTGCTGTTCCAGCAGCATTCAATCTCTTTTTCCTGGACCAGCACTCACCCTAAGGCCATTGTCTTCTCCTTTTCTGAGATGCATAATTGCCGGCTGTGTTTAGAGTGGCAAGCAGGGAGATGCTATGCTAACCAATTCCCTTGTTGGGGAGACATCGGGGGTCTAATAAGGTCCCTAATGTCTTCATAAAAAGGACATGTAACCCACTGCATAGCCTGTCACCAGGGAGCTTGTGCAACTCACTATATCAATGCATATCAATGCATCCAATTAGCCAACAGCAAATAAACCCCCAGGTTTCCACAATTAATTGCAGGCAAGCTTCTCTCGTTCTCCAATACTCAACAAAATAGGCCCCTGGATAAGTAGAAGGAGTTCTGGCTAAACTTGTGTTTAATGGTTGACTCATTTATTTTTCTCTTTGCCTCATTGCACATACAGCTTTGTCCAATGTTAGGCCTCTTTGTGTTACATAATTCATTTTCTAGCAAAGCTTAAGCTGCAAGCCAGTATTCCTGCCTTGAAAGCTGCAGGACCTCTACTGCACACTTCCAATGGAGGCTTGTACATTGTTGTGGCACCCACAAGTGTGGTTGTTGTGAGGCACAGACAGATCCCATTGAAGACAGAACAGTGAAGGCATTGACAAAGGATTTACAGAGCTGCTCAATTCTATTCAGCCTGGCTCAAGAATGATGAGTTGTATCTGATGTTTCATCAGAGACCTTGCACCAACTCACTCTCCCTTGTGCTTTAGAGGTTGCCAAACAGAAGGCTGATTTGAACATATTTGGTGAGATTGCCCAAAAGGGAAACCATTTTGGATTGAGTCTATCAAATGTTCTAGGCGGTCCCAGATAAGTCGTTTCATTGGGATCTCTCCTAAATAAACAACTTTAGGTGTGCACCAACACTTAATTCCAACATGGAAAACCTAGACCAGTGATGGCGAACCTTGGCACCCCAGATGTTTTGGAACTACATTTCCCATGATGCTCCAGTACACTGCAGAGTGCCAGAGCATCATGGGAAATGTAGTTCCAAAACATCTGGGGTGCCAAGGTTCGCCATCACTGACCTAGACTGTCCCCTTCATGGAGGTCAAGCATTGGCTCTCATGAGTCATAATCTTTGAAACACTAGCCACTAGACAAAAAGATAAGATGGGAAAATTCTGGAAGGCAGTGGAGCCATGACCTGAGTTGTATCACCTACTTTTAGCCCTGATCCACCAACTCTATAAACATAAGAAAAAAGGAAGGAAAAAAGCGCAACTACCCCCCACCTTCTCCCCTCCTCCTTTTTTCTGTATTTTTTCCCTTTCCTATTTCTTCTTTACCCCCAGCCATACTTATTCCCACCTCTGAGGGTGAGGAGGACCTAGACTTGGTGTCCCAACCTGTATTTTCCTCCTATTCCTTTCACTCCCTAATCCAACCCTATCCATTTCCTATAACCAGTGGTGGAAACTGTTTAGTCTGGTTATCCCTTCTTTTGAAGATCATCTAATTTTTGCACTTGTTACAGCATAAGATAACTGTGTATAAGATGTAATTTCCCGCCCCTTGTATTACAGGTAAACGTGCAATACTGTATATGTGTGTGCATTTTTTTCCTGGAACCATCATTTTCTTTGAAAAAACATAAAAAATGTATTGTTGACTGTTTGGTAAAAAAAAAAAAAAAAATGATGCATAGTGAATTCTAACTATTTGCTATGGGTTGCTATTTTTATTGATCTTCATTAAAAGGAAATTGGAATATTTTATTATAGCTCACTGCCTGTATTGCTCTTGGCATTGATTGTTGAGTTACATCAGAGATACAGCAGAGATACATCAATCTTTATATCATAAATTCAGCCTATGTGTGTTTTTAAAGCAATATTTTTGTAGGAAGTTTATTATATAAGCCAACACATGCTGCAGATTTTGATGAGACATACTGTATGATTATGACATAGCTGACTTTACAGTAAACACTTTCACAGATAATTAAAGGAAATATATGGTCACAGCACACACTTTCATCAGCATAGTAATAACAATACAAACCATATTTATTTTTGACAATCTAATATACTGTAAGCTTCCTTTAACCACTTGGGATCCGCGCTATTGCAAAATGACGGCAACAGCGCGGACCCACATTTCCGGGACTACGTCTATTGACGTGGTCCCGGTTACGAGCGGCCTGCGCGCCCCCTGAGGGGCGCGCGCGGCGCGCTCTGTGATCGGCGAGTCCGTGAGACTCGCCTGATCACCGATCCGTGTAAGGGGTCGATCCCGACCCCTTATCACGTGATCAGCTGTCAGCCAATGACAGCTGATCATGTGATAAAACGGAGCCGGTAATCGGCTAGTATTCCTCCTCGCGCTGACAGCGCGAGGAGAAAAAAAAAAAGCCGATCGCCGGCGGCCGTGTTCGGGACATCAGTCCCGATCACGGCCAGCAATTTAAACGGACACCTGCCCCCTGCCAGTGCCCACCTGCCACCCGCAGTGCCATCCTGAAATAAAGTAAGTGCCCCCCTGTCAGTGCCACCCAGCAGTGCCCATAGTGCCCACAGTGCCACCCAGCAGTGCCCACAGTGCCACCCAGCAGTGCCCACAGTGCCACCCACAGTGCCACCCAGCAGTGCCACCCACAGTGCCACCCAAAATCTGCCTCAAAGGTGCTGCACCCCAGTGCCGCCCATCAGTGCCCAGCAGTGCCGCCCATCAGTGCCCAGCAGTGCCGCCCATCAGTGCCCAGCAGTGCCACCTATCAGAGCCACCTATCAGTGCCACCTATCAGTGCCCATCAGTCCCATCTATCTGTGGTACCTATCAGTGCCCATCCGTGCCACCCATCCGTGCCACTTATCCGTGCCACCCATCCGTGCCATCTTATCTGTGCCCATCTTTGCCCATCAGTGCCGCCTTATCTGTGCCCATCGGTGCCGCCTTATCTGTGCCTATTAGTGCCGCCTTAACTATGCCTATCAGTGCCCACCAGTGCAGCCTATCAGTGCCCACCAATGCAGCCCATCAGTGCCCACCAATGCAGCCCATCAGTGCCCACCAATGCAGCCTATCAGTGCCGCCTAATCAGCGCACTTCAATGAAGGAGAAAAATGACCCGTTTGCAAAATTTTATAACAAACTATTAAAACATGATTTTTTTTTTTTTTTTTTTGCATCTTTTTTTGTTTGTTTAGCAAAAAATAAAACTCCGAGCTGTAACTAAATACCACCAAAAGAAAGCTCTATTTGTGGGAAAAAAAATGATAAAAATTTCATTTGGGTACAGTGTTGTATGACCGCGTAATTGTCACTCAAAGTGCATCAGCGCTGAAAGCTGAAAATTGGTCTGGGACTGAGGGGGGTTTAAGTGCCCAGTAAGCAAGTGGTTAAAAATCTCCTTTTATTCTGTAAATTCTGCCTGCCTGCTGGCCATCTATTTCTACAACTTTCTGGATTCTCTGCATGCTTTGCAGCTTCTCCTTTGCTCTTTACTTTACATTTTTAATGACCACATATCCCATGGCACCTTGCTGCCTGCAAGCTATGATTTCTGTACTGACTCCGCCTCCTAAAACTCTTCCTCTGCGCTGCTGTAATTCAGAAGGCAGGCTCTGCAAAATGTGTGACACAGCCGTGCCTACTTACAGGACATAGTATATACATGTCACAGATTCCAGAAAGTAAATATGTGGGGGATCTTAATAGACTAAGGCCTTTAACACCAGTGGACTGATCGGGTCTGCCTGTCTATTTTTCAGACGGACCTGATCGCGCCACATATTGTTCTCTACAGAGCGGCAGATGTAAGCAGTGCATGAATCTATCCATGGCCAATGCTGCCACCCCCTATTCAGGCGCCCGGCCCTTTTTAAGAATTTTTCAGTTTGTTTGCGCCCCCTTAAAAAATTTTGAGCACCAGCCGCCACTGTGCTTTAAGGGCAGGTATTGTCCTGAAGAGTAGGTCTTCATTGCAAAATAACACTGGTACAGAGAAGGGGTACAGAATATAGCACTTATAAAGAGACAAGATGTAATGATTCCCTTTTACACCTGTTACATGCATGTCCAGGGGCAGACTGACCATTGGACCACTCGGGTACTGCCCGAGGGCCCAGAGCCACTAGGGGGCCCCATCAGGGTTGCCAGCCTCAGTAAAACCAGGGACAGTATGTAAAAATCTGCATTTTATTTACATCTGTCTCTGAAATGTCCCTTACCGACATCCTTTTGGTCTAAAAATCCCAAGATTTTAGCTGCCCCACCTCTCCAGTACCTTCTCAGCCAATAGAAACATGTCTGTGTATACTGTGTGTACATGTATACTGTGTGATTTTATACTGTGTGTGTGTATACTGTGTGGCCTCATAATCTCGGTTTGCCTGGGGGCCCCATAATCTCCTATTGCCCGGAGGCCCCATGAGTTGTCAGTCCACCCCTGTGCATGTCACACATTGTAGGTTAGAGGAAGTCATTTCCATGACATACTGATATAGTCTCTTTGAAGGAAAGGTGTTTTCCAGCTATAAATATTATTAGGCTTACTGACAGCTGCATACAGTGCATACAGAAATGTACGGTTACTTTTAGAAGTATAAGTGAAAAAATATACAATTGCATTTGGAAGATATATTGCTTTGTTCAGTTGTTATACATACCTGTATGCCCTTGTACACACTGTCGGACATTCTGACAACCAAATCCGTTGGATTTTGTCGGACGGATTTTGTCCGAAACTGTTGCATACACACGGTCGGACAAAGTTGTTGGAAAATCCAATTGTACATAACGTGATGACGTTATTTCGTTACGACGGGACTACATTCAGGCTAGTAGCCAATAGCTTTGGTCTAGGAATTTGATCTGAGCATGCGTGGCACTTTGTTCGTCGGAGTAGGCTACACATGATCGGAGTATGTCTGTTCGGAGCATTTTGTCGGAAAATTTTACCGGCAAGTTGGAAAAGTTGGTCCGTCGGATATTCCGACGGAAACAGTCCAAAGGAGACCACACACAGTCGGAATATCCGACAAAACGCTCCGATAGGACACATTCCGTCAGAATCTCCGACCGTGTGTACAAGGGCTAAGAGGTAATTATATATGTATTCATAGAGATATCGTACACATAGACACATATCTGTTAAATTATAATGTACAAACAGGAATGGTTATGTACAAAGTACAGTCACTATATTGTGCAATTGACTATAGTCACGTCTATCAAGCATGGTTTTCGATTGTCAATATGAATTTACAGTGAGGAAACAAATTATTTGATCCTCTGGAGATTTCGTAAGTTTGACCACTTACAAAGAAATGAAGGGTATTTAATTTTTATCATACGTGTATTTTATTATAAATTAAGTTGCAGTTCAGTGAGTAAAATAGGTATTTGATCCCCTACAAACCAACAATAATGCTGGCTCCCACAGACTGGCTATAGCATGTGCTCATGTGGTACACAGATTGATCGTTTCAATTTAAGAAGGTGCTCCTAATGACAACTTGTTATGTCTATAAGACACCTGTCAAGAGAATCTCTTTCTTCCAGTGAAACTCATCATCATGGGCAAGACCAAAGAGCTATCAAAGGACATCAGGAACAATATTGTTGACCTGCACAAGGCTTGTATGGGCTACAAGACCAATCTCAAGAAGCTTGGTGAAAAGGAGACAACTGTTGGAGCAATTATTCGCAAATGAAAGAAATACAAAATAACCATCAATTGGCCTCGATCTCGAGCTCCATGCAAGATTTCGCATCATGGGGTAAGGATGATCAGGAGAAAAGGGAGGGGTCAGCCCAGAACTACACGGGAGGAGCTTATGAATGATCTCAAGGCAGTTGGGACCACAGTCACCAAACAAACCATTGGTAACACAATACGCCTGCAGTGCCCCCAAGGTCCCACTCCTCAAGACGGCACATGTACAGGTCCATCTGAAGTTTTCTAATGAACATCTAAATGATTCAGAGAAGTATTGGGAGAAAGTGCTCTGGTCAGATGAGACCAAAATTGAGCTCCTTGGCATTAACTTAATTTGCTCGTGTTTGGAGGAAGAAAAATGCTGACTATGCTCCTAAGAACACCATCCCTACAGTCAGAGATGGAAACGTGATGCTTTGGGGCTATTTCTCTGCTAAAGTTACAGGCCAACTTTGCCACATTGAGGGGCCGATGGATGGGGCTATGTATTGTAAAATCTTGGATGGGAACCTTCTTTCCTCAGGTAGAACACTGCAGATGGGTCATGGATGAGTCTTCCAGCATGACAATGACCCAAAACATACCACCAAGGCAACAAAAGAGTGATACGAGAAGAAGCACATTAAAGCGGGAGTCCACCGGGACTCCGCGTTTTTTTTTTTTTTAAAAGCCAGCAGCTACAAATACTGCAGCTGCTGACTTTTAAAATAGTGACACTTACCTGTCCAGCGCGCCCGCGATGTCGGCACCCGAAGCCGATCGCTAGGTCGTCTGTCGGGTCCTGCCGCCGCCATCTTGGGTATGGGAATCAGGAAATGGAGCCTTTCGGCTTCATTTCCCGGTTCCCTACTGCGCATGCGCGAATTGCGCTGCGCAATAAGGACGCTCCCCGCTGCCTCTGGGAGCTGTGTGTTTCCCAGCAGGCAGCGGGGCACTTGCGGGAAGGGGCGGGCACTTGCGGAAAGGGGCGTAAGTTACGTCCCTTTCCGCAGAGAGCTGTCCCGGAAGTGGGTGCAGTTACCTGGATTATCCAGGTAACTGCACCCCCCTCCCCCCTGAAAGGTGCCGATTGTGGCACCGGAGGGGGGGAGGGTTCCGATGAGCGGAAGGTCCACTTTAGGGTGGACCTCCACTTTAAGGTAATGGAGGGGCCTAGCCAGTCTCCAGACCTTAATCCTATAGAGGGAGGGAACTGAAACTTTGAGTTGCTAAGCGACAGCCAAGAAACCTTAAAGATTTAGAGAAGTGCAAGTGGAGAGAATACTTCTCTTCACGTACAAAACATCGATGAGTGCCAATCAACAGGAGGCAGGATACAACATCTTGTCATGCTGGTACTACACCACAGTCAAAATACACGGCATGTTCCCCCAGAGCTTGGACCGCTGTTGGAGATGTGGAGAAGAGGCAGGCAGCCTCCTTCACGTCTTCTGGTCCTGCAGGCTTCTGACATCATACTGGACAGAGATACATCGCATTATACAAAAGTTCACAGACAGGAAACTACCCAAGACCACTGAGCTCTTTTTAATACACCACCATGACATACCAAGCAAAACGTACAGAAAGTCCATCCTCCCAGCACTGATCACTGCAGCACTGCAGCACTGATCAAGGCAGCAAAAAGCTGCATCCCCCTTTCTGGAAACAGACGGAGCCTCCGAGAGTGGCTGTGTGGTTGAAGCGAGTAGCGGAAATGCAGACTATGGAAGACCTCGTGGCCACAGGCAGGGGCCTCTGGGAGCAGTTCCTCCAAAAATCGTACTATTGGCTGGAATTCTACTACTCAGAGGAATATGCGAGGTTGACAACATAAATACGAGGGCTCAGGGCTCATTGGGTGTGGTGACACAGATGGGGGGCTGGAGGATGGGAGAATCCCCCCTTACTTCCCAGCCTTCTTCTTACCCCCTGGGCCTACCCTCCCTGCTGGAGTCTACCCCTTCCCCCTTCCCTACCTCTGTGCCCCTCTTTAGCTTACTTTACCCTCACATTTCTTTCTCTATCTATCCCTTTAAAGGAACGTTGATGAGTCGACATCAAATTTCACCCCATACTTGCTAATGAACCAAAAGTACCAACACAAGGGACATAAGGAGCTTCATACTCACGAGACTGTTATCCCAGAATGGGAACACAGTAGTCTCGACTCAGGGACGTAAAATGTTTTAATTTTCATATGCTCTGGAAGTCAAGATGCACAGACATTAAAAATACAACAAGTTCTGCCCTTTGTAACCAAGTATGATTGCAGTTACTGTATTGTTATTTCGCAAATAAAGAATTTGGAAAAAAAAAAGATTTAGAGAAGTTCTGCAAGGAAGAGTTGATCAAAATCCCTCCTGAAATGTGTGCAAACCTGGTAACCAACTACAAATACAACAAAATGTATAACATTTGTATCTTGTGTTTTTTTCTAGATTTTTGTTTGACTTTCTGTATCTAGCATTTAAAATACACCTATGATAAATAATTATAAACCCTTCATTTCTTTGTAAGTGGGCAAACTTACAAAATCTGCAGGGCATCACATAATTATTTTCCCCATAGTATACACTTGCTCTTTTGTAAGCCTTACATATACAGTGCATCCAGTGAGTATTCACAGTGCTTCACTTTTTCCACATTTTGTTATGTTACAGCCTTATTCCAAAATTTTGTAAATTAATTATTTTCTTCAAAATTCTACAAACAATACCCCATAATGACAACACAAAAGAAATTTGTTTGAAATCTTTGCAAATGTATTAAATTAAAAATGAAATAATCACATGTACATAAGTATTCACAGCCTTTGCCATGACACTCAAAATTGAGCTCAGGTGCATCCTGTTTCCACTGATCATCCTTGAGCTGTTTTTACAAATTGATTGGAGTCCACCTGTGGTAAATTCAGTTGATCCCATAACATAAGTTATAAGGTCCCATAGTTAACAGTGCATGTCCGAGCACAAACCAAGCCAAAAAAGTCCAACAAATTGACTGTAGATCTCCGAGACAGGATTGTATCGAGACACAGAGCTTGGAAAGGCTACAGAAAAAATGTCTGCAGTATTGAAGGTCCCAATGAGCACAGTAGCCTCCGCTATCTGTACAGTTGTGCTCATAAGCTTACATACCCTGGCAGAATTTATGATTTCTTGGCCATTTTTTTGAGATTATGAATGATAACACAAAAACTTTTCTTTCACTCATGGTTAGTGTTTGGCTGAAGCCATTTATTATCAATCAACTGTGTTTACGCTTTTTAAATCATAATGGGAACAGAAACTACCCAAATAACCCTGATCAAAGGTTTACACACCCCAGTTCTTAATACCGTGCATTTCCCCCTTTAACATCAATGATAGCTTGAAGTCTTTTGTGGTATTTGTGGATGAGGCTCTTTATCTTCTCAGATGGTAAAGCTGCCCATTTCTCTTGGCAAAAAGCCTCCAGTTCCTCTAAATTCTTGGGCAGTCTTGCATGAACCGCATGTTTGAGATCTCCCCAGAGTGGCTCAATGATATTGAGGTCAGGAGACTGAGATGGCCACTCCAGAACCTTCACTTTATTCTGTTATAGCCAATGACAGGTCGACTTGGCCTCGTGTTTTGGATCATTGTCATGGTGGAATGTCCAAGTACGTCCCATGCGCAGCTTCCTGACTGATGAATACGAATGTTCCTCCAGTATTTTTTGATAACATACTGTAATCATCTTGCCATCAGTTTTGACTAAATTTCCTGTGCCTTTGTAGCTCACACATCCCCAAAACATCAGCGATCCACCTCCGTGTTTCACAGTAGGAATGGTGTACCTTTCATCATAGGCTTTTTTGACTCCTCTCCAAATGAAGCTTTTATGGTTGTGGCCAAAAAGCTTAATTTTGGTCTCATCACTCCAAATGACTTTGGGCCAAATTGTTTAAGGCTTGTCTCTGTGCTGTTTGACATTTTGTAAGCGGGATACTTTGTGGCATTTGCATAGTAATGGCTTTCTTCTGGCAACTCGACCATGCAGCCCATCTTTCTTCTAGTGCCTTCTGATTGTGCATCTTGAAATCTCACGTTTTCAAGGAGTCCTGTATTTCACCTGTTATTTGTGGGTTTTTCTTTGCATCCTGAACAATTTTCCTGGCAGTTGTGGCAAAAATTTTAGTTGGTCTACGTGACTGTGGTTTAGTTTCAACAAGACCACTCATTTTCCACTTCTTGATTAGAGTTTGAACACTGCTGATTGACATTTTCAATTCCTTGGATATCTTTGTACATCGCTTTCTTGTTTTATACAGTTCAACTACCTTTTCCCGCAGATCCTTTGACAATTCTTTTACTTTCCCCATGACTCAGAATCCAGAAACGTCAGTGCAACATTGGATGAAAGATGCAAGGGTCTGTCAGGAGTCCAGAAAGTCATTTACCTTTTATACACACACACTAATTACAAGCAAATAGATCACAGGTGAGGATGGTTACCTTTAATAGGCATTCAAACCCCTTTGTGTCAACTTGTGTGCATGTTATCAGGCCAAAATCACCAGGGTATGTAAACTTTTGATCAGGGTCATGTGGGTAGTTTCTGTTGTCATTATGATTTAAAAAGAGCCAAACACTAACCATGAGTGAAAGAAAAGTTTTTGTGTTATCATTCATATGCTCTGAATAATGGCAAAGAAATCATAAATTCTGCCAGGGTATGTAAACTTATAAGCACAACTGTAAATGGAAGAAGTTTGGAACCACCAGGACTCTTCCAGAAGCGAGCCGTTCGGTCAAACTGAGTGAGTACAAAGAAGGGCAACAAAGCTAATAAAGGGTCTGGAGGATATTAGTTATGAAGAAAGGTTGCGAGCACTGAACTTATTCTCTCTGGAGAAGAGACACTTGAGAGGGGATATGATTTCAATTTACAAACACCATACTGATGACCCCACAATAGGGATAAAACTTTTTCGTGGAAGGGAGTTTAATAAGACACGTGGCCACTTACTAAAATTAGAAGAAAACAGGTTTAACCTTAAACTACGTAGAGGGTTCTTTACTGTAAGAGCGGCAAGGATGTGGAATTCTCTTCTACAGGGGGTGGTTTTAGCGGGGAGCATCAATGGTTTCAAATTAGATAAGCACCTGAACGACCGCAACATACAGGGATATACAATGTAATACTGACATATAATCGCACACATAGGTTGGACACACACCTAATATGTAACCCAATTAAACTTCTCTAGAGAGATCTGAAAATGGCTGTGCACCGGCACTCCACATCCAGCCTGGAGCTTGAGAGGTCCTGCTAAAAACAAATAAGAGAAACTGCCCAAAAATAGGCTTGCCAAGCTTGTAGCATCATACTCAAAAAGACTTGAGGCTGCAATTGGTGCCAAAGGTTTTTTATTTTCAATAAATTTGCAAAGATTTCAAACAAACTTCTTTCACGTTGTAATTATGGGGTATTTTTTGTAGAATTTTGAGGAAAATAATTAATTTAATTAATTTTGCAATAAGGCTGTAACATAACAAAATGTGGAAAAAGTGAAGCGCTCTGAATACTTTCCGGATGCACTGTAACATCTGTACTAAAATCCGAATGGTGAATAATGAACAGGCCATTATAAAGTGTATTGCCAGGGAACAAGTTAAAGCTAAAGTCATGAAATCCAATTATTGTGACTTCAGCCAAGTTCTGTGTGTAATCTACTGTAGCCAAAGAGCATTACTCTGCATACACTGCTAATGCCAAATGCCCGTTGTGTTGGGGGGGGGGGGGGGGGGGGGGGTTGGTCTTTTTCTTGAAGTCTGTTCTGTGTACAGCTGGCAATATGTAACTTAAATCTGCAGGTTTATTAATGCAATATGAAAGTTAACACTTCTTGCAACTTCCCTTTTTCTGCCACAAGAAGAAGCTTTGGAGGCTTTGTGGACTCTGACTCATTACCAGTTAATAGTATTGCACTTTGCGAATTGTGGTCCTAGCAAGAAGGAACTCCATTATTAATCAGGTGCAAGAAACATCAAAATCCAGTACGCCTTATGTATGAATTCAGCAATAAACCCGGTTCGATGCTGGCTAGGGCGTTGCGAGGCCCCCGCACCAACACTTATATTCCACACATTCTGACCTCTACGGGTCGTAAGGCAAACACATCGTCTGACATAGCATCAGAGTTCCGTTCCTTTTTCGAAGGCCTCTATAACTTAGGTAGGCCGCACTCGGATGCCTCCGGCCCCGCTGGTGGATTCACCCCACGGTCCTATATAGCCATGTCCGGCATGCCTTCTCTCTCGCCTGAGGTCTTGGAGGAACTGGAGAAACCCATAACGACTGTGGAATTGGGGGTAGCCCTGGCTCACCCCAACTTACTACAAAACTTTCTTTGAGACGCTTTCCCAACCTTTGGTCTCGGCCCTTAACTCGATCACGGAAGGTAACACCTTCCCGTTGGACTCTCTGCGCGCTTACATATCTCTTATTCCCAAAGAGGGGAAGGATCCACAGCAGTGTGGGAGTTATCGTCCGATAGCCGTCCTGAACACCGACCTTAAATTGTTCGCTAGGATATTGGCCAATCGGTTACTCCCCCATATACCGGGTCTGATTCATAGAGACCAGGCGGGTTTTGTCCCGCAGCGGGAGCCCCGGGACAACACCATTCGGGTTTTGAACCTAATCCACGCGGCCAGGTCCGCTGCGAGACCCCTTCTCCTGCTGTCCACCGATGCGGAGAAGGCCTTTGACCGCGTGGATTGGACGTTCATACAGGCGTCCCTGGAACACATAGGTCTCCGTCCCTCGATGCTCGGTTGGATCCTCTCCCTCTACTCTCATCCCACGGCTGCGGTTAAGGTGAATGAAACGAGGTCCGGCTTCTTCGATATCCGTAACGGCACTCGACAGGGGTGCCCTCTGTCTCTGCTGATTTTCATACTCTCATTGGAGCCCCTCTTGTGCAGGATTCGGGGTGACCCGGGTATTTCGGGGTTTTATAAATCCTCGGGGCCCCACAAGGTGGCCGCCTTTGCGGATGACTTGATCTTTTTCCTGACAGATCCTCTGCAATCTCTCCCCAATCTCCTTCAGTCCTTGAGGCACTATGGAGCTCTCTCTGGGTTTTCGATCAATCTGACCAAATCGTCCCTCTTGAACATTACCGTGGATGAGGCCGTGGTTCGACGTTTGCGGTCGACTTACCAGTTGCGCTGGGCGGCCCATACTATCCCTTATTTGGGTGTCAACATTAGTGCGGATCTCGCTAACCTGTACCAGGCCAACTTTGCCCCGCTTCTCCTCCGTCTTAAATCCGACCTCCTTCAATGGCATTCGCTTACTTTAACGTGGTTTGGCCGTTGCAATGCCATTAAGATGACCGCATTGCCTAGAATACTGTATCTACTGCAAGCCCTTCCCATCCGTTTGCCTCCGTCTTTTTTTAAGTGAGTTGACTCACTGTTCCGCGGCTTTATTTGGTCACATCAAAAACCGCGTATCAGACTGCAAATCCTCTATCTGACTAAGCAGAGGGGAGGAGTTGGTCTCCCGGACATTAGAACGTACTACAGGGCAGCTCACCTCACCAGACTGGTCGACTGGTATTGCCATGCAGAGGCCAAGCAGTGGGTAGCGATGGAACTGGAGGACTCAGAGGGTATGGCTAGGAGCTGGCCATGGATCGCTACCCCGCTGCCGCGGGGCCTCAATGAACACCCTACTCTTGGTAGTACCTTGCGGGTAGTCAGGGACACAATACGACGTTCCTCAGTCTCCCCGATGCCCTCCCCCATGGTGCCAATTTTGGGTAACCCAGACTTTCTGCCTGGCAGGCAGAACCCCATTTTTGGACGGTTGGCAGCGGCAGGGTGGTCTCATTTTTATGATTTTCTTGGCTCGGACGGCCGACTTGCAATGGAAGCGGGAATGTCCGCGCTGGATCCCCCACTGGACTTCTGGAGCGGTCTACAACTGCGTAATTTTTTGCGCAGATGTGCAAGGGCGCCTGGCATATCGCGCCCACTCACAGAGCTAGAACGCATTTGCCACCGCAGGGAACCGATCCGTCACTGTTTATCTTTACTCTACTCCTCCCTGATTTCTCCAGTGGATGGGTTCGTCCCCCCCTTTCTTACTAGGTGGGAGGCGGACCTAGGCATCCACTTTAATGACTCTCAGCGGGAGAAGATACTTTATTTCGCCCAGAGGTCCTCCATTGCCACCAGGATCCAGGAATCCTGCTATAAATTGTTGACTCGATGGTATAGAGTGCCCGTTTCCCTGCATTGTTTTTTCCCACAGGTCCCCAGTACCTGTTGGCGCTGTGGTGTGGAGGAGGGAACGATGCTGCACATTTTTTGGGACTGCCTCAAAATTAAACCTTTTTGGGCGGAGGTGACGGGCACAATTGAGCACCTGACTGGCGTCTCCGTGGGGGGGGACCCCGCGGCCTGTCTACTGCACCTCTCTAAGCTCTCCGTTAAGAAATACAAGGCCTCTCTTACCATCCATCTTTTGAACGCTGCCAGGGCATGCATTCCCTTGTGCTGGAGGTCGGAGACCCCACCTACTAAATCTCTGTGGTTTGCCAAGGTGAACGACATCAGAAACATGGAAGATCTTACTGCCACTCTGCGTGGGCGGGAGGAGGCCTTCCGGGAGACATGGCGACCATGGCAATACTACATCTACACGGAAGCTTACCTCCGCGAGGTTGCTCTGCATGATTAGTCCCCATAGCGTGAATTACCCTCTGGCCGGGAGGTGCCGCCACTTTCCCTCCCTGTTCCCTCCCCCGTCTTTCCCACCCTGCCTTCCCGCTTTCGTTGTCCTTTTTTTTTTTCCTGAGACACCCCCAGCCCTAGGCCGGCCCATCCAGATTCTTTGCATATCCTGCCCTCTTTACTTTACTAGTTATGACAGTCGGCTGGGCCTAGCTGGTTGTGGGACGACCCCCCTCGACAGGTTTAAGTAAATCCTTCACAGCACTACCCTGGTAGCCCAACTGGTAACAGTGGGTTGCTGGGGATGCGGTCTGATGGCTCCCCTCAGAGTAGTGCACGGTTGACCATGCTGTTTAGTTTCACCCCTATGCTTTTTTTACTGAGTGCACTACCCGGGGATTGGTTGCATGTTATGTAATATTTGACGATGCTGTTATCTCATTGAATTGTATCTCATTTCCTGTCTCTGTTTTTATTTTATCTTGAATATTGTCATTTTTCTTTGAATTGTGAAACTGTCTCATTTGAAAAAGTAAATAAAGGAATTACAAAAAAATCCAGTACGCCTTAAAGTGTTACTAAACCCACAACCGTAAAATCGGTCTGTATGTGCAGAATAGCATGCTTGTTATACTCACTGTGGAACTTAAGGGGTTAATCCTCTGCATTGTGTAAAAAAGCTCTTTTATCCTGTATCCACACATCCTGCAGAGTCTCTTTGGGCAAGGCCAGATAAGACACAGTGAGGTTAGTACTGTTGCACATGCTCAGCTTGGTTTTTATTGCTGGAGAGAACATTTCCTTGTTGATCAGAGCTTGCCAGGGCACATGGTATTGAAATCACACATGTGGGCATGTATACAGATCCTAAATGACAGCCCAGTTCCCCCCTTCTCCTCCATGCTCAGTAACTAAAAAATGTCACATCTTGATTGATGGATGATCCACCTCCCATAACAGCATGAGGACACAGGCTAGAGTGGAAATCTCCTTCTACCTGAACAGTCAGCACTCGGGCAGACCCTGCAGTTTATGATGTGACCGTGATATACAGATAAGCCAAAAAGCTATATAGTGGCAGTATTTTAATGTAAAAAGATTTATAAGCTGTGGGCGCTGTGGGGGGATCTATTTTCATATTACTGGCTGGGTTTACTAACACTTTGCTAACACTTTAAGTCAGGAGGGGTCATGCAAGTTAGAAAGTCCCGTAAAACACAAGGCAGCATGGGAAAGAGAGACTGGCATGTGCAGTCAATATCCTGTCTGGGAGAGAGACAGGAAGGAAGATACAGGGGAAGACTGTGCATTACAGATGAGACAGTGTCTGCCAGTTCCCAAGAACTGGGAAAGCTGCTTCAATCTGCTAAGTCCAGTTTGTGTCTGCGCCGCTGTCCGCCAGAGCAAGCGATCATCCTGAGACCTGCTGATTTCTGCTGTAACGCTGTCGAGCCTAGATCAAGGTTGCTGCTTCATCGCAGAGGTACGGCTGTCTGGTTGCTGCAGAAGTCCACCTAGAATCATTCTCATCTTAAAGGGGTCCCCCGTTCATCACAGATGGAGACCTGCTACTGTGTAGTGGTGAGTGGGATATTAACGCATTGTGACATATTGACTGACTGACTTAGTGAAATCTATTGAAAGCCACATTGCACAATCTTAAAGGCACCACCAATTATACATTGACTTTCTGCAACAGTCCTGCTGCTTAGAACTGTACCCTGAACATCTGTGATATGTCGAATATTATATCTCTGATAATTAACCCCTTCTGGACACTTCTCCACTCAGTGCTCTTAGGAAATTATTGTTCTGCAACCCGTTTCCTTGTTGCAAAAACTATTACCCTTAGGGCACCACTAATGTCTTTGAGAGCTCCTACGTAAAAGCATAGATTGTTGCCTCTGTTTTGTTTTCTTTTCCCTTATTACCAGTTTCTATGTACTTTGTACGCTAGTGGTCTAGCTTTCTTCTACCACATTTTACTCTCATATACTTCGATAGATTATCTGTTGAAAGATACTTATGCCGTCCAGCCGTTTGATGATGTGTAGTATTACCACTTTCACTGAAGTCTGTATTATTCCTCTGTGCTTTTCTTATACTCAATAAAAATTTATTGATGGAAGAGCTCCAACGTAGTCGGCCAAAGACCTACATTAAGGACTGTCTCAGAGTACCTGTTATATTGCATAGTCAAGCGTTTATGATTACTTTGCAATCATTGAATCATAGCCTAGGCCTAGCCTCCTTCTTACCATAAGTGACTCTAGATCACTTAGCCATTATTTTCTTGATACTTATTTTACCATCTTCTTAGGCTGTTCATCTTCAGATGGGAAAGCTACAGTTTATGCTGACCTTTCCAGAACTTGAGGTGGCAAGCCTACTATATTGTTTGATATTTGAAACTGTATATGTCAAAAAGTATTCCACATTATACCCTGTTCTATTTTCATTATATTTTGTCTTTACACTCCAAAGTCTCATTTATGATTGACCCTAAGTTACTAACCAAAAGCTATGAGTCTTTGTCTATTGACATGTATGCAAAGGTCTTTGTAGAGGTCAAGGTAAGTACAGGGGATCCGATACAACCAGCGGCTCCTGCGGGGGTAGCACTACACATACTTTTTTTAAAATTTTTATAAAATAAAGATATAGATATAAAAGAAATATCACAGAATATACCGCTCAGTTGCCAAATCCATGATTAAATGTACACCCATGGAAAAGAAAAAGGAAGCATTTAAAGGACTTTACTGGCAAGGGAACACACCTAATTCATAAAATATATTTTATTACAACCAGGTTAAATCAGATGTACATCAGGCTGAAGTCAAGTTAAAAACAATACACACATTGCTTTTTAGTGACTATGACTGCTGGCTCACTGACACCACTAACATTTTGCTCAAAATGTATCAAATATATAATTGTACGGTGTGCTCATGAGTCAACGCGTTTCTCCTATTTCGCTTCCTCAGGATGTATGAGAATATAGCAATAAACACTGGACATGCAAAGAAAACAGAAAACACATATAGTATATAGATATCATACAAAAATCAAAGAAAACCATATATAAATTCTATCCCATATAGAAGCACTTTGTTCATGTGTGTATAAGTAACATGGAGGCTGCCCTGGGGCAGGCACCAGAGCAAAAGAGAGGCCAGACAGGTGGCAGTAGGCAAAAAAACTGTCCTGATAACATGATAGCATCATAGTAGGAAAATTCCTGAACAAACAGATCACATATAACTTGCCTAAAGACCTCACTTATATAACCATAGAATATTGCATTTCACTCTGCTCCAATGTCACTCTTTCTGAAAAAAATGTATAGGAATCACGATGGATCAATCTGCAAACAGCTTCTAGAGTGTAAGAGCAAGAGGTACACTTTGACTTTGATTATACACAGATGTGCACTAGTCCTTTGGCAGTGAATGCCCTGTTACAATGTTTGTTTTCTCAGTTACACATTCCATTTACCTTTTGCTTTATTTGGGTAACATTTTTAGTTGTAAATAAATCAAAGTAAATTATTAATACTCTTGCTAAAGATATCTCTGTAGTTCAGGGGTAGATAACCTTGGAGATGTGGAGTTTTACCTGAACAACATGGAAGTGATCAAAGATCACCAAACTGCAGCGTGCTTTTTTAAATAAGATAACCTAGCAAGGCCCTATTAAAAATGAGGGAAGGTTTGAAAAGGTCAGGGTACATCAGTAAGTAATGGAAAGTTCAGAGGTCAGTAGTATGTAGGACAAAGTTCAGAAGTCAGTAGCAATAAAAGCCCACTCCACTTTGTATTTCTGTTTTATTGAACTATATATGTTTATTATTGTTTTGTGGTATGTTGGTATACCACAACTTGCTTATTTTGTGAGTTGGTCTCTCTCTCTCTCTCTCTCTCTCTCTCTCTCTCTCTCTCTCTGTCGTCCCATCCTGTTTAGTGCTAATTAGTTCAGTTCTAGTTAGACCCTCACTGTTTCCTCCATGTTTCTTCAGTCAGTGCTATTAGTTTGCAGAGACAGGGCTTAGTTAAGTCATTGTCTTCTTACACTTCAAAAAAAAAAAAAAAAACGCTCAATGGACTGCAATCTTGTCATGGTTATGCAATAGAGTTTGTCTGCTTACCTGTTTCCATGTGTTCATCTCTAGAGACCAGCCGACCCTCACCTGACTGCTTTTGTAATCCATCCTCTGGCATGGCTACACCCTAGCTCCTATCAGAGAACTCTATATTAACCTGTGCACTGCAGGCCAACCCTGCTGATCAACCTTTGTGTGTTAGCTTCCTGTTACCTGCCGTGTGCTCTGCTGTTGTTCCGTTACTGACTTTGGCGTGTCCTTGACTATCCCTGTTTGCCTGTGATCCTGACCTATTGGCGTGTCCTTGACTATCCCTGTTTGCCTGTGATCCTGACCTATTGGCGTGTCCCTGTCTATTCCTGTCTGCTTGTGGCCCGACCTTGGCTTTATCCCTCACTATCCCGATCCTCCTGTTGCCTACTGTGGGTGCGAGCTAGGGGACCCTGGGGGTCGCGACCTGGAGCCAGTTGCAGCCCAGTCCATCCTCACCACTAGAGGCTCTGGTGAACACCTGCTGGCTCTTAGACTCCGCGCCCCAGGGAATCTTACGCTCTAACCCCGGTGGGATCTGTCTTGGTGTTCTGGTGGCCCTACCTTCCTTATCACCTTGACTCCCGTCCGCAGAAGTCAGCCGTAGGGTCCACAACCGTGTGGTGCACTCCTGATCCCTACGGTGTGCATCTGTCACCTGGCCTCAAGGTGACCTGACAAATCTGTGCCTTTTTGAGTTTAGCTGCCTGTGGATAGTTCCAAGTCAGCAGGTGACCATACTGTTTGGATAGACTTGGTCTGAGGTGGTATATCAATACATAAAGCAGTATCTAAAACAGAACAGTAGATAACACAGATTTCAGGGGTCAGGAGTAATGCAGCAGTCAGTAATATGTAATGCACAGTGCAGGGGTCAGTACTACTGAATACTTTAGTACTTTTATGTTAAAATTCATAATGTTGTCTTGTTTTTTTGACTGTCATTTGCACATGCTTGGAACATTGTATATAGTGTTAAAACATATGCATTTCACAGTCTTACACTGTTTATCAACTACATTTTACTAAAAAAACATCAGGACTACTATTCTCTGAATGATAACCCACAGGCCAATTTTTACTGTAAAAAGTGGTGTACAACAGTGTATTTATTCAGTTTTTAGTTTAAAAAAATTATTTTTCATAATCACACTGAGGCGCTTTACAAGTGCTACAGCACTAAAAATAGTGCCTGCATAGAACCTGTAAAGAGCTGCTCCTGTCTTTCCAGTGTGAAAGCCCGAGTGCTTTCACACTGGAGCGGTGCGCTTACAGGACGTTAAAAAAAACTCCTGCAAGTAGCATCTTTGGCGTGGTGAAGGAGCGGTGTATACACCGCTCCTTCACCACTCCTGCCCATTGAAATCAATGAGGCAGCACGGCTATACCGCCGGCATAGCGCTGCTGCAGCAGCACTTTGCGCTGTTTTAACCCTTTCTTGGACGATAGCGGGGGTAAAAGCGCCCCGCTAATGGCCCAATAGTGCCACGAAATTGATGGTAAATCGCCGCTAAAAATAGCGGTGCTTTACCATCGGCGCTCCCACCGCCCCAGTGCGAAAGGGGCCAAAGAACTAATGTTGTCCAAATGAGTGCCAAAACAGGTGAAATTAGTAAAACTGCTTTTGGAAATCAGGTACAACCACTTTTGTTGAACTAAAATTGCAAACTATCTGCATTGGATAGGGAATATGGACTTTTTTGTCACACAGTACACCAAGATAAAAAAAATATACATTTTTTACAAAAATACTAATTAAAAACATAAACCAAATATAAAAAAACAAATGGTGCAACCCAAAGTCACATGAGAGGCAGTTTCTCTAAATAGATTCAGATATTCAGTTATCTCAAAATCCCAAATCACAGATGCCAGTGTGAAGGTACATAGAGAAACATCATGTCCAGATAAAGTAAAATCCGCTACATGTTTCGCAGCCCCAATCTGCTTCTTTAGGAGGCAGTGGGGAACATCCAATCTTTTCATAAATAACAGATTACATGCAAAAAAAATTCCGTGTCCGTATATTTGAATACTAGTTATGGCTCCGCACACAATGGGGAAAATAATTATTTGCACTGCAGATTTTGTAAGTTTGCCCACTTAAAAAGAAATGAAGGAGTCTATAATTGTTGTAGGTGTATTTAAATGTTATAGACAGATTATCAACCAAAAATCGAGAAAAAACACATTATACAAATATTCTAAATTAAGTTGCAGTTCACTAAGTAAAATAAGTATTTGATACCCCACCAACCAACTATAATTTTACCCCCCACACACTGGCTATAGCATGTGCTCATGTGGTACACAGAATAGTCCTGTCATTTTAAGAAGGTGCTCCTGACGACAACTCTTTATGTATATAAAAGACACCTGTCCACAGAACCTCTTTCTTCCATTCAAACGTCACCATCATGGGAAAGACCAAAGAGCTGTCAAAGGACATCAGGGACAAGATTGTAGACCTGCACAAGGCTGGAATGGGCTACAAGGAATGGGCTACAAGACCATCAGCAAGAAGCTTGGTGAGAAGGAGACAAATGTTGAATGGATTATTCGCAAA
Organism: Lithobates pipiens; assembly: GCF_037356315.1. NCBI lineage: Eukaryota > Metazoa > Chordata > Amphibia > Anura > Ranidae > Lithobates > Lithobates pipiens. The sequence continues at coordinate 32,011,834 of NW_027507787.1, forward strand.
TGGAAGTAATATAAAATAACCATCAATCGTCCTTGGTCTGGAGCTCCATGCAAGATTTTGCCACATGGGGTAAGGATAATCATGAGAAAAGTGAGGGATCAGCCCAGAACTACATGGGAGAAGCTTGTGAATGATCTCAAGGCGGTTGGGGCCACGGTCACCAAACAAACCATTGGTAACACAATACACCGCCATGGATTGAAATCCTGCAGCACCCCTTCTCAAGAAGGCAGATGTACAGGCCTGTCTGAAGTTTGGTATATGGGACCATAAAGGTGCTGAAAACCTCCTTGTGGAATAATGTCTGACAAAGTGATATATCTAAAAAAATATAATTTTATTAAATACATACTCTCCACAAGGACGGTTGCTGTTAATGTGACACTAAGAAAAGAGCATTTGTGGTTGGTCTTTGATGTTCCCTGCTTCGATATCAACAATAGGAATCTGCATATTGCCTCTGCTGTTTGTGAATATACCAGGGAGGTTTCTCCTAGTGAAACATGGCAGGAATTCTGACCAGTTAGCTTTAAACTGCATATCCTTGTATATGGGATCTTTGATGCCTTTTGGGACAGCATTTCCTGGGCTGGCTTCAGATCTACCTGATTGAGACAGGCACTTGACCCGCTTTACAGTGCCCTAGTGAGAAAATGTAAAGCCCTTTGGAGGCTTCTCAGCATCACTACTCACTCAATTAACTCAATTCCCTGAAGAAGCTATCAAGCGAAACACGTTGGGTTGTGTTGTTTCTCTCGTCTCTGTCCTGGGTGCATGTCATGGGTATCTATGACTGCACACATATGTGACTATTGAGGAAATCTGCCATCTTGATGTAGGGGTTGTCTGGGTACAATCAGAGTTCGATGTTCTAAATTTTGCACTTTATGTCTATTATGTTATAGACACTTTTTTATGTACTTAATAAAAGTCTCTTTTTTTTATATATATCTCACTTTGTCAGACGTTGTTCTACAAGGAGGTTTTTAGCACCTTTAACCACTTCCCGACCGCCTCACACAGATATACTGCGGCAGAAGGGCACGAACAGGCAGATTAATGTACCTGTACGTTGCCCTTTAAGAGGCGGTTTGTGGGCATGCACCCGCCGGGAGCTCTGTGACCATGATCGCGGGCATACCCGCGATCGTCTCACGGTGAGGAAGAACGGGGAGATGCTAATGTAAACAAGCATCTCCCCGTTCTGCTAAATTATACTCTCACTGATCAGCGCTCCCTGTAATCGGGAGCGGCGATCAGTGACGTGTCACACACAGCCCCTCCCCCCTACAGTTAGAATCACTCCCTAGGACACACTTAACCCCTACAGTGTCACCTAGTGGTTAACCCCTTCACTGCCAGTGACATTTTTACAGTAATCAATGCAATTTTTTAGCATTGATCGCTGTATTAATGCCAATGGTCCCAAAAATGTGTCAAAATTGTCCGATGTGTCCGCCATAAAGTCACAGTCACGATAAAAATTGCTGATCGCCGTTATTACCAGTAAAAAAAAAAGTATCAATAAAAATGCCATAAAACTATCCCCTATTTTGTAAACATTTGCACAAACCAATCAATGAATGCTTATTGCGATTTTTTTTACCAAAAATATGTAGAAGAATATGTATCGGCCTAAACTGAGGGAAAAAAAATGTTATATATTTTTTGGGGGATATTTATTATAGCAAAAAGTAAAAAATAATGTGTTTTTTTCAAAATTGTCGCTTTTTTTTGTTTATAGCACAAAAAATAAAAACCACAGAGGTGATCAAATACCACTAAAATATTTATGGGAAAAAGAGAACATCAATTTTGTTTGGGAGCCACGTCGCACGACCACGCAATTGTCAGTTAAAATGACGCAGTGCCAAATCACAAAAAGTGCTCTGGTCAGGAAGGGGGGGAAATTCTTTCGGGGCTGAAGTGGTTAAAGTCCCATATACCCAATTTCACTTTGTTCTACTATATCTAGGGATGTGGTGCTGAATATCGGCTGATATACTTTATTACTATCATGCCTGTCTGAAGTTTGCCAATGAACATCTAAATGAGTTAGAGAGAAGGATTTGGAGAAAGGGCCGTGGTCAGGTGAGACCAAAATTTAGCTCTCTGGCATTAAGTCAACTGACTGTGTTTGGAAGAAGAAAAATGCTGACTATGACCCTAAGAACACCATCCCTACAGTCAAGCAAGGAGGTGTAAACATTATGCTTTGGGGCTGTTTCTCTACTAAAAGTACAGGCCAACTTTGACACATTGAGAGGCCAATGGATGGGGCCATGTATTGTAAATTCTTGGATGGGAACCTTCTTCCCTCAGTCAGAACACTGAAGATGGGTCATTGATGGGTCTTCCAGCATGACAATAACCCAAAACATACTGCCAAGGCAATAAAAAAGTGGATCAAGAAAAAGCATATTAAGGTCATGGAGTGACCTATCCAGTCTCCAGACCTTAATCCTATAGAAAATTTATGGAGGGAGCTCGAACCCTTGAGATGTGTGCAACCAACAACAAGAAACGTCTTACCTCTGTGATTACTAACAAGGGTTTCTACACCAAGTGCTAAGGGATCAAATACTTTTTTTACTCAATGAACTGCAACTCAATTTATAAAATTTGTATCAAGTGTTTTTTTTTTCTGGATTTTTGGTTGATATTCTGCCTCTATCATTTAAAATACACCTATGATAAAAATTATAGACCCTTCATTTCTTTGTAAGTGGGGAAACTTACAAAATCTACAGTTGATCAAATAATTATTTTCCCCACTGTACTTTCATCTTTCTGACCTCACCACAGATGGTCACATTGTCTCAAATCTGTTATAGCCATTTTTTTGTTAGGACTGGCTAAAACCAGTTTATTGGAGCCCCCTTTCACATATTTATACCTTAAAATGTGAAAATACAGTTCCTCACAAAAGTGAGTACACCCCTCATATTTTTATAAATATTTTATTTTATTTATTACATCTACACAATGTAAAGTAGTGAGTGTGCATCTTGTATAGCAGTGTAAATTTACTGTCCCCTCAAAATAACTCAACACACAGCCATTAATGTCTAAACCGCTGGCAACAAAAGTGAGTACACCCCTAATTGAAAATGTCCAAATTGGGCACAATTTGCCATTTTTCCTCCCTGGTGTCATGTAACTCGTAAGTGTTACAAGGTCTCATGGGTGAATGGTGTGCAGTTGTGTTAAATTTGGTATTCTCGCTCTCACTCTCTCATATTGGTCACTGGAAGTTTAACATGGCACCTCATGGTACTCTCTCAGGATCTGAAAAAAAATAATTATTTTTCTACATTAAGATGGCCTAAGCTATAAGAAGATTGTCAGACTCTTTAACTGGTCTGCATCACGGTGGCCAAGATCATACAGCTGTTTAACAGGACAGGTTCCACTCAGAACAGGTCTCGCCATGGTTGACCAAAGAAGTTGAGTACACATGCTCAGCGTCATATCCAGAGGTTGTCTTTGGGAAATAGACGTATGAGTGCTGCCAGCATTTCTGCAGAGATTGAAGGGGTGGGGGGTCAGGCTCTCAGTGCTCAGACCATATGCTGCACACTGCATCAAACTAGTCTGCATGGCTGTCATCCTAGAAGGAAGCCTCTTCTAAAGATGATGCACAAGAAAGCTCGCAAGCAGTTTGCTGAAGACAAGCAGACTAAGGACATGGATTACTGGAGCCATGTCCTGTGGTCTGATGAGACCAAGATAAGCGTATTTGGTTAAGATGGTGTCAAGCGTGTGTGGCAGCAACCAGGCGAGGAGTACAAAGACAAGTGTGTCTTGCCTACTGTCAAGCATGGTGGTGGGAGTGTCATGGTCTGGGGCTGCATAAGTGCTGCTGGCACTGGTTAGCTACAGTTCATTGAGGGAACCATGAATGCCAACATGTACTGTGACATACTGAAGCAGCGCATGATCCTCTCCCTTCAGAGACTGGGCCGCAGGGCAGTATTCCAACATGATAACGACCTCAAACACACATCTAAGACGACCACTGGCTTGCTAAAGAAGATGAAGGTAAAGGTGATGGACTGGCCAAGCATGTCTCCAGACCTAAACCCTATTGAGCATCTGTGGAGCATCCTCAAATGGAAGGTGGAGGAGTGCAAGGGTTCTAACATCCACCAGCTCTGTGATGTCATCATGGAGGAGTAGAAGAGAACTTCAGTGGCAACCTGTGAAGCTCTGGTGAACTCCATGCCCAAGAGGGTTAAGGCAGTGCTGGAAGATAATGGTGGGCACATAAAAATATTGACACTTTGGGCCCAATTTGGACATGACATTTGTATTGTCTGACACTTCCACCCCCCCTTTCCTCCAAACCCCCTCCCCCCATTAAACCAGACCAGACTGCGTTTGGAGTAAAGGGCCAAAGGCCTTGATTTATTAACCAAAATATATAAATATAAAATATAAACTTTTATAAATAACTTTTAATAATAATAACTTGTAAACTTTTCCTTTAACACTGGAACATGGGTCATTAGCATATCCAAGACCCTACTGGTCACTGCACCATCTATTTGACCTCTTGACCTCCAGACGGCATCCCCTGTCTCGGAGGCTAAACCCAAACCAATGCAGTGACCTACCCCTTTTCTCCTCCGGTTACCCCCTTGTAACCAGGAAGTACATCAACAACCATCCCCATGGATGGGTACAACCTAATTACCACCTGCACCACTTACCCTTCTAAACTGACCCCCCAAACAACCAGCACACCCCTCACAACAAAATCCTACCAACCCCAGGGGAGGGTGGGTGGGAATCTCTTCCTCCTCCGCTCTCCAAGTGGCCTGGCTTCCGCTCGGCTTCCCGGCCGAACGTGTTAGCTCCGCCCCCTGGCCCCGCCTCCCGGCTTCTTAAAGCGGCCCATGTAATGTTAACTAAAGCGGCGACAGTGCATGCAAACAATTGTCATGCTGTCCCTCCGCTTAGCAGCCTTTGGCTGCTGCTCCGTGGCCTCTCTTGACATTTGTATTGTCTGACACTTCCACCCCCCCTTTCCTCCAAACCCCCCTCCCCCCATTAAACCAGACCAGACTGCGTTTGGAGTAAAGGGCCAAAGGCCTTGATTTATTAACCAAAATATATAAATATAAAATATAAACTTTTATAAATAACTTTTAATAATAATAACTTGTAAACTTTTCCTTTAACACTGGAACATGGGTCATTAGCATATCCAAGACCCTACTGGTCACTGCACCATCTATTTGACCTCTTGACCTCCAGACGGCATCAACTGTCTCGGAGGCTAAACCCAAACCAATGCAGTGACCTACCCCTTTTCTCCTCCGGTTACCCCCTTGTAACCAGGAAGTAAATCAACAACCATCCCCATCCCCATGGATGGGTACAACCTAATTACCACCTGCACCACTTACCCTTCTAAACTGACCCCCCAAACAACCAGCCACAGCTCGAAAGGTGGTAAAGCCTTACCCTTTCGAGCACCGCCACACGCACAGTCCCCTCTGGATCCCCTCCTGCAGGCCTAACGCCCACAAGTCCGTCCCCACCTCATTTAAATGAACCCCGTCACTTCTCAAGTATCGCCAGGTCTCAAACTCCAATTCCCGATGCCTAATTGCCAATCCCCCATTCCTAACAAAAAACCTGCTCACCTCCTTGTTAACCTTAACCCGGGCCCTGTCCACCTTCTTGTCAGACTGCGCCCACCTCCACGACATCCTGCCGACCATATCCGACCATATCAAGACCATGCCCGGGTAGGCAGCCTTCAACCGAAGGCTGTCGCACTTAATGTCACGTATGAGGTCCCTCATGGACCTGACCCCCATGTCATTGCCCCCCACATGTAGGATCAACACATCAGGCGGCCGGTCCAGGCGAGCAAACCTATGGACCTCACCCAGTACCCTGTTCCACCGCATGCCAGGGACCCCTATCTATCGAACCTGGGCTTCATGTCTGGGAATCCCAAGCTGTCTCCCGTTTGGACGAACATCAGCTCTCTTCGAACCCCAGAACACATATGAATGGCCCAGAATCCAGACCAAAGCCACTTCCGAACCTGTAAACAAAAACCAGTAAATACACAAAACCCAACAACAGATGTCCCATACCAATGCATGTGCACCCCCCCCCCCCCCCCCCGCCCAGGCCTAACCCAACAAATGAGGCCGAACGTACAGTTTAAACCTCCCCGATTCCCACCGTCCGATTCTCTTCACCGCCTCCGCACTTAGCCCGGCCCTGGACGCTTCAGTAGCCGCCCCTATACGGAAAGAGTGCGACGAAAAACTGCCCGGGTCAAACCCTGCTGCCGCCACGCACTTCTGAAAAATGGCATTGAACTGAAACTTAGACAAAAAGGAACCATCCCCATGCATAAAAAAGGGGCCCGCCACCCGTGGCCGTACGCCCAGGAAAGCCTCCACCGCCCACACCGGGCATATGTCCCTCTCCGCAATGGGGGCCACTTCCACCAATACCCCTCTCCCCCCCTGATCCGTCTTAGACCTGCGCAACCAAATTCTAACCCCATCCTGACCCCATTCCACATCGCCCGCATCCAACCCCCCGACCCGATACCTGGCCGGGCAGAACAGCTCCCCAATCCGGAAAGCCCCAAAAAACGTCAAAGAAAAAGCCACCCTAAAGAGGCACCGTTCGTAAGAGGACCCGCACACCGCCTCCACCGCCGTGCACAGGCCCCGGAGCATCTGAAAGGAAACCGGACGCCGCCCATCCCTCTGTCTATGCGCCTTCCGGTACCCTTTCACCGCTTGTCGCAGCCAAAACTCCCTGGTAAAATCCTGACTCCCTTCCCATTTAAACAAGAAGGCCAACCCAGCCAGCTTCCTGTCTATGGAGGCCGCCGAAACCCCCCTGTCCATATCCCTGCAAAGAAAGTAAAATACAGCCTGAGCCATGCCCGCCTCACCCGGGGCCATGCCGATCGCCGCAAGGCATTCCGACCACTCCTGCCAAACCTTTGAATATGCCCCCCATGTCGCCTTACACACAGACATCTCAATCAACCGCGCTGCAACTCCACCGCTATGTTCCACATCCAAGCCGGACATGCGATCCCGTGACGCTCTGCCTCCGGTGCCAGCCCACGAAACCTGTCCCACTGAAAACGAGACAGAGCGTCAGCCAAATTGTTCTCCACCCCCGGCAGATGCACAGCATAGAGGAACGCATTAACCTGCAAACAAAGCAACACCAGGTGGCGTACAAGCCTGACCACCGGCCCAGAGGCCGCCGTCAGCCGATTAACCACGTGCACCACCCCCAAGTTGTCGCAATTAAAGCGTACCTTCAAATTCCTAAAAGACTCCCCCCAAATCTCCAAGGCCACCACAATGGGAAACAGTTCCAGCAACACCAGGTTCTTCAGGAGCCCGGCATCGGCCCACTCCGCAGGCCACGGTGCTGCGCACCACTGACCCTTGAAGTAAGCGCCGAAACCCGACGACCCAGCCGCGTCAGTGAACAACTCCAGATCCCAATTGCTAATGGGACCCGACATCCATAGGGCGCGCCCGTTGAAGGAGGCCAAAAAGGCCTGCCACACCCCAAGATCGTCCTTGTGCTCCTGTTTCAGAGTCACGAAATGAGTAGGTGACCGGACCCCCGCCGTGGCCGAGGCCAACCGGCGGCTGAAAACACGCCCCATCGGAATAATCCGACACGCGAAATTGAGCTTGCCCAATAAAGATTGCAACTGCCGCAATTGCAGCTTGCGAACCCCAATTGTCGCCCGCACTTCCTCCTGCAAAGACTCCAATTTGTCCTGGGGCAACCTGCATTCCATCCTTTCGGAGTCGATCACGATCCCCAAAAACGTAATGCAGACTGTGGGCCCTTCCGTCTTCCCCGGCGCTAACGGGACCCCAAAGCGGCCCGCCAAGTGCTGCAACGTCCCCAAGAGGACCGCGCAAACATTCGAGCCGGCCGGGCCTACACACAAGAAATCATCCAAATAGTGAATGACCGAGTTGATGCCCGACACGTCCCGCACGGCCCATTCCAAGAAAGAACTGAACTGTTCGAACAAAGCGCATGAAATGGAGCAACCCATGGGCAGGCAACGGTCGACGTAGAACCCCCCCTTCCAATAGCACCCGAGAAGCCAAAAGCTATCAGGATGCACTGGCAAGAGCCGGAAAGCCGATTCGACATCCGACTTCGCCATTAAGGCCCCCCGTCCATACCTCCTCACCCAGGACACCGCCGCGTCAAAGGATGTGTACGTCACCGCACAATCCTCCGGCGAGATGGCGTCGTTAACCGAGCCCCCTTTCGGAAAGGACAGGTGATGAATCAAACGGAACTTGTTGGGCTCCTTCTTGGGGACTACCCCCAGCGGCGAAACCACTAAATGGGGGAGGGGTGAGTCCAGAAATGGGCCGGCCATGCGGCCCAACGCCACTTCTTTGCTCAACTTGTCCGTCACCACCTCCGGGTGTTGCATCGCGGACTTCAAATTGTTGGCCACGGGAGGAGGGGCAGCCAACGAACAGGGGCTCCGAAAACCCACCGTAAAACCCTCCTCCAGCACCTGCGCCCCCTCCCGGTCCGGATATCTATTGAGGAAAGGCCACATCCTTTCCACCCGCACCTGGGTCGTCCCTCTTCGGGACAGCATCTCCCGCGCGCCCCTTTCCTTTTTTAAAACATCTGGTGAGGGGGTGGGACCCGCCGCAACCCGAGCACAAATGCTTGAAGCGGCAGGTGGATCCGAATTTACAGGTGCCCTCGTTGAACTGCCAGCAATAACCCCAGCGCTTCTCGGTCGGCTGTCCGGGGGTAGCTGAACCTCCGACCCCTTGCTGAAAAAACGGGTTGGGAGCCCTCGCAGCCGTCATCAACTTCATCCACAGGCTGATGTCCTTATGGTCCCAGCGAAGCGAGGGTCGAACCGCCATCCGTTATAGAAACTGTTCGTCATACCTGAACCACGCTACCCCGCCGTACGTCCTATGCGCCTCACTGATGGCCTCCAGATACACGAACAACGCGGAGCAATGTTCCGGCGCCTTCTCCCCCACAACGCTCGCCAGAATGGCAAACGCCTGGAGCCAATTCGAAAAAGTACGCGGAATCAACCTATACCTCCGCTTCTCCTCGTCCTCCTTCTTCCGTTCCTCAGGCTTCAACCGGTCCAGGTTGAACTTTTCCAGCGGAAGCAGGGTAAAGATCTCGATGTACTCACCCTTCCAAATCTTCTCCTTCACCTCCTGCTTCAAGTGCGCCCCCAAGGGTCCCTCGAAGCAAACGTACACCTCGCTCTTAGCCGCGTCCGCCAGCCTAACCAGGTCGGCGCTCTGTTCCCCCGACTTCGCCGAAACCCCGTCAGCCGCGGGGGCCGCCGGCGCTGCCCCCCCAGCCGCTGGGACCCCCAGGGCCACCGCCGGAGCGGACTCCACGCCAGACGGGACCGTTCCGGCGGTCGCCGAGGCGGCAGCCGGCGCCCACGCCTGGGCCGGCCCGCCCGCCAAGCCCCCCTCAAATTTCTGAACCAGCTCCTTCAGGCCCGCCAACAACCCCCCAAGGCCCTCCTGCCTCCCACCCGCTGCCGGCTCCGCAGGTTTGGACGCGCCCGCCAATCCCGCAGACCCACCGCCGGCGCACCCCGCAAGCTACCCTGCCCCAACAAGTCAAGCAACAGTGTAGATGTAGAAAAAGAAGTGTCACACTCACCGGGCTGCCCAGGACTGGGCCTCGCAGCCGCCGCACAGGGACCCATCGCCGACTCCGCGTCACGGACATCACCGCCATCAGACTCCGACAGCTCACCCTCCGATCGGTCGCTGGCCACGGCCGACACCGGTCCGGAAGAAGGACGCCCAGACGGGCCCGCTCCGCCATCCGGGGTTCTGCGATGAACATCTCTGGGGGCCCGGCCCACCCGACCGCCCGCTCCTCCCACATTGCTAGGTGAAGGGCTCCTGCACCTCACAGCTCGCCGGCTCCTCGTCCCCCGCCCCACGGCCAGGCTGCGTCCATTGTCCAGGCTGCCCCCGGAAACCCCGCCATCTCCCCTGGGACTGGGGGCCGCCACGCCGGGCCGTGCCCCCACCCGCTGGTCAGCTGACCTCTGCGGACCGACCTCTCCATCCCCCCTGGCCTGGCCCATGCATCTGCGCTGAGCAGGGGGCGCTGAATCCAGGGGCGATCCCCCCTGCCTCCCAGCCACGCTCCCCAGTCCCCTCCTCCTGGCCCCGCTCCTGGCCGAGTACCTGCTACTCCCTTCCCCCGATGGGGTGGAGGTCGGTGGCTCTGTCCTCCGCTGTGGATGACGTTCGATGTCGCCCTCGCTCGCTGCAGACGTGAGCGCCCCCCGCGGGGGCCCCACGCGGCCCGCTCCAGGACTGTACCGCTCGGGCAGCCTGGAACGCCGCGCCCGAGGAGTCACCGGCGTCCCCCCGTCCGTCGCCGCCTCCCGTTCTGCCGCCAAGGCCGCCACTTGCCCCTGTAGCCATGCGGCGCCCTCCTGTGCGATAACGGCCCTGAGCTGGGCCAGCAAGTCCGCGGACGCCATCTTGGAAAGGTGGAGGAGCGGCGAGGGTCCGTCTAATCTCTTCCTCCTCCGCTCTCCAAGTGGCCTGGCTTCCGCTCGGCTTCCCGGCCGAACGTGTTAGCTTCGCCCCCCTGGCCCCGCCTCCCGGCTTCTTAAAGTGGCCCATGTAATGTTAACTAAAGCGGCGACAGTGCATGCAAACAATTGTCATGCTGTCCCTCCGCTTAGCAGCCTTTGGCTGCTGCTCCGTGGCCTCTCTTTTTCGCTTAGGGGTGTACTCACTTTTGTTGCCAGTGGTTTAGACATTAATGGCTGTGTTTTGAGTTATTTTGAGGGGACAGCAAATGTACACTGTTATACAAGCTGTACACTCACTACTTTACATTGTAGCAAAGTGTCATTTCTTAAGTGTTGTCACATGAAAAGATATAATAAAATATTTACAAAAATGTGAGGGGTGTACTCACTTTTGTGAGATACTGTAGCTTAGAACCTCATCTAGGACAAGAAAAGTGAATGTGCCTAGAAATTGAAGAGACTGTCGCTTCCAGAACTTTCTGATGTCTTCAGAGAAGTGAGGGGTTCATTGAATTGAAACTGAAGTTGAATTCATCTGTTTTAACATCTGTACTCCATGTTTAATCGAAGCTAAGTAAATCTCTTGTATTACTTTACTACTTGTGTGTCATTTTAATCATTTTACTTCATCCACAAATCTGAAAGGGTAAATATCTGAACCTGTCAATAAATGAATAAATGTAACAGGGAATTTAACTCTTTGTTACAGCGTGCAGCAACCTAGGCCCAGGTAGAACTCAAACCCTGGGGAGGGCATGGGAGTGGGCAGATACCGAGTGACCAAGTATGGCAGAGAAGTGTCAATATTGCAGTAAATCCCTATACGGAGAAACACCAAACTATTGAGAGCCTTGCTAAACATGATCTCATCTACCTATGAGTTCTTAATAGGGCTAAAAATCCAACCTCCCAGAAAGGGCTTATACAAAATCATTTCATTAAAACCAGGGGGAAAGGTTGCATTCAATTTCTCAATCCATAGTGTTTTGTGTTGGAAAATCCTTTTGTCCCAGTTACCAATACATGGGTCCCTAGGAGCAACCTTCGGCACAATAAACAACGGTGGTGTCAAAGAGATGTCATAATCTAATATGACGACTGAGAGGAGTCAGCATTTTGCCAATAATACAGGTGATCATTAATATGTTGTCAAGGCTGATGAATAGTTTCTAGATAGGATGTGGTATCCCATCTTTCTGTTGTTGTGACTTTCTAGGCATTGATCCCATCTTTGCTTTTGCACAAACTATTTGACACATTCCCCTTGAAAAATCAGAATTTTACAAAAATGGCTGGATCTCCGTTTAGCCAACACAAACCATGGCCTAGGGAGGCAGTACTGCTAAAGGCGGCACACAGAAATCCTTCCATCTTGTTTCTGACTAGGAATAACACATTCTTGTGTGTAATAACAAATATTCTCAAAAGTGTGATTCTAAAGCTGACCATAGATGTAGAGAATATCGGCTGATTCAGCATCCATCGATTGACTTCAGTACACGCGACTACTGCTGGCGGCTATAACTGCTAGCAGTGATCATTATGTTCTCCCAGCAGGATAGGCTTCCTGCCGGCAGAACACAATAGTGCTACAGGAGTGATTCCCCCATCAACACTGAATTAGTCTAATGGAGAGATTTTCTTTTTTTACAGCCTGTGGTTGCAGGAAAGAAAATTGCATCATTCATGGCTTGCTTAACTCTATGACCCAATATTGCAGAAGCACTTAATTTAATAAGCAGGACTATTTATTTTATTTCAGGTACTTATATGGCAGCACTGCAAAATACACATTTTACATTCACATCAGTTGCTACCCTCGAGGAGCATACAATCTAAGGTCCCTAACTCACATTCATACATTACACATACTAGGGCAAATTTGGACAGGAGCCAATTGACCTACGAACATGCAGGCACAGAGAGAATTTTCTCTGAAGATTTCACCTAGGAATGTTCTCTATCAATGGTACTCAGTAAACAGCTAACCGTTTACACTGTATGGAGTTAATTCTATTCTATTTTACATAACACTGGATTTCGTTAGGTGGGAACCAAATAGAACCCATTCTACCTAACTTTTACTGTCCTTTTGCAAAGGAAGCTTTGCATAAATGCACTATGAGTACTTCCACTTATTCATGCACATTGTATTATTTAATTTCCTATAAACCTCTGTGATTAAGCAAAATGGCTCCTTCAGCTTATTTTACGAAGCTTCAGAAATTGCAACTGAACAGGCTCTGCTGAAAAGGGAAATGATGACCTTCCTGTCTGACAAGGCCAGTCATCAGCACAGCTGTATTGGCAAACGTATTCATGGTTTGTATTGAATGCCATATAGTACACCTTACAAAAAGCATATAAAGCATAACTGCAACTAATACAATGCTTCATATGTTGCCCACTTATATCCAGTAATTATCAGTGGAGGTTGTAAACACAGCAGTCATGAAAAGTGAGACAATTATAGCCAGATACTAAAAAACAAAAAAGTCATAAACCAGGACCATGAAAATGATAGAACAATATGACTAAACCTTCTAGACTATGATAAGCAGAATGTGCTACGATACAAAAACAGAATAAAAATCCCTCTTTTCTTTAACATTTCAAATGATAAAAATAGTACAATTATTACCTAAAGAATTGATTTAGCATTCAATACAGTGGCACAGCAATAGCTTGCTATGTCATATAAACTGCAACAATATATTCAATATATTCAGTATATAGAATACGCCACATAAAACACTGTGTACTAACCTGCTAAGCAAGCTTGTTTTGGCAAGAAACACATTTTTACAATATGGCAACCTCCAAACGCAGCTCTTTACCTGTAATAACACCTTGACACTAAAACACAAAATAGCAATTACAGAATTACAATGTGTAAAAAAAAAAAAAAAATACGGCTGAGTAGTATCTGATATCAAAAAGTATCCTTATAATTTCTATTTCTCCTTCAGAGCTGATTAAAGAAATGGCTTTTATATCTTAAATGGCTGGCAAGAGATGCTTTCTATTTCTTTGGCTGGTGGGTGACATCTTATGCCGCGTACACACGAGCGGACTGTATGGCATACTTCGTCATACAATCCGACGGACAGTCCGTCGTACTTTCCACTGAACGGACTTGACCACACACGGATACCCAAACAGTCCGACGAAAGCTTGCGCGATGACGTACAGCACATACGACGGGACTAGAAATAGGAAGTCCAAGACACAGCAAAGCACCCTTTGGGCTCCTTCTGCTGACTTTGCGTTAGTAGAAGTTTGGTTAGAGACGATTCGCGCTTTTCAGACTTCAGCTTAATTTGTCAGTTTTCTGCGGCGCAGTCTGCCTGTGAGGTTTGTATCTGTCTTTCGGTACGCGTGGATCAGTTGGTACCTGTTGTCAGGCGCTTCTGGTCCGCTCGTTTCTGGGTTTCAGGTCGTTCTTCATAGGTCTGGCTGTTCTTCAGTGCATTCAGTTGAGCTTGTTTGTCCAGCCGACCGTTTCAAAGCCATGGAGAGTGGACGTACTCGTTCGCGAGTTTGTGCTATATGGGGGCTTGGTGTTGGGGTTAATACTTTGACCCGAGCCCAGTCTGTGAACAGGCAGAGGAAGAGTTCATGGACAAAGAATTGGTTGCACCAGCGCGACCAATTCTCGCATATGCCTTTACTCCGTGAGATCCGTGAGAATAATCCTGATGATTTCAGGAATTATCTCAGGATGACGGACCCCGTTTTTCACCGTCTGCTGGCTTTGCTGACCCCTTATATCAGCAGGCAGGATACCTGCATGCGGCAAGTCATCACTCCGGAGCAGAGGCTCGTCGCCACGTTGCGCTACTTGGCGACAGGGAGAAGCCTTCAGGACCTCAAGTTCTCTACAGACATCTCCCCCCAGGCTCTGGGGATCATTATTCCAGAGACCTGTTCTGCCATTATTCGGGTCCTGCAGAAGGAATATATGAAGGTAAGTTTGTTCTTTTAATATTGCATTATATGCATTGTATGTTTGTATTAATTGCATCATGACTTTTAATATCCATGACAGGAATATGCTGTGAATGTCCCCTTTATATGAATGCATGCAATTGTTTTTTTGATGTATTTTTTTTTTCTGTCATTTTTTTTAGAGCTTTTACCTTTTTGTGTCCCACGTGCATATTTGCTTTCACTAACGTCCCCAGCATGCAATCCTGGGCCCCTATACACCCACAGCTGAGACTGTTTTTCTCTAATTCATATTGCCAGCTCCATTGTACTGTTTTACTGCCCCCCACCCTTTGTATACTCTTTGTATACACCCTTTGTGTGTGTGTGTATATATATATATATATATATATATATATATATATGGATTGTATACTCATTAATTAGGCCCCCACCCCACTCAAATTGGTTGCAGGAATTGTATACTCATTAATTAGGCCCCCACCCCACTCAAATTGGTTGCAGGAATTGTATACTCATTAATTAGGCCCCCACCCCACTCACCCACCTAACTTATGTCCCCTGGTCCATCAGAGGGCTGAGTAATCTGTGAATTGGGCCGTCTATTTGTTTTTTTGGCAGAAAAACATTTTCAATATTTATGTTTAACTGCTGTTCCAAAATGTTTTTGAGTTTTATTTGTTCTGAATTGTTTTGATTTAATGACTAATTTTTTTTTTCCTGTGTTTGACTCCCCAGTTTCCTTCCACGCCACAGGAATGGCAGACTGTGGCTTCCCAGTTCGCTGCCCGTTGGGACTTTCCCAACTGTGGAGGGGCGATCGACGGGAAACATGTGCGGATTGTGCCCCCACCCCATTCGGGGTCCTACTACTGGAATTATAAGGGGTTCCATAGTGTGGTGTTAATGGCGGTGGTGTCAGCACAATATGACTTTCTGTATGTGGATGTGGGGAAGAACAGCCGGATGTCTGACGGAGGAGTGTTTAGGCAGACCGAGTTCTGCCACCGTCTCATCACTGGTGGCCTGGACTTGCCACCAGATGCTGATAATGTGGAGGGTCTACCTTTTGTTTTTATCGCTGATGAAGCGTTAGGTCTGAGTGACCATTTGATGAAGCCCTTCCCCCAAAGGACCCTCACCTCGGAGAGGAGGGTTTTTAATTACCGGCTGGCCAGAGCAAGAAGGGTTGTGGAGAATGCCTTTGGTATTATGGCCAGCCGGTTCCGTCTGTTTTTGACAGCAATAAACTTGGCAGAGTACAAACTGAACTATGTCATTCTCTGCTGCTGCATTTTACACAACTTTTTAAGAAAACTTTCTGGAACCCATTACCTGCATCCAACTGGGCCTGAGGCCGGACTAATGCCAGAACTCACAGGGCTGGATCATGCCCATCCTGGCTTAGCCCCCCAAACAGCACGTGAGGTGCGTGACCAGTATGTCACCTATTTTAATGGTAGGGGGGCTTTTCCAATGCCAGCTGACCAATAAAGATTTCCTTTTGTTTAAATATGTATTGTCTGATCAAATTTTTAAGTTTGGTTCTTGTTTGCTTTTCAAGGTGGTTGTCTCCTACATTCTCCTAATTCAGGAATATGCAATTGGCCGACCTCCAGCTGGTGCAAAACTACAAGTCAATCATGCCTCTGGGTCTCATGCTTGTGGCTGTCAGTCTTGCTATGCTTCATGGGACTTGTAGTTCTGCAACAGCTGGATTTCCACTAATTGCATATTCCTGTCCTAGTGCATTTGTATTGCAAAGTGGTTTTTGCCAATAGTAAATAAGGCCCTTTGTGACAGAAAACACAAAATGACTTCCCAAACTGGTATTGGGTATTGAAAGAAGGAGACACACACACACACACATCTTTTTTTTTAATTTTTAATAGTGCACATTCCAACAAGTGCCTCTTTTTTTGGTATTTTTCTTTTTGTTTTGTTTTGTTTTGGTAAACAATTTTTTTTGTAAACATATAAAAAAAAAAAAAATATATATATATATATATATATATATATATATATAATAAAATAAAAAAATAAATAAAATCAAATTTTTAACTATTTACAGAAAACAAGGGGTAAAGCCAAATTTTGAAGATGCACGCCAAAAATTGGTAATGTCAACATGTGCTATCTACCATCATGAGTGATCAATGGACGTGTTTGGTGGGTGCAATCCCTTCCTCTCACATACTAGAATGAGGAAGGGTTTGCAAACACAAAATGCGTACATTGCGATCCTCTGATGGTACATAGCACATGTTGACACACCGTGTGCATCTTCAAAATTTGGCCTCTAAAAACAATGTTATAAAAACATTAAAAACTTTTTTACAAGGAATGAAGAACATGATCTTTCGTTTTAGGGAAAAGGGGCTTAGATTCTCCCTAAAACATCGATCATGTTCTTAATTTCCTGCTTCATAGTGTCCAGTTGTCGTTGCATGTTTTGCATCTTGTTCTGCATTTGATCAATCTTGCCATTCCAGGCCATGATCTGACCAATCAGTCTCTGGGCACTGTCAGAGGAAAATGGCTCCGCGGCTTGTCCTTCCACAACCAGATCATCACCTAAAAACATGTGTAGATAAAAAATGTTGTTAAAATATACAGCCATTAATTGTTTACCTTAAGCTGGGTTCTCAGACACTCACTTTGTGGGGTGCGTATCTCCACCAGCTCTTCCTCCTCCACATCTAGCCCTGGGCTGGGCTGCTCCAGCTCTGGCAATGGACTGGGCTGCTCCAGCTCTGACACTGGGCTTGGGCTAACTGCCCAATCAGGCTGGTGAGGTCGGGGGGTCCTGGGCTGCTCCGACTCTTATCTGAGTCTTTGTTCCCCTATGAGAATGAAAAACCAAAAAAAAAAGTATACTTTTAAGCACAGTGATATTTGAGTTCAGAAATTGGAATATGAAACATTGGTTTGAAGTGGTGTACAATTATTAGCTGGTTGTTACAAGATCCTAGTTTAATACATAATTTAAATGACATTTTTTTAGTTAGGCTGTGTTCAGACTGCTGCGATGTGCGAACGCTGCAAATCTACTGTGGTTTCACGCATCGCATGCCTCCCGGAGGCAGTTCACACTGCCCTATGTGACCTGCTGGGAGTGTCAGTGTAAAGTTTTATTGACACCTCCAAATTATTTCTCATATCACAGTGCAATCTTTAAACTCAGACAGGAATCGGACCACATGGTGTGAACACCCATGTGATCCGATTCTGCTGTGGACTAAAAAAAGGGCCATGTACAAGTTTGGGCCGGATGCGATGCGAATTCAGCCATACTATATGTATGGCTGAAATCGCATCACACAGAGATCACATGTGATTTGCACTGCAGTGCAGTGCCAATCACATTCGATCTCGTACATTGCAGAAATGTGAACCTAGCCTTTAACCAAACTGCGATACTTTATATCTTTTGTCCAAGTTTCACAGACGGACACGCTCGAATCATCCCCTGGAGTACCTGTGTGTGATTATGTCAAAAAATGTTCTATGATGTCCCAAACTACACTAAATGATTCCCAGTCCAGATGTTGAACCAGCATTTTATTTATCTATCTATCTATCTATCTATCTATCTATCTATCTATCTATCTATCTATCTATCTATCTATCTATCTATCTATCTATCTATCTCTTTTTTTTAGTTAGACTACATTACACTGAATAAATTTATGAAACAGCTGCAGCTATAAAGACATGTACACAAAGATATCCTAAACTGAGTGTGACAATTCAGTTTATCATGAACAATACAAAAAAATTAATAACTAATTAAAATCTAATCCAACACCAGATAAATTTGCACCATATACAAATTCACGCTATTTACGTCCACATATACGAATGAGCATATTCGCTCATTACATGAACGATTAACCACACAAACGATCAAATTCGCCAGATTTACAAATATATCGTATACACCTATACGAACGATTATGTCCGACCGTCACGATAAGCGCAGAGTACTCACTTCTTTTCAGTGCCTTTTTGATTCTCCTGTATTGGTCCGGCTCCCTGGATTTTATGTCGGACCATCGTTTCCGGAGCTGATTTTTCCCTCTTCGGACCCCAAATTTGCTCTCCAAAGTGCTCACAACTATCGTCATGATGCGATCTTTTCGGATATTGGGTTTGGGATACGGGCCATTTTCCCCATCGTAATCCTCCCTTCGGAGTATATCCACCATCTCCACCATCTCTTCAAAGGCCATGTTTGTGGCCTTAAACCTCTTCCTTGCTCCGGAAGCATGGGGTTCAGGGCTTTCCTCCGCGCTGCTAACTGAAAATCCGTCCGCCATCTTTATCTATTCAATCTCCCACAGCGGAACGAGGGTAAAAGGGGCGGGGAAATACGGTCACAAGGAACGTCAGGGGCGGGCAACGTGGGCGACGCAGGCGGAGCTTGAACGCATGCGCTGTATATAAAGCGTTACCGCGAGGCCGTACGTTTGTCCGAACGGAAGCAGCGAGCGATACACGCGACGGTAAGATGGTTATCTTTTTATTTTTAGGGTTTTAGGCCTTGGTTAGGAATGTATATAGTGGGATTTTACCTTGTGGATGGTTAGTTGATTTTAATGTGGGTTGGTGTTTTGTGTGGGTGTGTGTGGGGGTGGGTGTGTGTGGGGGGGTAGTGTGTGTGGTAGTGTGTGTGTGGGGGTGGGGGTGGGTGTTTGTGGGGGGGGTAGTGTGTGTGGTAGTGTGTGTGTGGGGGTGGGTGTGTGGGGGGGTAGTGTGTGTGGTAGTGTGTGTGTGGGGGTGGGTGTGTGTGGGGGGGTAGTGTGTGTGGTAGTGTGTGTGTGGGGGTGGGTGTGTGGGGGGGTAGTGTGTGTGGTAGTGTGTGTGTGGGGGTGGGTGTGTGTGGGGGGTAGTGTGTGTGGTAGTGTGTGTGGGGGGGTAGTGTGGGTGGGTGTAGTGTGGGTGTAGTGTGTGTCTCGCCTACATTGTCACAATATAAATAGTGTGCATTTGGTCTGACATTAGTATTTATGTTTTCTTTTTTTTCTTTTCTTTTTTATTTTTTTTCAGAACTCAAAATGCAAAAGTACACTCCAGACCCCTTTAAGGAGGAGGCATTCCTGTCAACATTCATTGATATGTTTGAGATGCACAGGAACCTGTGGGATTCCAAGCACCCACTATATTCAAGCCGTTCTGGCCGGAGGAAAACACTGGGGACAATTTTGAAGTTTGTGAAAACCCGACTCCCCCAGGCAGACATTAAGTTTGTGGGCTCCAAAATTCAGGACTTGCGTAACATGTATAGGCGGGAGCGCAACAAGATCCTAGAGTCCCAAACATCAGGAGCAGCAGCAGATGAGATATATGTACCTAGGCTGTGGTATTACGACAGGCTGCGTTTTCTGGATGACCCGTCAGAAGCCAGGCAGTCACTTTCCACTCTTCCGTCTACCCTTTCCTCCACCCTTCCCTCCACCTCAGGCCGCGTACACACGCGGGGACTGTTCGCCCAACTTTGTCCGTCAAACAGTTTCGGCAAACAGTCCGCTCAAACTTAGCATGGACGGACATGGCCACACACGACGGACGAACAGTTTGCTGAAACCGTGCGCGATGACGTGAACGGCACGTACGACGGGACGAAAAATACGACGTCCTATACACTGCATTATAGCTTTCGGCGTGAAAATCCTTTCTGAGCATGCGCGCAACTTTGTTTGACGAACAAGCCTACACACGAGCGGACTGTTCGCTGAAACAAGGTTTCAGCGGACAGTTTTTCGGAAATTCCGAAAAACCTTGTCCGTCAAACTGTCCGCTGAAACTGTCCGCTGAAAGCCCACACACGAGCGGACTGTCCACCCAAACACTGTTCAGCGGACAAAGTTGGGCGAACAGTCCGCCCGTGTGTACGCGGCCTCAGGTGAGCCACCCCAGGAAGATCCAGACCCTTCCTTGCTGGACGAAGTTGATGCGCCCAGCTGGAGCCAGGTATATTTTAGTTTCTAAAGTTAGGATTGCTCAAATATTAATGATGTAAAGTTCAAGGTTTGAATTGCTTCCAAATCTAGGATTTCATCACAAATTAAATTAGATATAAGGATACAGTAGTTTCCACAAATGTGGCTCAAATCTTGGTGAACTGATGGAAAAATGATGGTGTCAAAATGATAGCCTTTTGTATTTCAAGACAAATGTAT
This sequence comes from Lithobates pipiens, assembly GCF_037356315.1. Classification (NCBI taxonomy): domain Eukaryota; kingdom Metazoa; phylum Chordata; class Amphibia; order Anura; family Ranidae; genus Lithobates; species Lithobates pipiens. The sequence goes on from NW_027507787.1 coordinate 32,032,561, forward strand.
TTGCAAGTGAGAACTGTAAAATTGTCAGTGATTGATGATTTCAAAATATAGACATATTTTATTTATTTATTTCTTTATTTTTTACACAGGATGAGCTCACCCAGGAGGAGGCCGGGACCAGTGGTATGGAGGAGGAGGCCGGGACCAGCCACACGCAGGAGCTAGCTGGGCCCAGCAGGAGTCGGACCGAAAGTCAGGTCCCTCCCCTCCGCCTAGCCAGCAAAAGGCCCAGGAGGATGACACAGACAGAGGAGGAGTCATTGGCGCTTATACGTCAAGCCAGCCAATTGCTGAGTAAACCCCCCAATCCTGAAGAGGCCTACGCTACTTATTTGGCCAGCAAGTTGCTTGAAATGGAGAAGGGACAGCGCAACTTGTGCGAGGCTATTTTCTTCGACAGTATTCAGCGGGGTCTGAAGGGTGAGCTAACACCAACCACCAGACTCTACAACACAGACCCTACTGCTCCTCATCCTCCTCCTCCTCCTCCTCCTACCACAAGTCCACCACCAGAGGCACAGCCTCCAGCGAAGCGTGGAGGGAAGGCTACACGGAAGAGTCGGAAGTGACTGCCTGGCTTCAGTCTGCTCTGACAGAAGACGCAGGCTGTTGTAGTACCACAGTCTGGGGACATAGATCTCATCTGCTGCTGTTCCTGGTCTGTGGGATTCTAGGACCATGTTGTGCTCCCTATTTACATGTTTACACAGGATCTGAATTTTGGTGGCCACTGACTTGATGTGTGCCTGGGGGACAAAAGGCTTCACAAACTTCAAAAGTGTCTCCAGTGTTGCCTCCCTCTTGATTTTGTTTTGTACAGACTAAAAATAAAGATTTATTATTTCCAAAAATATTGTAATTTTTTTTATTTTGGAATAAAAAAACAGAGTTTATTTGTGAGTAGGCAGGTACATGTCAAAAGACTATGGGGGTTATTTACAAAACACACGTTCATGTTAATATAAATATGCTAACTACAAGTGCAATTTTTAAAGCACTGCAAGTGCACTTGGAAGTGCAGTCACTGAAAATTTGAGGCTAACATTTGAAATGAGGGGAAGCTCTGCTGATTTTGAACATTCAATCATGTGTAAGCTAAAATGCTGGTTTGGGTATCTATCTATCTATCTATCTATCTATCTATCTATCTATCTATCTATCTATCTATCTATCTATCTATCTCTACTTACATAGTCTGCTTGGACAAAAAAAATGCAAGTCCATCTAGTTTAACCCCCCCCCCCCCCCCCCCCCACACACACACACACACACAAAAAAAAAAGCAAAATAAATAAATAATTTTAAACTAACAATAGTAGTTCCAAAAATATATAGTAATAGATAAATTATAAAATTATATATATATATATATATATATTTTTTTTTAAAGTTTATATATATATATATATATATATATATCTATATATATACAGTGGTGTGAAAAAGTGTTTGCCCCCTTCCTCATTTCCTGTTCCTTTGCATGTTTGTCACACTTAAGTGTTTCAGAACATCAAACCAATTTAAACAATAGTCAAGGACAACACAAGTAAACACAAAATGCAATTTGTAAATGAAGGTGTTTATTATTAAAGGTGAAAAAAAATCCAAACCATCATGGCCCTGTGTGAAAAAGTGATTGCCCCCCTTGTTAAAACATACTATAACTGTGGTTGTCCACACCTGAGTTCAATTTCTCTAGCCACACCCAGGCCTGATTATTGCCACACCTGTTCACAATCAAGGCATCACTTAAATAGGAGCTGCTTGACACAGTAAGGTCCACCAGAAGATCCTTAAAAGCTACACATCATGCCGAGACCCAAAGAAATTCAGGAACAATTGAGAAAGAAAGTAATTGAGATCTATCAGTCTGGAAAGGGTTATAAAGCTATTTCCAAAGCTTTGGGAATCCAGCGAACCACAGTGAGAGCCATTATCCACCAATGGCGAAGACATGGAACAGTGGTGAACCTTCCCAGGAGTGGCCGGCCGCCCAAAATTACCCCAAGAGCGCAGCGACGACTCATCCAAGAGGTCACAAAAGACCCCACAACAACATCCAAGGAACTGCAGGCCTCACTTGCCTCAGTTAAGGTCAGCGTTCATGCCTCCACCATCAGGAAAAGACTGGGCAAAAATGGCCTGCATGGCAGAGTTCCAAGGAGAAAACCACTGCTGAGCAAAAAGAACATCAAAGCTCGTCTCAATTTCTCCACAACACATCTTGATGATCCCCAAGACTTTTGGGACAACATTCTGTGGACCGATGAGATAAAAGTGGAACTCTTTGGAAGGTGTGTGTCCAAGTATATCTGGCGTAGAAGGAACACTGCATTTCATAAAAAGAACATTATACCAACAGTAAAATATGGTGGTGGTAGTGTGATGGTCTGGGGCTGTTTTGCTGCTTCAGGACCTGGAAGACTTGCCGTGATAAAAGGAACTATGAATTCTGCTGTCTACCAAGAGATCCTGAAGGAGAATGTCCGACCATCTGTTCGTGTACTCAAGCTGAAACGAACTTGGGTTCTGCAGCAGGACAATGATCCTAAACACACCAGCAAGTCCACCACCGAATGGCTGAAGAAAAACAAAATGAAGACTTTGGAGTGGCCTAGCCAAAGTCCTGACCTGAATCCTATTGAGATGTTGTGGTATGACCTTAAAAAGGCCGTTCATGCTTGAAAACCCTCTAATGTAACTGAATTAGGACAATTCTGCAAAGATGAGTGGGCCAAAATTCCTCCAGGACGCTGTAAAAGCCTCATTGCACGTTATCGCAAACGCTTGGTTGCAGTTGTTGCTGCTAAGGGTGGCCCAACCAGTTATTAGGTTTAGGGGGCAATCACTTTTTCACACAGGGCCATGATGGTTTGGATTTTTTTTCACCTTTAATAATAAACACCTTCATTTACAAATTGCATTTTGTGTTTACTTGTGTTGTCCTTGACTATTGTTTAAATTGGTTTGATGTTCCGAAACACTTAAGTGTGACAAACATGCAAAGGAACAGGAAATGAGGAAGGGGGCAAACACTTTTTCACACCACTGTATATATATATATATATCTATATATATATATTTATTCTCAAATTGGAATATTAATCATAGGATGAGGATGAATAAAAACATTTGGTATAACTCTGTGTGAATATAAGCAGCAAAGCTACTTCACTTTTCTTGCATTATGAAGAAGAAAAGAATAGGCTATATTAAAAAAACACAAAATTAGCAGCATGACGAATATGCTAGCTTCAATACGAACACTAGTTTTACAAGACCGAGCGCTTACGCCCTGTAAATCCTTTCTGGGCATGCGTCATTCTTAGTCCGTCCGACTAGCATACTGACGACCGTATTGTCCGCTGAAACCAAAGTACGACGGACAGAATTTCGAAAAAACCGAAATACTTAGTACTCCGGACTGCACGCTGAAAAAGTCAGCTGAAGCCCACACACGAGCGGATTGTCCGCTGAAATGTGTTTTGACGGACTGAGTACGCCATACAGTCCGCTCGTGTGTACGCGGCATTAGAAACGCTGTGGTGTCTAGAGGTTCATGTGACCTAATTTCTCATGATGTCTATTGTTTCATATGTCCAATCTCCTTGTCTCTAGGACAGGACTAGGACTAGGAAAGCATAATTCCAATTCCGTGGGCTGAGAAGAAGGGACACCTTTCAGCACAAAGTATGTAGGTAAAGGATTACACCGCTGCCACACCTCCAGTTATGTAGACAGTGGAGAATAAATAAATATACAATAAAATCATTGGTTAACCCCACAACAGATTTTTTTAAACATTACTTCTGCTTTATATTACCCTTTTAAAAGAACAAATGCAATAATGTAAAGGTTGGATGAAAGGTTAAGGGCATTTTCACACTGAGCTGCTGCACTTTGGCTGCAGCGCAGTGTACCCGCAGGCTTTGGTGTGGGTTAGCTGCACTTTTCCATAGACTTCTATAACGTCCCACGGTTTCTGAATGCATGGACTGCATTCAGGATTTTTTGGTTTTTCTGTTTCAAACACACTCTTTTTTCCCCCCAAAACAGGCAACCCTAGCCAACTAAACAGTGCTGTTACTGATATGCAAATGTTTACTTTTTCTCAAAGGTCAATAACTAAATCCTCATTGCCATCGCTAACTACTACTGCTAATATATATCTACTGAAATTTAGAGAGCGACACACAGCATTCATGTGAGATGTTTTTTGATGAGTAGGCTTCAATAATATTTACCTAAAGGCATTATAAACCTTTCTACCTGCACCTTATGTTTTTCACCTGCATAAGATGTGCATTGATCGTGTAGTTTCATGGTGTCATTTGTTGGCCTGTATGGAGCCTATAGTAGAGTGAATCCACAAATTCTTGTGCCGGGATTTTTTGTTTGTGCTCCTGGCATAGCACTGGATGGAATAATACATGACCTCTATCTGTAGTCTGAGAACTAACATTTCCCGTGAAGAAACTACACATCCCACGATCTGTGGGTCACTCAGTCCAGTGTTCTGCAGGTGAGAGCAAAATCTGAATTAGATCTGATACAATAACAGGCAGCACAATTAACCGAGAGATTGCAATGAAGCCTTTTATCACATTAGCACTCCCATGATTGTAATGTAAAACAGAGGAGTGAGGCATGGATTGGCGACTGTGTGATCTGGAAAAAGAAGTTGTCTGTGCCTTTAGTGAATAGGGACAAGCTAGGTTAATAAATACATGCACATAGGTGAATCGATCAGCCGTGATGCTACAAACTGCACCCACCACATGTGATCCCAGCATTACAAGATAAGGCAAACAAATGAGATAGGGAATATAAGTACACTGATGCCTAGTTAAAACAACAAAAATATCTGAACGTGTACAATGTAGAGAAAAAAAAATTAAGCCTAAATCTGGCCATAGATGAATTGATATTCAGCAGGGACCAGCCAAATTCCAATTCATGTGAAGCTGCCCCTGTCTGAGAGAAGTAGATCATTAGATCGGCTTCTGTCAAACAGGAATGTTAAAAACTTTTGTTGATCAGTCATTACTCAATGTATTCTAACAGCGAAGAGCCCCATCAATATAAAAAACACAAAAATCAGCACAAAGGATATGACTTAGTAATTACTCTGTTGGGTCTCTTCTGCTGCTGGTTGCTGGTTTTCTTGAAAATTTTCCTCCATCCACTAACTTCCCCACCACACACACTGCTGCAATCCTCCAGTACTGCAGGGATTAATAAAACTGAGGGTGCTATCATTTCCACTCAGTAAGACTATGCCACTATACCCTTCCTTTCCATACAGCTCCTCTTTTCAGGGAAGCCTGTACTAAAGCTTCTATGAATGGAATTGCATCTTTGAATGGAAAGTGCAGACTGTTGAATCACCCACCTGTTCCCCATTCATAGATCCAGTTTCATTGAAAAATCTGAACTGCCAGCTTCTATGAATGGAGGAGCTGGGTGGAAAGGGTGGACATAGTTGGGGACTCCTGATGAGTGCAAATGACAGCTTCTTCAGTCCTATCAACCTCCACTGTAGCAGAACATTATGGCAGCGATACAAGGCAAGGGGATCTACTAATGTTGTGAAAGGTGATTAATAACATTGTAGCAATTGAATAAAATGACTTTTGAAAACTTGTCTTTATAAAAACTTCTCTCAGGGATCCTTATCCAACACCTCATTTTCATCTCTCTATTTAATGCAATAGCCAGCAGGGGAGATTTCTCCACCCACACTGTATAGAGGAATCAGTGCCTTAATTGTAGAGTGTCCACACCAGAGGGTCAGCAACATAATAGCCAGTTTACCAATAGCTGCCTATGTTTTTCTCTTATGACAGGTCCCCTTAAAGCTAAACTCCAGGGATGAGACGAAATGTACCCTACCCCCCTTCACCACAATTCAAGGGTCAAATTCTGTTTTAACACCTTCCCTCCCGGCCTATAATAAAATAACAGTCAGGTGGAAGCCCTGGGGTCGCGCACTGGCGCCATCTGTCACCTGCTGTGTCCACCGGTCACTGCCGATGGCTGATCACTGCACCAACCCGCTGGCAGTGTCATGTGATCGCTGTGATCAATAACAGCAGATCACATGACAATGTGATGTAAATGTGATGTAAACAATGGATGGCTTCCTTTCATGCTATCCATTCTATACAATTGTGTTGCTAGCTGTGATTGATCACAGTGAACACATGGTACAGGCAGGCCAATCAGAGTCCATCTGTACCATGTGAGTAGCTTTTACCAATTACAGCTAATCACAACAAAAGATACTGAATTAACTTGTTTCATTCAGTAAAAAAGGTTGCTTATACCAATGAAATCCATTAGTATATGCAATAATAATATGTAAAAAAAAAAGAATAAAAATCATAATCACTTCCCCAGAGTAGTACAGTGTTACTATGATAACACTGTATTGTTCTGATCACAGTGTGTTAGAAAAAAAGTGTAATCCATTTTTTTTAAATATATTTTTTTTTTACAATTTTTTTTTTTTACATGTGTGCAGTTAGTATCCCTGATCACTACCAGTTATATGATATCTACCAGTTATATATCAGTTATTTGATCACTACCAGTTATATGATATGATATCACTATCAGTTATATCATAACGCTGTACTGCACTGGTGACACTATGTTTAAAATCTATTTTAATAATTGTGTAAATTGTATTTTTTTTTTTTTAATTCCTTCATTATCCAAATAATTGTGACAAAAAAATTACAACTTCAAAAAACTTGCAATGCCTCTTACTAAATAGTTACATAGTTAGTAGGGTTGAATAAAGACACCAGTCCAACCTGAGTACACATGTCTACAATTGTCCCTCTCCCTATACATTGCACACTCACATCAATCCCTACCCTTGAGGAGCCCACAATCCAAGGTCCCTATTCATATACTAGGGCCAATTAACCTACCTGCATGTCTTTGGAGTGTGTGGGAGGAAACCAGAGTACCCAGAGGAAACTCATGCAAGCACAGGGAGAACATGCAAACTCCAGGCAGGCAGTGTAGTGGTTGGGATTCAAACCAGTGACCCTATTTACGGTGAAGCGAGAGTGCTACCCACTACACGACTGTGCCACCCTAAGTACCTCACACTGTCTATTTTCCAAAAAAAAAAAAAAAAAAATATATATATATATATATATATATATATATATATATATATATATATATATATATATATATATATATATAGTTTGTGGATTCTTTCCTACAGAGTTAATTTGGGTTATTTTCACCCAAAAAATTTAGCAAAATACATTTTGACCACATTTATTGAGAAAGATTATTTATTTGCAAAATGTTATAACATAAACAAAGAAAAGCATGTTTTTTAAAAAAAATTCTCAGCCGTTTTTAGCAAAAAAATGAAAAACCCAGTGGTGATTTAATACCACCAAAAGAAAGCTCTATATGTGTGGAAAAATGATAAAAATGTCTTATGAGTACAGTGTTACATGACCACGCAATTGTCATTCAAATTGGCCTGGGCAGGAAGAGGGTAAAAGTGCCTGGTACTGAAGTGGTTAATCTAGCACTGCATGGATAAGGTGCATTCTTTGCTCTTATTCCTGGCTCCAGCAGGGTCATTCAATCCATAGGAGCTGTAATGGAAATTTGTAGGTTCTGTATATAATTGTATTCTATTTTATATGTATTGCACAATGCCCTCACTGTGCACACGGCACTAACAATGTTTTCAGTACATGTTTTGCATTCTTTCAAGTCCTGATTAGAATTAGCCTGCCTATGTAACGCCCCTTGTTACCATAAACATTGGGCAACACAGTGGTGTAGTAGTTAGCACTCTCACCTAGCAGTAAGAAGGTCGGTGGTTCAAATGCCAACCACAACACTACCTGCCTGGAGTTTGTAAGTTCTCACAGTGCCTGCGTGGGTTTCCTCCAGGTACTCCAGTTTCCTTCCACAATCCAAAGTCATGCAGGTAGGTTAATTGGCTTCTGTCCAAAAAAAATTGGCCCTAGTATATGAATGCGGACCTTGGATTGTGGGCTCCTTGAGGATAGGGACCAATGTGGGTATAGCAATGTATAGGGAAAAGGGACAATTGTAGACACTCACTCAGGTTGAACTGGATGGACTGGTGTCTTTATTCAACCTAATTAACTATGAAACTATGGATGGGATACATAAGGAAGTTTTTCTACAGAAATGAAATCTTAAAGTCTGATAATAACTTGATGTGCGGTCCATGATGTGAGAGTAATAATAAATAAAATGTAAATATAACAGACCCATCACATCAAGTCCACACACCCTGTTAGGATAGATGCCTCCTGCAGCCAGTTGTTTTATAGTTTTGATGTGGCAGAGCACTTTGTTTTTATGTATTTTTATTTTTGAAATCCAAAGCAGAATGTGTGGATTGTGAAATGATGCGCCCCTTTTCCTTGTAAGTGCAGTGGGTATAAGTAGAAGAATATTTTGGATTTATGGACATCGCTGCATGACTGCAGGGTATTGTTATCATTTACTATAATATTGCCAGGAAAAAGTTGTCTTTTTGAAACATGAAACTGGAGTTCTTACACAAACAGCATGATAGAAAACAAGCCATTGTTATATTTATGTAAGCTGGACCCAGTAATGAAGGATTCACTCCGATGTATCAGAGCTGTAGCTTTATGTAAAGTTGCTATTAGACAGTTAGTAGTAGTTAGAAGTTACAGATATTATTTTGGTTGAATATTTAATTTTTAATAGTCCGACATTCTGCACAGCAAATATATAGCTAAACGTTTGTCTAATGAAAGGTTTAAAATAAAAAATTGTTTTGTTTGTTTATGTACAAATCTAACAATGAAAAATGCGTACATTTGAATCCAGCCACCTTATTGCCTCTATTGGAGGAGGCTGGAGACAAAGAAAAAGCATATGTGTTAAATTGATGACGTAGGAATCAGCTGCTGTGAGCCCAGTGCAGGACACACTCCCAGAAGACCCAAGTATTTCATTTTTTGTAGTGTTATTCCCGGTTTTATACCGAGGAGGAAGTTTATCACCCAGAAGGAATCTCTGTATTCAGAGTCATTGGATCCTTTTTCCCCAGCTCAAGAAGCAGAGCTCCATGTTTTAGAAAAGCCTGTGAGCTATAAAAAGAGTATATATTTATATAGATAGTCAAGACAGAGAGCTTTTGGTTCCATTTGAAGGGCCAGAAGTTTGTTTTTACTTCAGCAGGTAAACCAATCAAGCACGCTAAGTTAATTTGATTGGCTGTTTTCAGCCTCCCAGGTTCTTGCTGAGGTAGCCATACTAACAGTAAAACTCACATATGGAAGCAGACCAGGTGACTCTAAGGATGCTGCATTTACAGCCCCGGACACTTGCTGGGTCTGTGCAACTCACAGATTCCACCCTAGTTCTGGCCCAGTATAGCTGGGATTAATAATTCAACTTTAAGGACCCCAGAAAGAGAAGAACAAGTGGTCCACAGAGGGCAACTTCTTACGAAACAAGACTTTGGAAAAGGTGATCATTTATGTCTGCCAGCCACTCTTTTCCCTCCAGCTTGACACGTGGACCGTGTCATCAGTCACAAGTAGTTATGGCTGCCTTAGTAAATGAGCGTGGGATAGAGCCAGGGTTCTCCACAGTTGTTTTTATAACATACCACTTCTTGTTTTACCTGTAACCAAAGGTGTTACCAAAAGCTAAACATCCCTTCCAGAGATAGCAAAAAGATATATCCAGATGCCCAAGTCAGGATCTTACGAGTATGTATTTTGTTTGTATGGACATGTTTTCTGGATGTCCAGTGGCAAATGCTACTGCAAAGGCCACAGTAAAAAGTGTTATCAGAAGTAGTTTGTAAGTACAGAGTGCAGAATCTACAGAGAGTAACAGAGGAAATCATTTTTATAGGAGAGTCCTTACTAGAAGTTTTGAGGTTTTATTTTTACACCCCCTACTGTCTATAATGTAGCAGACAAAGTAGAGTAAGAAACTAGAAAACTTTTGCCTAAATGTTTTATTATATTTTATCAAGCCCGTAGGGGGATGTTGGACTCTCTCCCTATGGGATTTGGGTTGGGAGTGTGTTACTCACTTGCTTATATTTTGTCTCAGCAGCTGAAGATCTCCATTTGGATCTCACAGAGAATGTTGCTGATCTTTTAAGGTTTTTGACAAACTCATTTATGTGTTTTCTCCCCAATTCCAGATCCTAAAAGTTTGGAAGGATATAAAACTAAAGCAAGGTGACTTGTGGATTGTTAAGAGACATTTATATATAAGGAAATGTTTGGAGACTCGATACAGCATCTATTTCATGTACAGTTGTGCAAAACTTGAAGGAAAAGTCACCTGGATCCACACCAGACAAAATGTCTAAATTAAAGAAATCTCTGTGTTTGATTTGTTTCCCTCTTGCGATAACAGTCTAGGGTACTTTTTGATTCAATTACTTTAATTGTAAGGGATACATATCTTTGAAAAGTAGTTTAGCCATGTTGAAGTCATATTTGTCTTTTGTACCTCTTCCATTTTATGTAGAATTGTCTGTGTTTACATGTGCTGATAAGTCAGCATACCAACAATTAAAGTGGAGGGCCACCCTGAAAAAAAAAAAAAAAATTAAAAATTACAAAAAAATCAAAAAAAAAAAAATTAAAAACATTTTTTTTTTACTTACCAGAAGTGCCTGTTGCTAGGCACATAATCCTAATCTTCCTCTTCCTCCTCCGCGGAGATCTTCTTTCTTCTCTCCTCCGTGCGGCGTCTTCTGGGTAATGGGTCGCGCTGTGTTCTGGGAACTGTGTGTTCCAGAACACAGCGCGTCCCATTCACAAAGCGCTGCGTGACTCGCACATGCGCAGTAGGAAACGGGCAGTAAAGCCGTAAGGCTCCACTGCCTGTTTCCCTTACAAGGAATGGCGGCGCCGGGACCCGAGGGACGGGTCGGCCTCGGGCGGCCGACATCGCGGGCGCCCTGGACAGGTAAGTGGGCTGATTAAGTCAGCAGCTGCAGTGTTTGTAGCTGCTGACTTTTTTTTTTTTAAACGGCCCTCCGCTTTAAGCTAGAAGGCCATTCTGGCTACAGGAGTGTACAGCCAGTATTCTGTAAATATGTATTTGTTTTTCACAGTGAAAAGTCATTTTGTAATGTTATTTTCTCCACAATGGAGTTTTATCCTCTTTGGCCAGGACTACCTCCACCTAAGCGTGTGGAGGTTCCAGGTTAAAGGTGATAGCAGGTATGGTTAGTGATCAAAATATTGATCAAAAGAGAGGAGACTGTAATGGAAATTCGTAGGTTCTGTATATAATTGTATTCTATTTTATATGTATTGCACAATGTCCTCACTGTGCACACGGCACTAACAATGTTTTCAGTACATGTTTTGCATTCTTTTGAGACCTGATTAGAATTAGCCTGCCTATGTAACGCCCCTTGTTACCATAAACGTACAATTGTAATATTAATGTGATACCTACGTAATCATGTGTATGAAAACCTTCACATGCGTCATAATAAAGGAGAACGGTTATTTGGAAAGATGCTGAGCGTATCTTTTGTGTCTGTTCCCTACTGCAGTAGTTATTATTAATTTGGAACCACTAATCAATATGAGAATAGGAGTTGCCTATCATCAAAATATCCATTTCAGAGCGTTCCCCTGCAACATCCCATAGGTTTCCAGGGCTATGGTCACAGGCTCACCTCCCCACACACCATGCAAGGTCAATAGCCTCGCATTGCATGTGATGACACTGAGGGCCCACCCACTGCGAGGAGACAATACTGGAGCCTGCAGGGGCAGGTAAGCATTTAACCATTTCAGTGCTGTGTCCCCTCTGCTAGGGTACATTTTGTCCTATTAACAGAATTCAGTTTTAAAGAAAATCCCAGGTAGGTTAGAAGAGCAACAAGAGTATTATAGACTAACGAATATTACTGGATGTTAGTCAATAGAAGATTACACAAAGGATTTGTAAATTATTGAGCAAATCCTTTTTATTGAGAAACAAGAAGAAGAAGAAGTCATAATTTGCTGTCATCGGAGGAAAATGCTTTCATTTTATTTATGAGGAGTCATTTAATGTGTAGGAGGCAAAGAGGCAAAAGAGGTACTGTTTGGCATTCTTAAGAAAATGAGTTAATATGGAATTTGTAAATATAGGCAGATATACAGTATATACACTCACCGTCCACCTTATTAGGTACACCCCGCTAGTACCGGGTTGGACCCTCTTTTTGCCTTCAGAAGTGCCTCAATTCTTCTTGGCATGGATTCGACAAGGTGAAACATTCCTCAGAGATTTTGGTCCATATTGATAGGATGGCATCACACAGTTGTTGCAGATTTGTTGGCTGCACATCCATGATGCTGATCTCCTGTTCCACCACATCCCAAAGATGCTCTGTGGAACTGAGATCTGGTGACTGTGGAGGCCATTGGAGTACAGTGACCTCATTGTGATGTTCAAGAAACCAATGGGGAGATGATTTGAGCTTTGTGACATGGTGCATTATCCTGCTGGAAGGAGCCATCAGAAGACAATACACTGTAGTCATAAAGGGATGGACATGGTCAGCAACAATACTCAGGTAGACCGCGGTGTTTACATGATGCTCAATTTTTACAAAGGGACCCAAAATGTGCCAAGAAAATATCCCCCACACCATTATACCACCACCACCAGACCACCAGCCTGAACTGTTGATACAAGGCAGGATGGATCCCTACTTTCATATTGTTTACGCCTAATTCTGACCATCTGAATTTCACAGCTGAAATCGAGGCTTATCAGACCAGGCAAAGTTTTTCCACTCTCACATTGTACAATTTTGGCGAGCCTGTGCAAATTATAGCCTTAGTTTCCTGTTCTTAGCTGACAGGAGTGGTACACACTGTGTTCTTCGGCTGCTGTAGCCCATCTGCTTCAAGGTTCGATTTGTTGTGCATTCAGAGATGGTATTCTGCATACCTTGGTTGTAACAAGCAGTTATTTAAGTTACTGTTACCTTTTCTGTCCATTCTCCTCTGACCTCAACAAGACATTTACCCACACACAACTGCCACTCACTGGATATTTTCTCTTTTTTGAACCATTCTCTGTAAACCATAAGGATGGTTGTACATGAAAATCACAGTAGATCAGCGGTTTTTGAAATACTCAGAATAGATGAGCAAGTTTGTGGTGGAGGACCTTGACTGGCCTGCACAGAATCCTGACCTCAACCCAATAGAACATCTTTGGGATGAATTAGAACGGAAACTGCAAGCCAGGCCTTCTCGTCCAACATCAGTGCCTGACCTCACAAATGCGCTTCTGGAAGAATGGTCAAACATTCCCATAAACACACTCCTAAACCTTGTGGACAGCCTTCCCAGAAGAGTTGAAATTGTTGCAAAGGGTGGGCAAACTCAATATTGAACCCTACGGACTAAGCCCTTGTACACACGGTCGGACATTCTGCCAACCAAATCTGTTGGATTTTGTCCGACGGATTTTGTCTAACGGATTGTGTCCGAAACTGTTGCATACACACGGTCGGACCAAGTTGTCAGAAAAAAATCAGATTGTTCAGAATGTGATGACGTTAGTTTGTTACGACGGGACTACGTTCAGGCTAGTAGCCAATAGCTTTGGTGTAGGAATTTGATCTGAGCATGCGTGGCACTTTGTCCGATCTGAATTCTCTACACATGATCGGAGTATGTCCGATCGGACCAGTTTGTCGGAAAATATTTCCAACAAGTTGGAAAATTGGGTCCGACGGATATTCCGACGGAATCAGTCTTATGCATACCCCACACAGTCGGATTATCCGACAACACAGTCCGATAGGACACATTCCGACGGATTCTCCGACCGTGTGTACAAGGGCTAAAACTGGGATGCCATCAAAGTTCATGTGTGTGTAAAGGCAGGCTTCCCAATTATTTTGGCAATATAGTGTGTGTGTGTGTGTGTGTGTGTATATATATATATATATTGTAGTCTATATACATACATATATAGATATGTATGTATGTATGTGTATATATATATATATATATATATATATATATATATATATATATATATATATATATATATATATATATATATCTATCTATATCTATATAAACTGTATATATAAATATAACAACATTTACTCATTCACGTTGCTGCATTTATTTGTTCATTAAAATGTTATGTTGCCTTTAACAACTGGATTCCTTGTTTAACCACCTGAGATCCGCGCTATAGTCAAATGACGGCTACAGCGCGGATCTCGATTGCCGGGACTACGTCTATTGACGTCGTCCCCTTTAATGGCTCCCCGCGCGCTCCCGGGAGCGCGCATCGGGGAAAATCTGTGTTTGCCGTGTCCCCTGGACACAGCCAATCACAGATCGCTGTAAACGGCCAATCACAGCAGCCGTTTACAGTGCGATCACCGCCTCCAATGGGTGATGATCTCAAATGTAAACAAATGAGATCATCTCCCATTGCCGAATCTGTCTCCTTACACAGAGACAGCGTGTGAGGAGAGAGATTCTGTGAGTTACTATTACAAGTGATATTAGTGCCATCTGTGCCCGCCAGTGCCCATCTGTACCCAACCAGTGCCCATCTCTACCCCGCCAGTGCCCATCTGTACCCCGCCAGTGCCCACCTGTGCCATCTGTGCACCATCTGTGCAACTTCAGTGCCCATCTGTGCACCGCCAGTGCCCGCCAGTGCCCATCTGTGCACCGCCAGTGCCCACCAGTGCCAATCGGTGCCCATCTGTACCAATCGGTGCCCATCTGTACCATCTGTGTCACCTCAGCAGTGCCCATCTGTGCCGCCTCAGTGCCCATCTGTGCCGCCTCAGCAGTGCCCATCTGTGCCCATCTGCGGCCTCATCAGTGCACATCTGTGCAATAAATCTGCACATCTGTGCAATAAATCAGTGCACATCTGTGCCGACCCATCAGTGCCCATCTGTGTCACCTCAGCAGTGCCCATCTGTGCCGACTCAGTAGTGCCCATCTGTGCCGCCTCAGCAGTGCCCATCTGTGCTGCCTCAGCAGTGCCCATCTGTGCCCATCTTCCGCCTCATCAGTGCACATCTGTGCAATAAATCTGCAAATCTGTGCAATAAATCAGTGCACATCTGTGCCGACCCATCAGTGCCCATTTGTGCCGCCTCAACAGCGCCCATCTGTGCCACCTGAAAAGCGCCCACCTGTGCCACCTAAACAGTGCCCATCTGTGCCACCTAAACAGTGCACATCTGTACAATCAGTGCACATCTGTGCCGACTCATCAGTGCACATCTGTGGCCACTCATCAGTGCACATCTGTGCCACCTCATCAGTGCCCATCTGTGCCACCTCTGTGCTGCTTCAACAGTACACATCTGTGCCACCTCATCAGTGCACATCTGTGCCATCAATCAGTGCACATCAGTGCCACCTCATCAGTGCCCATCAGTGCAGGCTTAGCACACACCTGTGCAGTCTCAACACCAGAAACTAAACGAGTCTTTTCCGCCGAGGAGGTGTACAAAATTCTTTCCATGGCCGACAAGAGCAACGGGGAGCTCTACTCTTCAGATTCTCTATCAGATTTGGATTCTGAAGCCGACATAAATTATGAGCCAGTCCTCAGTAGTGAAACACTGACTGAATCCGAGGAGGAAGATATCCGGCCCATCAAACGAGAGGCAGTGCCGTCCACCAGCACCGAAGTGCCGTCCACCAGCACCGAAGTGCTGTCCACCAGCACCGAAGTGCTGTCCACCAGCACTAGGGATGAGCTTCGTGTTCGAGTCGAACATACGTTCGACTCGAACGTCGGCTGTTCGCCGGTTCGGCAAATTCCGAACGTTATGGGCCGTTCGCGCCAAATTCGTGTGGCGCTCACGGCCCACAATGCACTGCGTCATCGCAGTGCATTGCTGGCTCATGATTGGCCAAGCATGCATTGTGACCCCGCATGCATGGCCAATCACAGCGCCAGCAGCGAGGAGAGCCATGATTGGCCACAGGCAGGATGCCTGTGGCCAATCATA
Source organism: Lithobates pipiens (assembly GCF_037356315.1). Lineage (NCBI taxonomy): Eukaryota > Metazoa > Chordata > Amphibia > Anura > Ranidae > Lithobates > Lithobates pipiens. The sequence goes on from NW_027507787.1 coordinate 32,048,600, forward strand.
GCTCAGGCTGTGTAGTACACGCCCCACACTATATAAGGCCGCCAGCGTGGCGGCCTTGTGTAGTGTGTTGCCGTCTGAAGCAGTTAGTGGGTGTACTGTGTACCTTCATCACAGTATACACTGATCGTTATCGGCCGATTTTCGATCTTGCTTTTCTGTAGTGGTTATTGTCTGCGTGCCCTGACCGCAGTATACACCGCTATATTCACCTCACCTATATAGCTAGTGATCTATCTTTTATAATAGAGCTTGCAGTCAGTAGTGTTAGGAGCTTGTACGTGCTGTCTGCGTGCTCTGTACCCAGTACACATTGCTATATCCACCTACATAGCTCTTCTCTATTTGAGCCCACTTGCCATCTGCAGGAGTTATTGGAAGTTGTGTGTGCCTCCAGCACAGCACAGTATACATCTGTATATACCCCTTTATCTCTGGTGTTCTATAATAAAGGCATCTGCAGTAGTTAGTAGGTGTTTTGTGCCTCCAGCACAATATACACCTGTATCTACCCTTCATTGCTGTTCTCTAATAGAGCCATCTGCAGGGCTTAGTGGGTGTTGTGTGACTCCATTACAGTATACCCCTTTATCTCTGGTGTTCTATAATAAAGGCATCTGCAGGAGTTAGTGGGTGTTGTGTGCCTCCAGCACAATATACACTACCCAACTGCTGTTTTTCCCTTCAGGCCATTACCATGTCTGGAAGGCCAGCAAGGAGAGGCAGACAGGCGCGAGCCGATAAAAGAGCGCAAGCAGGCTCTGTGTCTAGAGACAACAGTGCTGGTCGTGGACGCGGTGCATTTTCATCAGCACATGGCCATGGGACACGCTTGTCCTTCTTTTCGGCAGCTGGACATGTTGAACCGCAACATGCCAACGACTTGGTAGAGTGGATGACCAAGCCCTCTTCATCCTCCTCATCCTCTCTCACCCAGTCTCAGGGTACTAGCAAAGCAGCTGCCAACGCATCGTCTTCCCTCGTCTCAATGTCATCATCAGTGACTCCTTCCCTAGACCCACCACGTCCTCCTGAGGAGTCTCCTGAACTCTTTGAGCACAGTGTTGGGTACATGCTCCAGGAGGATGCCCAGTGTTTTGTAGCCTCTGATGATGACACTCAGCTAGAGGAAGGCAGTAGCGTGAATGCAGAGAGAGGGGATGCTCAAGAAGGACAGCAATCTGGCAGTCATGTTCCACAAGCTGCAGCATATTGCCAGGTTTGCTACAGCGATGAAGAGGGAGGGGATGATGAGGGCACTGACTCCATGTGGGTGCCTGGTAGGAGAGAGGAGGAGGAGGAGGAGGAGGCACATGTCCAACGAGGCAGGATGCCCTCCGGGGGCCAGCTTAGGGGCAGCACACGACTGAATCACACCGCAGAGCTCCGCCTGTGCAGGGAGCTACCTCTGCGCGTTATTCTAAAAGTTCTTTGGTGTGGGCCTTTTTTGAGACGAGTGCATCAGATCGCACCGCTGCTATTTGCAACATATGTCTCAAGCGTATCTCGCGTGGCCAAAACATCAGCCGCTTGGGCACCACATGCTTGACCAGACATATGTTGACCTGCCATGCAGCTTGTTGGCAAGCGTACCTCAAAGACCCACACCAAAGAACAAAGCGGACCTCTCCTTGCTCCTCATCAGCTGGCATCTCCACTAGACCTTCAGTCCTCTCTGAAACCTGCTCTGAGAGGAATGAAGGTGTAGAATTAGGTGTGTCACAGCCAAGTGCTTCCGGGCACTCTGCTAGCAGTACACCCATGTCCGATTATAGCAGGCAAATGTCCCTGCCCCAGCTGCTGGACCGGTGAAAGAAGTTCACTCCCAACCATCCACATGCCCAACGGTTGAATGCTAGCTTGGCTAAATTGCTAGCACTTCAACTGCTGCCTTTTCAGTTGGTAGACTCGGCCCCCTTCCGTGAGTTTGTACAATGTGCGGTTCCTCAGTGGCAGGTCCCCAAACGCCACTTTTTCTCACGGAAGGCGATTCTGGCTCTCTACCGGCATGTGGAAGGCAATGTCCTTGCCTCGCTGGACAGGGCGGTCAGCGGTAAGGTGCATATTACCGCAGACTCATGGTCCAGCAGGCATGGACAGGGACGTTACCTGTCTTTCACGGCCCATTGGGTCACTCTTCTGGCAGCTGGGAAGGATGCAGGACAAGGTGCAGTAGTGTTGGATGTTGTTCCGCCACCACGCCTCCAAAATGCTACTATTGGTTGTGACACACCTCTCTCATCCACCTTCTCCTCTTCTTCTTCCTCCATGGCCTCTGGCCTCTTCCAGTGCTCTGTCCTCAGAACCAGCGGTGCTCCGTAGGCATTCCAGGGGCTACGCAAGTACGCAGGCAAAACGATGCCATGCCGTGCTTGCGCAGGTTTGTTTGGGGGACAGGAGCCACACTGGGGCGGATGTTTTGTCAGCTCTGCAGGGGCAGGCCGAGAGGTGGTTGATGCCACGCCAGCTTAAGCCAGGAATGGTGGTTTGCGACAATGGCACCGACCTCCTCTCCGCCCTCCGACAGGGACAACTGACCCATGTGCCCTGTGTAGCTCACGTCCTTATCCTAGTGGTGCAGCGGTTCTTGGGCAGGTACCCGGGCTTACAGGATGTCCTGAAGCAGGCAAGGAAAGTCTGTGTTCATTTCCGCCGATCATTTAATGCCTGTGCTCGGCTGGCTGAGCTCCAAAAGGAGTTGAACCTGCCCTAGAACCGCCTTATATGTGACATGCCCACCAGGTGACGTTGGCCGTGCTGCAGCGGCTGCACACACAGCAGAGGGCCATCAATGAGTACCTGTGTGACTATGGCACCAGGACAGGGTCAGGGGAGCTCGGTTTTTTCTCACCACGCCAGTGGGGCATGATCAGGGATGCATGCACTGTCCTGTCACCGTTTGAGGAGGCCACAAGGATGGTGAGCAGTGACAGTGCATGCATCAGTGACACTGTACCTCTTGTCCACCTCTTGGAGCATACGCTGCGTGGAATAATGGACAGGGCACTTGAGGCAGAACAGAGGCAGGAAGAGGAGGACTTCCTTGCCTCTCAAGGCCCCCTTTATCCAGACAGTGTTCCTGCTGTGCCACCCATCACACAGGAAGAGGATGAGGAGGAGGAAGAGGAGGAGGAGGATGATTGTGTCAGCATGGAGGTGGAGGCTGGCACTCAGCATCAGCAGCAGCAATCTTGTAGGGATGATTTACAGTCCCAAGAAACACGTGGACTTGTACGTGGCTGGGAGGAGGTAGCTGCGGATCATGTTGTCCTTAGTGACCCAGAGGACTCCGGACCGAATGCCTCAGCTAACCTACGCTGCATGGCCTCCCTGATCCTGCAAAGCCTGCGGAAGGATCCTCGTATTCTTCGGATCAAGGAGAGGGACCATTACTGGCTGGCCACTCTCCTTGATCCACGGTACAAGGGTAAGGTTGCCAACCTTATCTTGCCATCGCAGAGGGAGCAGAGGATGAGACATCTCCGGGAGGCCTTGCAGAAAGGTCTGTGCAACGCGTTCCCAGAGACTGGGAGGTTACAAACTCCTGGTCCTGGACAACGTGTTGCTGAGGCATCGGTCAGAAGGAGCGGTGGAGAAGGTGGCCGTCTGACTGATGCTTTCAGACAATTTTTTAGTCCGCAGCCCCAAGGTATGATCGGTTCCAGCAACCATCGCCAGCGTCTGATTTACATGGTGCAGGAATACCTAGGGGCAAGGTCAGACTTGGACACCTTTCCCACCGAAAATCCTCTGGCTTACTGGGTCTTGAGGATGGATCACTGGCCAGAGCTTGCACAGTATGCAATTGAGCTACTGGCCTGTCCTGCATCCAGCGTTCTTTCGGAACGCACCTTCAGTGCTGCTGGTGGCTTTGTTACCGATCACAGGGTGCGCCTGTCCACCGAATCAGTTGATCGACTGACCTTCATCAAGATGAATCAGTCTTGGATCACCCACAGCTACCAAGCACCTGAAGCTGATGTAACCGAATAATTTTTTTGAAATATCACATCCCTTGAAGACTGCCTATGCTGATGCTGAGTGACTGTCCTGTTATGTTGATTGTCTATCCTCTTCCTCCTCCGCTGATATGTTGGAAGAACATTTCTGGTTCTGGGTGATGCCATCAGCCCAATTTTTCGGCCCCTGTTTAACAGGGGCGTTTAATTACAATTTTTGATGCAATGCTTTGCAGCAGGGCTAATTCCTGCAATAAAAATAGAGTATGTGGGAGAGGTTGCAGTGTCGTGGCACCAGCACCAGTGCCTAAGGCCCAATTTTTCTTCCCCTGTTTAACAGGGGCGTTTAATTACAATTTTTGATGCAATGCTTTGCAGCAGGGCTAATTCCTGCAATAAAACTAGAGTATATGGGAGAGGTTGCAGTGTCGTGGCACCAGCACCAGTGCCTAAGGCCCAATTTTTCTGCCCCTGTTTAACAGGGGCGTTTAATTACAATTTTTGATGCAATGCTTTGCAGCAGGGCTAATTCCTGCAATAAAAATAGAGTATATGGGAGAGGTTGCAGTGTCGTGGCACCAGCACCAGTGCCTAAGGCCCAATTTTTCTGCCCCTGTTTAACAGGGGCGTTTAATTACAATTTTTGATGCAATGCTTTGCAGCAGGGCTAATTCCTGCAATAAAAATAAAGTATATGGGAGAGGTTGCAGTGTCGTGGCACCAGCACCAGTGCCTAAGGCCCAATTTTTCTGCCCCTGTTTAACAGGGGCGTTTAATTACAATTTTTGATGCAATGCTTTGCAGCAGGGCTAATTCCTGCAATAAAACTAGAGTATATGGGAGAGGTTGCAGTGTCGTGGCACCAGCACCAGTGCCAAAGGCCCAATTTTTCTGCCCCTGTTTAACAGGGACATGTAATTACAATTCTTGATATAATATTTCACAGGAGGGCCCGTTCCTGTGCCCACCCAGAGTCCCTGTCTTGTTTGCACCGCCTGTATACTGCTGTTCTGAGTATATAGGGCCTGGGGGCCACACGCATTTCCTTTTTTAATATGGGTACTGGGTTCCCCTTAATATGCGTACAAGACCCAAAGGGGCTGGTAATGGGCAGGGAGGGCTACCCATGCCATTTTTCTCAATGATTTTCAACCATATTGCAGGAACCAGATATAACATTAAAACCGCAAGCAGTTTTAAATGATGTTATTTCCGTTTAATGTCATTTTGTGCAGGGACTGTTCTAAACACTGGAAACACGTGGCACTTCACAGGCATACTACAGACACACCCCAGGCACCATATTTAAAGGAATATTTCACATTTTTTTCACTTTAATCGTCATTAAATCAGTGCTCCCGCCAAACCAAAACGGCAATTTTTAAAAACATTTTAGGCATTGACCCATGTCCCCTGGGGCAGGAGCCAGGTCCCCAAACCCTTTTTAGGACAGTATCTTGCATATTAGCCGTTAAAATTAGCACTTTTAATTTTGAATGTTCGAGTCCCATAGACTTCAATGGGGTTCTAAAGTTCGTACGAATTTGGGGTCCGTTCGAAAGTTCTGGTGCGAACTGAACCGGGGGGTGTTCGGCTCATCCCTAACCAGCACCGAAGTGCTGTCCACCAGCACCGCAGTGCCCCGGCAAGAAAGGCCAAGTACCAGTGGGGTGTCATCTCAGCCCCAAAGGGTTAGGAGCCAAGCCAGCCTTCCCTATGCCCTTCAGAATCCCTTGTGGCTTACTCCTAATTCAGGAGAGGCCAATGTTCCCCCTTTTATTATGCCCGTCCCTACGAATGGAGAGACCTAACGGTGGAGGAGTTCAACGTTTTTTTAGGCCTCACATTTAATATGGGACTCAACAAAAAAAATCAATTGCGTACCTATTGGTCAACCCACCCCCTCCACCACACACCGCTCTTCTCCGCGGTAATGTCCAGAACCAGGTATCAGATGATCATGAGGTTCTTACATTTCAGCGACAATACCCAGTGCCTTCCACGAAATGACCCAAATTACAACAGGCTTTACAAAATTCGACCAATTCTTCATTATTTTTCACAAACATTCCCCAAATTGTTTACCCCGGACCAACACATATGTGTGGATGAGTCCCTTATTAAATTTAGCTGTAGGCTTAAAATGAAGCAATTTATGCCCAGCAAAAGGGCCTGCTATGGGGTGAAGGTCTACAAATTATGCGACCAAGCCACAAGGTACACATATTCCTTCATAATGTACGAAGGGAAGGACACCCAGCTGCAGCCCCCTAATTGTCCGGACTACTTGGGATCCAGCGGGAAAGTTGTTTGGGACCTCATATACCCCCTATTGGATAAAGGCTACCACCTGTATGTAGACAACTTCTACACATCTCTGCCCCTGTTCCACAACCTTCACCGGAAGAAGACGCCAGCATGTGGCACCGTAAAAAGGAATCGGAAGGGCTTTCCTCAAAGTCTTGTGAATAAGAAGCTGCGAAAAGGAGAAACCGCAAGTCTGAGAAACAAGGAGATTCTGGCAGTGAAGTGGAGGGACAGAAGGGATGTATATATGTTGTCTTCTATCCACAATGATACGTTCGTGGAAATCCCCAGAAGGAATGGCCCCGTAAAAAACCCAAAATGCATTTATGAATACAATTTGTTCATGGGGGGGAGTCGACTTCAACGACCAAATGATGGAACCATACCTTGCCACAAGACGGACATACCATTGGTACAAAAAAGTAGCAATTTATTTTTTTCTATTGGCCATTTACAATTCCTATGTCATTTACCGCAACTCCACCCAAAACCCCAAACGTTTCTTTGGCTACCAGGAGGAAGTTTTCACTGCCCTTAAACGGCCCACCAGAAAATATCCGATCAGATGTTGTTAGTCGACTCTCCGAGCGCCACTTTCCTGATAAAATCCCTCCCAAACCAACAGGCCAAAGACGTCAAAAAAGATGTAAGGTGCGTACCAGAGCAGGAGTCAGAAAAGACACATCTTATTATTGTGCACAATGTCCTTCCCAACCAGGCCTCTGCATAGGTGACTGTTTTCGGCATTACCATACTTCAATAAATTTTTAGTGAAGTATGGTAAACATAATCCTCAGTTCCTGCCTTCATACACCTTCACACCCCTTATGCCACTGCCTGCTCTGTAACTGACCCTGGCTTGTTATTCGACCACTCTTATGCCTGCCGATTCTGTACATACCGCTGCCTGATCTGGAACTGACCCTGGACTGTTATTCGACCATGCTTCTGCCTAACGATTCTGTACATACCTCTGCCTGATCTGGAACTGACCCTGGACTGTTATTCGACCATGCTTCTGCCTAACGATTCTGTACATACCTCTGCCTGATCTGGAACTGACCTTGGACTGTTTGACCACGATATTTGCCTGCCTCTTGGACTGATCTTGTATTCTGCAACTGGACTAGTGGGATTCAACACGGGGTCTCACATATGTGAGGGGCTCCAGTATAGTTTTTCTGGATGAAGAAAACAATTTTCTTTGTTTTCTTATTCCTAGATTAGGGTCTGGAGACTCGGAGGCTTCAAAGAGATTTGGGAGGGAGAAGCCTCTACCCCTATCCCCATTCTGTCCTGAACGAGGCTCTACTTCTGTCTGCTGCCTGTAGGACTTACTGCCGTCATGCCGCACTGACCACACCACATGGACCTGCCTACTACCAGGACCAATATTTTTGGCACTGCTGACAATATCTCTGCACTGACCCTGGACTGTATATGGACAGTACCCCTGCCTGCTGCCTGAAAAATTGTGTTCGCTGTTGCTGACCAAGTCCCTGCCTGCTGCCTGGACCAGTGATATCCTCCTGTGGACAACTGCGCTTCTAAAACCACAGGTAATCTTTTCTTTACCCTTTGCTCAGCATAATGTATTTGGGGGTGTAATTCTTGGTATGTGCAGGCTATGTGTCCCTGGAACGCCCGACGGTGTTCCTTGCATGTTGCTCCTCTGTATGTGGCCAGGCTGTGTAAACGTCTCACACATGTGGTATTGCCATACTCAGGAGGAGTAGTAGAATGTATTTTGGGGTGTTATTTTTGCTATGTAAATGCTATGCGTTGGAAATATCTTATAAACGGACAACTTTGTGTAAAAAAAAATGCGTTTTAATTTTTTTCCACATTTTCCAAAAACTTCTGGAAAAAAATGAACCATTGAAAAGACTCATTATGCCTCATAGATTATACGTTGGGGTGTTAGCTTTCCAAAATGGGGTCATTTTCTGGACGTTTCCATTGCCCTGGTGTTCCATGGCCTTCAAAACAAAACTGTAATAGGTGGTTGAGAAATGAAATGTGTAATTTATGCTCCTAGAATGCCTGCAGGTGCTACTTCAAAATTAGGCCTCTGTATGTGGTCAGACTGTGTAAAAGTCTCACACATGTGGTATCGTTATACTCAGGAGGAGTAGGAGTATGTATTTTGGGGTGTTATTTGTGGTATGCACATTCCGTGTGGGAGAAATAAGCTATTACAATGACAATTTTGTGAAAAAAAAAAAATCTTAATTTTGCAAAGAATTGTGGGAAAAAATGACAACTTAAAATAACTCACCATGCCTCTTACTAAATACATTGGAATGTCTACTTTCCAAAAAGGGGTCATTTGGGGGGCATTTGTACTTTCCTGGCTTGTTAGGGTCTCAAGAATGGAGATAGGCCTTAGTACATCAGATGTGATCTTTTTTTGCAAATCTTTATGATTTGCACCATAGCTTGTAGACTCTATAAATTTCACACAGATCATATAATATGCAATAATTTGGGTTATTTTTACCAAAGATGTGTAGTAGTATAAATTGTGGCCAAAATTTATGAAGAAAAATTGCTAATTTGCAAAATTTTATCACAGAAACGAAGAAAAATTCATTTTTTTTTCCAAATTTTCGGTCTTTTTTCATTTATAGCGCAGAAAATAAAAAACCGAGAAGTGATCAAATACCACCAAAAGAAAGCTCTATTGGTATGAAGAAAAGGACAAAAAATCATTTGGTTACAGTGTTGCATGACTGAGTAATTGTCATTCAAAGTGTGAGAGCACTGAAAGCTGAAAATTGGTCTGGGCATGAGGGGGGTTTAAGTGCCCAGTAAGCAAGTGGTTAAAATTCTCAAAGTATGATAAATGAAGATTAATTGGTTACATGGGGCACCAATTGACATTTGTATCATGTTTTCTATTTTATTTAATTTGTATTTATTTTGTTTTCAGGTATACCATATCTGTGATACTATAACATTTATTTAATTTACATCTAAATTTAAAACTTTTTCATTTTGATTGGAGTATGGGATGGGTTAAAACTGCAGTCAGTCTTTTTGATATCTGTATCTCATTAGGCAGGTTTGTAGATTCAAAAAGCAGTGAAAGGTGATCTTTCCTATGTGAAAGAAACCTTTTCGTATGCTGTGTACACACGACCAGACTTTCCGGCAGACTAGGTCCTACGGTCTTCCTGACGGACTTTCGGCGGAGTTCCGACAGACTTTCCATACAAACGGACTTGGCCACACACGAACGGACTAAGTCCTTTCGAATGTCCATTCGTTTTGAACGTGATGGAGTAAGACGGGACTAAAAAAGGAAGTTCAATAGCCAGTAACCAATAGCTTCCCTTGCGTCGTATTTGGTTTGTCGGACCAGCACACAGACGAACGGTTTCCTGATAGGAATTGAGTACGTCGGACAGATTTGAAACATGTTCTATTTCTAGGCCCGTCTGATTTTTTTTATGAAATACCATCGGATTAGCCCACACACGATATCAATTTTCCTCTCCACACGTCGATGTCTGCGTCTTGACAAATTACAGCAGTTTCTCCATCAATGCCTTCCTAGCAGGTTTATTTCGATATAAGGAGTTTTAACCTCCCACAAATTGTGCAGATCCCTGTATTTGTCTATGAAATGACCCATAAATTCAGGGTCTTTGAATTGTTTCATATTTGCTGAAAGACAAAACACAAGACCAAAATACTAATATCAGGCTAAACTCTCCTAATCGTATCCCAATATAGGCCTCAATCTAGAATCAGTATGGGCCACTGATATCCCAAGTTAAAATGTTACCTTCGTTATAACGTTCGGCGCTTCCTCCACTAACAGATCGTACATACGACTTGTTAGCTTCATATACACTGCACATGCGTGAAACTCAGCCCACCCCTGATGTTCTTTCTAGAATATTCCCTGCCCCTTCTCTTTTGGCGCCATGGGAGACGACATGGAGGAGACACAGCAGGTGCTTAATAGCAGTAACGACAAGGCGGAAAGCCCGGAGCAAGAAACGTCCCGATCCTGGAGGAGATTTAAGGTATCAAATATGTCCTTTGGTGAGATGGTGGACATCTTGAAGAGGGTTGAATATGATGGGAAGTATGAACCGTACCTAAACCCAAATGTGAGAAAGGCCAAGATCATGACTAAAGTTGTGAAGAGTCAGCGGTGGAATTTTGGGGTACAACGATCCAAGGAGCACTTGAGGAAACTCTGGTCAGACCTCAAATTAAGAGAGCAGGATCAGTACAGAAAGATCAAGAAATTGCTTCTAAAAAGTAAGTAGTTGTCATGTGTTCCTATTATGATTATTATTACTTGCATGCATGTCCTTTTCTTTACTGTTGTGCAGTTTAAAATGGCTACTTTAATGTTCGTTGGCATAGTAATCGGTCGAAAGAAACATTGTTCGTTTGCCAAATAAATACAATGTTTTTGGCAGATATGGGGTTAACTACATTTAGTTATGCTAATTTGTATTAAAATAAGTTTAGGACATTGTTGTCTAGATGTGTTTGTAACTAGATGAAATGCAAACTTGATTCAGTGTAATGTAAGGAGAGGAAACTCAGCAGCTGTTTACACATCTGGACTAATGTGGGACAATAGAACAAACTTTTGAAGGTGTCCCACACAGATACTCCAGGGGATACTTGGGGTGTCTACATGTGTGAAACTTGTCCAAAAAAAGTAAGTATTCCAGCTTGGTTAAGGGAATTAATCATGTCTTCAACTTGGAACTCTGCCCAAACAGACAATTGTACCCCACTTCCAAGCAATAGTTACATAGTTAGTAAGGTTGAACAAAGACACCAGTCCATCCTGAGTGAGTGCACATGTCTACAATTATCCCTATACATTGCATCGCATTATTATTTATTTAAGGCACCCATATAGCACTGTCAATTTACACATACATCACACACTCACATTGGTCCCTACCCTCAAGGAGCCCACAATCCAAGGTCCCCTACTCACATTCATATACTAGGACAAATGTATTTATTTTTGGACAGAAGCCAATTAACCTACCAGCATGTCTTAGGAGTGTGGAAGGAAACTGGAGTACCCGAAGGAAACCCACGCAGACACAGGGAGAACATGCAAACTCCAGGCAGGTAATGTCTTGGTTGGGATATGAACCAGCAACCCTTTTTACTGCTAGGTGAGAGTGCTACCCACTACACCACTGTGCTGCCCGATGCTTTAGATTCATATTTCTGGACACAGATATCTGTCTGCCAAGTGTAGCGCTGGCTCCTGACGAGCAGGTTTTTTGAAAAGTAAATTTCTATGAAACCACAGTAGGGTTTCTGGACTATTTCTCAAAATTTCTGGTTTCAGTACCAGTCCAGATCGGTTGCACTGGGTTCTCCTTGACCACAGGTTTCGCTGTCACTGCCGGCAAGAGTAGAAACGCAGTCTAGCTGGGTGCATTGAATGCCACTATTCTCTCGGAACCAGCCCAGTGGGAGTGTTTTCCTGCTGTGCATTCTGGAGGTGGTATTTAAGGGACGACGCCATGTTGGCGGGGGTTTCCATTTTTGATTTTCTGTCTGTTTGGTTCTGGTGGTCCTCCTGACCCAGCCCCATGGCCCTCCTGGCCTGGGGTGCGGAACCATGCAACCTGAGTCTCAGGGGCTGGCTGGTCCGAGGCAACGCAACTGCAGGGACAGGCCCGAGTGAAGTTTCAGGGCCTGCTGATCCAAGGGGGGTCCGGAGCTGTCTCATCTGAAGGGAAAGGCCCAGTAACTGAAGAACCCCAGGGGAGAACTCTTCAGGAGAAGGCTGTGCGCAAGGCTGGCTTCTCTGAAGGAGCCTGGTGGCTTAGTTGAATGACGCAGCCTGGATCAACACACATACGGTATCGCCCGATCGGCTGAGAGAAACTGGTACCGTATGTTAGCTCATTAAATTTATCTACGTCCCTCAGTAACGCTCAAGTTTACCTCATAAGTCTGTGGCAGAGACTTTACTGAGCACCCCACTGGCTGCTAGGCCTAGTGAGAGGAGGTCTATCTGGGGGTTGCTAAATCCAGTTGTGAAATGGTTGCTATTTTCTGGATTTTCTCTAAAGACTTCTATTATTTGCAATCGAAGTACCTCACTCCTAACCCTCTACCCTTTATTGAAAGACTCTGTTTCTGTTCTAAATAAATAACCCAAAAGAAGATTCAGTGTCAGTTTCCACATTTCTTTGGGCCATCTACCCCCAAGAAGCAAACAAGGAGGTAACGGTAAGCCCAAATAAAACCAGCAGCTCCTTCGGTGGTCAGTGCTACATAAGTATACCTTTTGTTTCTGGCACCACAGATTCAGGTAATAGATGTATGCCTGCATATTTATAATACATGGTGCGTATTTTTATTTAGGTGAAGTGCAGGTTGTGGAAGAACAATCTACTAATTTCACCAGTGACAGTGCACAATGGCTTATCCAGGACATAATGTGTTGTAGTCGGGATTTAGACCCTATTAACCACTTGCTTACTGGGCACTTAAACCCCCCTCAGTCCCAGACCAATTTTCAGCTTTCAGCGCTGATGCACTTTGAGTGACAATTACGCGGTCATACAACACTGTACCCAAATGAAATTTTTATCATTTTTTTCCCACAAATAGAGCTTTCTTTTGGTGGTATTTAGTTACAGCTCGGAGTTTTATTTTTTGCTAAACAAACAAAAAAAGATGCAAAAAAAAAAATAAAAAAATCATGTTTTAATAGTTTGTTATAAAATTTTGCAAACGGGTCATTTTTCTCCTTCATTGAAGTGCGCTGATTAGGCGGCACTGATAGGCTGCATTGGTGGGCACTGATGGGCTGCATTGGTGGGCACTGATGGGCTGCATTGGTGGGCACTGATAGGCTGCACTGGTGGGCACTGATAGGCATAGTTAAGGCGGCACTAATAGGCACAGATAAGGCGGCACCGATGGGCACAGATAAGGCGGCACTAATGGGCAAAGATGGGCACATATAAGATGGCACGGATGGGTGGCACGGATAAGTGGCACGGATGGGTGGCACGGATGGGCACTGATAGGTACCACAGATAGATGGGACTGATGGGCACTGATAGGTGGCACTGATAGGTGGCTCTGATAGGTGGCACTGCTGGGCACTGATGGGCGGCACTGCTGGGCACTGATGGGCGGCACTGCTGGGCACTGATGGGCGGCACTGGGGTGCAGCACCTTTGAGGCAGATTTTGGGTGGCACTGTGGGTGGCACTGCTGGGTGGCACTGTGGGTGGCACTGTGGGCACTGCTGGGTGGCACTGTGGGCACTGCTGGGTGGCACTGTGGGCACTATGGGCACTGCTGGGTGGCACTGACAGGGGGGCACTTACTTTATTTCAGGATGGCACTGCGGGTGGCAGGTGGGCACTGGCAGGGGGCAGGTGTCCGCTTGAATTGCTGGCCGTGATCGGGACTGATGTCCCGAACACGGCCGCCGGCGATCGGCTTTTTTTTTTTCTCCTCGCGCTGTCAGCGCGAGGAGGAATACTAGCCGATTACCGGCTCCGTTTTATCACATGATCAGCTGTCATTGGCTGACAGCTGATCACGTGATAAGGGGTCGGGATCGACCCCTTACACGGATCGGTGATCAGGCGAGTCTCACGGACTCGCCGATCACAGAGCGCGCCGCGCGCGCCCCTCAGGGGGCGCGCAGGCCGCTCGTAACCGGGACGACGTCAATAGACGTAGTCCCAGCAATCTAGGTCCGCGCTAATGCCGTCATTCGGCAATAGCGCGGATCCCAAGTGGTTAAAGAAAAAACCAAGGAGATTGAACAAAGACTGAAGAACTTGATTGATGTACTAGGGAGAATCTAAATCCAAAAAAGATTTCTTTTTTTTTCTATAATTTTTCTAATGTTTTAATACAGTTTAAAAGCCAAATTTGGAAGATGCACACAGTGTGTCAACATGTGCTATCTGCTATCAGGGGATTTCAATGTACGCGTTTTGTGGGTGCAACCCCTTCCTCCCAATTCTAGTAGATGAGAGGAAGTGGTTGCACCCCCAAAACACGTCCATTGATCCCCCATGATGGGAGATAGCACATTGACATTAAGTAAGTGATCAGAAAGGAAATCCCCATTTTGACTCACAATTTGTGTGCATCTTCTAAATTTGCCTTTTACAGGTGTGACTTCACCCCATCTGATGAAGGCAATATCAACACATTTTTGACACTTTAACCCCTTCCCGCCGAGCATATGCAAATGTGCATACTCGGCTTTCGGGCTTATACTGGGATGATGCCCGCAGCTGCAGGCATCATCCTGGTACCGTTGTTTAGAGCGGGCGATCGGCTTTCTGAGGATAAAAACCGATGTGGCTAAAAGCTGCTCGGTTGTTATCTTAGAGGAGAGGGAGGGGATGCCCCCCCCATCTTAGAGGAGAGGGAGGGGATCTCCCCCCCCTCCCGCCACTCTTCCCGGGCCTCCCTGTGGCCCCGGAGAGCCAATCGCTGATCCGGGCTATTTCGGCGGCTAGTGACAGAGTGGAACAAAGCCAGAAATGGCTTTGTTCCAGTCTCCTTGATGTAAACACGGAAGTGACGTCACAACGTCACTTCCTGTTTACTCAGCTGCCAATGGAGCCGGTTTAAAAAAAATATACAGTATTCAGATACATCGTTTTCGGTGATCTGAATACTTTGACGTTTTTATATAAAAAATTTTATTATGAATATATTTAAAAAATTTCTGGCATAGCAATGGCCCCCCTACCCGTAAAATATTCAACATATTTCCGCCGTACTTCACGGATGCTTTGGGGGGGCAAGCCAGGATGGCCAGCTTCCAGGGCCGTCAGTGTTGGTTCACCAAATCCAGCCTCAGGCCCAACTGAGGCTACATAACTTGGAGCATTTCTTTTTAAAAAGATGTGCAGGATGCAGCAGCATGAAACAATGTGGTTCAGTTTGTACTCCACCAGGTTGACTGCCATTAGAAATAGGCAGAACCGGCTGGCCATTATCCCAAACTTATTCTTTACGACTCTTCGGGCTCTGGCCAGCCGGTAATTAAAAACCCTTTTCTCCGGGGTGAGGGTCCTCTATGGGAATGGCCTCATCATATGATCGCCCAGACCAAATGCTTCATCAGCGATAAAAACAAACGGAAGTCCTTCGACGTACTCTTCCGCAGGTGGCAATCCCAAGCCACTGCTCTGGAGACGTCGGTATAACTCCGTCTGGGCAAAAACTCCACCATCCGACATCCGTCCATTCTTCCCCATGTCCACATAGAGGGACTCGTATGTCACTGACACCACAGCCATCTACACAATACTATGAAACCCCTTATAGTTAAAATAGTATGACCCCGAATTGGGGTGGTGGGATGATGTGGACGTGTTTCCCATCAATTGCCCCTCCACAGTTGGGAAAGTCCCAACGGTTTGCAAAGTGGGATCCCACAGTCTGCCATTCCTGTGGCATTGAAGGAAACTGAGGCGTCAAAACAGAAAAAAAAAAGTCATTTTGCACATTTCATTGCAAGCAGATTAGACACAAACATTCTTGGCCAACATCAGTATAACATTTATTTGAAGGAGTCTTTAAAGACAAAAATATAAGGTCCACTTATCAGATTCCTCATCCCTTCTGATAGACCATTTAAAATGTTTAGGGGGGGAGATGTTTTGGACAGGTAACCCTCTCCACTTCATTGAGAGCTGAATGCATAATGTGTGTTATTTTGGCCAGCCCCTCCTTGATTACACTATTGGCAGCCATTGGACAGGTAAGACGTGTCATAATACAAAATAAAAAATACACACTGTACAAATGGAAGCACATGTTTACATTATGCAATTACCTCTCAAGATAATAGGAGAACAAAACTTTAAACAGTACCATTTGAAAGTATTCAGGCATGCCTCTGCACTACATGCTTTGGGGAATTCATCCATAAATATGACCACAAAAGAGGTAGGTATAGGGTGTATGGGTTTGGCAAAGTCAACAGATATAGGATTGGTATCAGTTGACTTAGCGGTTGGGGGGGAGGGTTCCAAATGATTTTGGGACCCCAAAAAAAGCCTCTGGCACTCTGCATGAATTTAAGCACACAAAACATTTGTACACATTTTAGGGGATGTTTTGGGTAAAGCACAACAATGGAGCTGACAAAATACATTGTTAAGTGACTAGGCTAGGTGTATATGGGCCCATGATAGCATGCTGGGGAGGTTTGTGAAGGCAAATATGCATGAAGGACAAAAAGGAGCATTAAAAGATTACAGCATGCATTAGGACAAAGAGAACATTCATGTCATGGTAATTATGGAATTAAGAAATAAATACAAAACATTAGCAAACATTAAATATATATAGTGTAATGTAAAAGGATAAAACTTACCCTAATATAGTCCTTTTGCAGGACCTGAATGATGGCAGGACAGGTCTCTGGAATAATGATCCCCAGAGCCTGGGGGGAGTTGCCTGTCCAGAACTTGAGGTCCTGCAGACTTCTCCCAGTCGTCAAGTACCACAACGTGGTGACTAGCCTCTGCTCCGGAGTGATGGCTTGCTGCATGCAGGTGTCCTGCCTGCTAATATAAGGGGTGAGCAAAGCCAACAGACGGTGAAAAACGGGGTCCGTCATCTGGAGAGATATTCCTGAAATAATCAGGGTTAGTCAGGGCTATTCTCCTGGATCTCCCGCAGCAAAGGCATATGAGAGAATTGGTCACCCTGAAATAACCAATTCTTGGTCCAACCTGTTCATGGACTGGGCTTGGGTCAAAGTAAGAACCTCAACACCAGGGATGAGCTTTATGTTCGAGTCAAACTCATGAATAATCAAAAGTAATAATTTTAAAGGCTTATATGCCTGGTATTGTCATAAAAAGTGTTTGGGGACCTGGGTCCTGCCCCAGTGGACATGTATCAATGCAAATAAAAGTTTTAAAAACTCACGTTTTTTTCGGGAGCAGTGATTTTAATAATGCTTAAAGTAAAACAATAAAAGTGTAATATTCCTTTAAATTTCGTACCTGGGGGTTGTCTATAGTATGCCTGTACAGGGGCGCATGTTTCCTGTGTTTAGAACAGTCTGACAGCAAAATTACATTTCTAAAGGAAAAAAAAAGTAATTTAATACTACTCGCGACTACAATGAATTGTCGGTCCACAATACAAATTAAAGTTCATTGTTAAAAACAGCATGGAGATTTCCCCACAGGGGAACCCCAAACCAAAATGGCGTGGGGTACCCCAAAAATCCATACCAGACCCTTATCTGAGCACGCAACGTGGCAGGCCCCACCTCCTGAATCGTACCAGGCCACATGCCCTCAACATTAGGAGGGTGCTTTGAGGTAGCCCCTCAAAGCACCTTGTCCCCATGTTGATGGGGAGAAGGGCCTCATCCCCACAACCCTTGCCCAGTGGTTGTGGGGGTCTGCGGGAGGGGGGCTTATCGGAATCTGGAAGCCCTCTTTAACAAGGGGACCCCAAGATCCCACCCCCCTGTGTGAATTGGTAATGGGGTACAAATGTACCCCTACCATTTCACAAAAAAAAGTGACAAAAAAGTAAAAAAAAAGACAAAAGACAGTTTTTTTGACAAGTCCTTTATTAAATTCTTCTTCTTTGTGCTTCTTCTTTCATCTTCTTTCTTCTGGTCTTCCTTCTGTGTTGTTCTTCTTCTCCATCTTCTTCTTCATCTTCTTCTTCCACTGCTCTTCTTGTCCCACATCTTGCTCCGGCTTCTTCTCTGCGCCGCTTGCACGATCCGCCTCTGTGGGAGTCTTCAGCAGTGTGACGCTCCGCTTCTTCTTAACTAAAATATTTACACAACGCGACAGTAATTGTATAGAATTACAGACAAAGGGCACATTTTTTTAGGGCACAATTAGTATTTTATAATTGGTTTTTTTAAAACACAAAAAAATGAAATCTTTTGAGTTCCCTTCCTTTTTCATAGGGCAGGTTTTTTTAGGTGTCATTTTAAAGATTTCTCCTTATCTCCAGTGTCTGTGATAACTGTTAAATTTTGGATTAACTGCCACGTTCTGTGTCACTAGGACAAATATTAAAGGTAGACCTCAGTGGGAACATGAACTGTATAAACTTCTCTATTCAAACCTGAAATAAAGTGGTTAAAATTAGTATCACTTCCCAGTTCAAAAATGTTGCCAGTTGCTGCTGTTTTATGAGCTCCGTGATAGACATGAGAAATGTCTTGTTTAGTATGAAGCATTCTGAGAAAGGATCTTTCGTCAGCTAGGTTGGATGTGTAACCACAAAATAGTCTAATTATTATGTAATTTACTGTCTAAATTGCTAAACAGAATGCAAAAAAAAAAATGTAAAACAAGATAAGGCAGAAATAAAAATGGTTTGTCATATAGTGTGGTATTTAGGAGGAAATAAGACCGTGCTTTGTGTTTGTTGATATAGTTGATTAATTGACAATATTCCAGTATTTTTATTCATATTAAAATATAATGTATTCTTATTATACATCAAAATAAATCAAATACACACACATAGATATACCTATGCCAAAAGGATACTTCAAGCTGCACACTTTGAGAATTAATTTGCTATTGTCACACAAGTGAGTGGGCTCGGGGAGCAGTACTCTGCACCCCGAGCTCACCCTTTTTTTGAAGCCAATTATAGCTTCAGGCTTCTATCACGTGCTTCATATGTAAAAAAACATAAAAAGTGATGGATCCGGCACCCCGCATGTAGATTAGGGACCCCTGCGCCCTTCATTAAGGGCCACCACTGGTGCTCAGTGCAATGGTTTTGCTCCTCTTTTTGGGGACTCCTGATTCCTCCTGCTTTCAAGTAACCCCCCTAGCATGCTGCTTGCTATGGGGGCACTCATGCAGGCTTCATCCTGGGCCGCACTGTGACACACACAGTACAGCCCAGCTCCACCCCCCACTCCCTCGTCACTGGATTTGATTGACAGCAGCAAGAGCCAATGGCTTTCACTACTCTCACTCAGTCCAGTGATGAGGGAGAAAGAGTAATGTCACTGCTCTTAGGCACTGCGCTCGACTGAGATCAAGCTCAGGTAAGTATTTGGAAGAGAGGGAGGATGCATGTAAAAGGGAATGCAAAAAAAGGTAAAAAAAACCTTTACAACCACTTTAAGAATATGTTTATATTTAAATATTCATTGCCAGGACTAAAAGGTATGAAAGTTTTAACTACTGGAAGGAATACTAAAGCGGAGTTCCACCCAAAAGTGGAACTTCTGCTCATTTATCTCCTCTCCCCCTCCGGTGCCACAATTGGCACCTTTCTGGGGGTAGGGGGGACAGAATACCTGTCTTTGACAGGTATCCTGTTCCCACTTCTGGGAGTTCAGGCCGCGGACATGTGACATCACCGCGGAGCTCCCTCCTCCTCTCCCTGTCGCCAGGCCAGTGGGAGAGAGGAGCGGGGCCTCGCGTACTGCCGAATACCCTTACCCACAATGGCGGCGGCATGCACCTGACAGCTGATGGAAACATCAACTGCAGTGCTGACATCACTGGACTCCAGGACAGTTAAAGTGGTTTGGTACCTAAAAATGAAAGTTCATGTTATTAAAATCAACAGATAGCATACTTACCTAAACGAACCCTGAAAAAAAAAATATTATTTACTTACCTTTTATTTCTGATGTTTCAGCTGACTTCCGGGTTGTCCTCCCGTGGGAGTAGGCTTGGCTATCGTCCTCGCAATGGTCCCTGGGAAATTTCCCAAGAATCCATGGGGGACAATGAAAGTTTTTCTTTCCTTGTCACTGCTCTCACTGAGCATGTGCAAGATGGAGCGGAGCATGCTGGGAGCCAGACGTCATCATATACCAGGAAGTAAATGCCTGTGGGCTTCAGACGCCCACAGTTAAAATGGAAAACGCCAGAGCAGGTTTTTATAAGTCATCCTGAGGAAAAGATTCGTCGCGCCGGGGGTCAAATAAACGCCGGACGTGGATGCCAATCGAAGGTAGCACTCGCCCACCAGTAAGACAGGTAATAAAAAAATAAAAAAAGAGCGGAATCCCGCTTTAAGTGTCCTATTGTTAAAAGCCAGCAACTGCAGTATATGTAGCTGCTGGCTTTTATTTTTTGGATGGAACACCGCTTAAGATGAAATAAAAACAATTTAGCAGCACAGGTCTAGTGGCATACTTAAAATGTAAAGGGCCCTCTGATTCTTCCTGTATTGAATTGTATTGTAACTCTACTGTGTGCACCCCTGTTGTAAAGCACTGCGTAAATTGTTGGCGCTATAAAATATCCTGTATTATAATAATAATAACAACCAGTTTTAACCACTAGTGTTTGGTTGTTCTCTGCAGCTTTCTAATTGAAAGGAATAAATATAATGTGTCTCTGTTTCCGGCACTTCTTTGCACTTTTTATATTTACTGTTAGCCCCTGTACACACGGTCGGAGATTTCCACAACCAAATCCGTCAGATTTTGCCCGTCGGATTTTGTCCGTCGGATCTTGTCCGAAACTGTTGCATACACACGGTCGGACAAAGTTGGCGAAAAATCCGATCTTTCAGAACGTGATGACGTAATTTCGTTACGATGGGACTATATTCAGGCTAGTAGCCAATAGCTTTGATGTAGGAATTTGATCTGAGCATGCGTGGCACTTGGTCCGATCAAAATTCTCTACACATGATCGGAGTATGTCCGATCGGCCCTGTTGGTCGGGAAATATTTCCAACATGTTGGAAAATTGGGTCCGACGAATATTCCGACGGAATCAGTCCGATGCATACCACACACAGTCGGATTATCCGACGACACGGTCCGATAGGACACATTCCGACAGATTCTCCGACCGTGTGTACAAGGGCTTAGAAGTATTTAGAAGTGCTGTTAATGCCAGGGTACTGTTTATAATTTCATTTATGATCTTACCTTTGCATATTTTTTTTGATATTTCTTATGGTTATAACGGCAGCTCTTGTGCAGTGACAATTTCTTTTTCCATTCTGAGCGCTAGGATCAGTGATACATTAGTGTTTCTGATAGTTTTGGGTGTCTCTTTTTGTGCTTAGCAGTTCTGTGCCATCTATTATAATTGATATGTACACTAAGCAGAGAGGTCAGAGCATTATGACCAGTCATACACCAAGTGCAAACTTTATTATACACAGGGAACTGGCTTTATTGAATTTATTCAATATAGCAGGTAGAAAGCAGTTGTTAAACTAATAACATTGTCTGTTGTTAACGTCAGAAATTCCTATTAGCCAGACCAGATGTCGCTTTCTGCTCCATCACCTGTTTGTAATCATAAATGATCTCGGCTTGAAGTTTTCAGTGCAGAACAACCAGCTGACTACATGTTGGCTTCAGGCTCAAAATCACATGTATGCTGATTGACAGACCTGACCCAATTATTTTTAAACCTAAGCTGTATAACCATATGGCTGTGACCTACACTATGACACTTTTATTGATAGCTTGAAATATCCTGGTACATCAAACCATAAATAAATTCTATCCTAGAGAGCTTTGTACCAGTCAAATTGTAATTTACACCCTTCAAACCACCCTGATAACGTTTCTTTTTTTACATGCAACACCTTTATTATTTCTACGTGTTTACGCAAATCTTAAACTTGATTAAGGTGCTTATGTCAATGCAAAGAACACAGGTATGCGGTATTAGAAGATATCAACTTCAACCTGTTTTGATGGTTTTTGAGTATTTGGGGTTGATTTACTAAAGGCAAATAGCCTGTGCACTTTGAAAAGTGCAGTTTCACTCTGCAAGCACAGTTGCTCCAATTATTAGTAAATGAGGTAAAGCTTCACTTTGCAAAGAATACCCAATCATGTGCAAGGAAAAAACAAAACAAAAAAACAGCATTTTTGCTTGCACATGATTGGATGGTGGAAGTGAGCAGAGCTTCTGCTCATTTACTAAGCTCTGGTGCAACTGCACTTTGGAAAGTGCACAGTCTATTTGCCTTTAGTAAATCAACTCCATTATGTCCAGAACAACATTTTTTCTTTGTTCAGCCTCATCCACTAAGATAAGTTAAATTCACTTTGAAACGTTCCTTGCTTATTTATTTATTCAGGATCAATACCTTGATTTAAAGTCCAGGGCCTCCAGACACCCATTGTCCCAGTCCAGGGCCTCCAGACACCTCTTTTCCTAGTCTGGGTCCTTCATGTTCTCCCTTTCATAGTCCTGGGCCTCCAAGCACCTCTTCTCTTAGTCTGGGGCCTCCAGGCACTCCCTCTTTTAGCTCTTAGCCACTAGGCACCCACTCTCCTAGTCCTGGGCCTCCAGGCATCCCCTCCCTTAGTCCTGGGAATCCAGGCACCCCTTCTTCCAGTTTAGGGCCTTCAGGCACCCCCTTTAAATGTGTGTTGCTTTGGCCAGGCTTCCGCACTGTCTGTCAGAAAAAGCGCATGATGCTATGTCGGTGAGACTAATCCAGGAGGAGGGTGAGCTCATAGCACACCAGTGCTGAATCACTCTACAGCCTCCTCCAGCACTGCCACCACCATCACCATCTGAATATAAGGTGGCAAACAATGTCCCTAGCCCTACACCTATGGAAATGTGGCAGAATAAAGAATCTGCTAATACAGCAACTTAATTTGCATATGCAAATCTTATTGGTTAGTTCTAATATGGTCACATATTAGAACTAACCACATGACTAGTAACGGTCCTGTTAATAAAAACTGTTTTTATTTGAAATACGTAATTTAGCTGTCAGTCTGCACAGAAAAAAGAAGAAGTTTCTCCTTCATCGCTGCTGGTTATTCTGCACCGCTGTCAGTTTTAGCTGCGTCATTACTCCGCCGAATGGATGTAGTACTGTTTAGCAGCATCTGTGCCATCCACTTCTACTTCTTTTAATGTACCTCTAGTTTTTGATGTCTCCCGCCCTCCAGCTACGTCTCTCCCTTAAGGATTCGGTGACGGTCTCCGCAACAGGTATCCAGTTCCCGGATGTTGAATTTTAAGCCACAAACTTTCCGGCTCCTCCTCTTCCTCTTTCAGCTGTCAATCAAAGCGAAGGCTCAGAGAAACTTTACGAGTATTTAGCTGACCACGATAATATGGTGGGTGCATGCGCAATTCCGGCTGTGACACAGCAAGCAAGAACAAAGAAGAGGCCTTGTAGGTTTGATTCCCCTCCACATACTAGGGCTTCACAGCCTTCGAGAAAAGGAAAATTGTCAGCCAGAAGCTCCAGTAATTCAAGAGCTTTGTCCATGTACGGTACTGTTAATATTAACTGTTCCAGTTCCATTATTAATTACAATGTTGAACATATTTTTTCTGATGCTGTTAGTGGTGCTGCAATAAAATAAAATTTTCCTTTACATGGAGAAGCTTATGGGACTAATGATGGAGCTCTTAATGCTACGATTCTGCCAATGGCCCCACCAATAATATCTGATCCTGTGGCACAGAATGTGGCAGCTACGCCAATTACAGGCGAGTGTCCTGATTTATCAGTGTTGACTCATTTGACACAAACTTTAGTTAAGATTGTTGAAAAATTTAATTCTTCTCAATCTAACTTGGCAAAACCTATTTCTGAAAATATTGCTGCCGAGTGGTCTGATATGGCTGCATGACATGCACATAGACAGATGGATGTTAATTCTATTGCTACTTCTGTACCGGTACAATCCTTGTCTAGCAACAGTAATGTAATACCTGATAACTGTTTAGGGAAATTTTAACGTGCGCACTCTTCCCCATTGGGTTTTCATCTCTTTACCTCCATTAAAGAAAAAATTTGGAGAGGGGATTTATGTTGACATCATGTCTTTATTCCCATCTAGGGATAATAGATTTGACAAACGAGATGCTAAAGGGCAGGATGATAAGCGTACATATGTGCCACATTCTTTCAATAATTGGTTGCAGGTCTTCTGTATTTATTTAAGTATTTTAGGTGAAAAAACAACCAGAGAAGTGCAGTGGTTTATTCCAACACTTGGAAATAATATTGGAAGCGTATAAAAAAAATGTAATGGTTTATCATGGTTTTTCTATGATGAATCATTTCGACAGAAATTATCTGTTCATCATTCACTTAAATGGGGAGTTAAAGATGTAGGCTTGTGGCTGAATTTGCTTCTGCCTCAAAAAAGCAAGTAACACTGGTGCCTACGTCATTGTCAAGACAGTTTTGACAAGGTGTATGTTTCATTTTAATGAAGGGCAATGCAAATGGCCCAATAATTGTAAATATAAAGCATGAATGTGCTTATTGCTCTGGTACCCATTCTGCTTCTAGATGCTTTAAGAAACTGCATGCCATTTCTTCCAGGGATACCTTTCTTAAAAGCGGCAACACCAGTGAACCTGGAAAACATGTTGCCGTGGCTGCTCATCTATCCAAAACGACAGAATGCACTTCTCATTTATAAAGGTTTTTTAGAAGGGTTCATGTTGCCTTGTTTTTCAGGTATGGGTTGAACTATTGTAGAAAATGTGTTTTCCGTTTCTAAACACTCCAATATAGTTAGGGACAAACTACACAAAGAAATTGATGAAGGTAGAATAGCTGGTCCTTTTGCTGAGCCACCTTTTTAAAATTTTCTAATCTCTCTTTTGGGAATAATCCCAAGAAAGAGCCAAATTCATTTAGTTTAATTCATCACTAGGGATGAGCTTCGAGTTCGAGTCAAACTCATGTTCGACTCGAACTTTGCCTGTTCGCCTATTCAACGAACAGTGAACAATTTGGGGTGTTCACTGCAAATTCGAAAAGCCACGGAACACCCTATACAAGTCTATGGGAGAAATCTAAAGTGCTCATTTTAAAGGCTTATATGCAAGTTATTGTCATAAAAAGTGTTTGGGGACCTGGGTCCTGCCCCAGGGGACATGTATCAATGCAAAAAAAGTTTTAAAAACTGACTTTTTTTGGGAGCAGTAATTTTAATAATGTTTAAAGTGAAACAATAAAAGTGTAATATTCCTTTAAATTTCGTACCTGGGATGTCTATAGTATGCCCGTGAAGGGGTGCATGTTTCCTATGCTTAGAACTGTCCCTGCACAAAGTGTCATTTCTGCAGGAAAAAAAGTCATTTAAAATCACTCGTGGCTATAATGAATTGTCGGCTCCCCGTAATACAAAAACAGTAATTGAAAGTCATTGATAAAAAATAAAAAAAAGCGTGGGGTTCCCCCAAATTCAATTACCAGGCCCTTCAGGTCTGGTATGGATATTAAGGGGAACCCGGCGTGAAGTTTAAAAAAATAAATGACGTGGGGTTCCTCCTAAATATCCATACCAAGGGTCTGGTATGGATTTTAAGGGGAACTCCATGGCAAATTAAAAAAAAAATGGCATGGAGTTCCCCCTAAAAATCAGTACCAGATGCTTTATCTGAGCACGCAACCTGGCAGGCCGCAGGAAAAGAGGGGGGACAAGAGAGCGCCCCCCTCCTGAACCATACCAGGCCACATTCCCTGAACATTGGGAGGATGCTTTGGGGTCCCCCCCAAGGAACCTTGTCCCCATGTTGATGAGGACAAGGGCCTCATCCCCACAACCCTGGCCGGTGGTTGTGGGGGTCTGCAGGTGGGGGGCTTATCAGAATCTGAAAGCCCCCTTTAACAAGGAGACCCCCAGATCCCGGCCCACCCCTCTCTGATGTAACGCAGGTTTCCGTTACATCAGAGGGGGGCGGGGTCACCTGCACGTCATTGGGAAAGCCTGGCTTTCCCCTTGCGTCAGAAGGGGGTGGGGTCAGGTGACGGGTGGCCCTGCCCTCCCCATATAAGAAGTGTCAGGTTGCCGGGATCCCCGCAGTGTCTCCGGTGGAGACAGAGGATGGATGCGCTGCGCTGAAGGGAGAGATCAGCCATCGCTGGATCAGATCAGCCATCGCTGGCCCCCGGAGAGATGATCATCCGTCGCTGGATAGCAAGAGTGGATCACCACTGCTGGAATCTTTTTTTTATTTTTTATTTTTTATAAAGGACTTTTGCAACAGTGTGTGTGTCTTTTTTAACAATTTTTTACACTTTCTTTGTGAAATGGTAGGGGTACTTTTGTACCCCCTTACCATTTCAAATGGGGGGCCGGGATCTGGGGGTCCCCTTTTTAAAGGGGGCTTTCAGATTCTGATAAGCACCCCACCCGCAGACCCCCACAACCACTGGCCAGGGTTGTGGGGATGAGGCCCTTGTCCTCATCAACATGGGGACAAGGTGCTTTAGGGGGGACCCAAATCATCCTCCCAATGTTGAGGGCATGTGGCCTGCTACGGTTAAGGGGGGGCGCTCTCTCATCCCCCCCTCTTTTCCTGTGGCCTGCCAGGTTGCATGCTTGGATAAAGGGTCTGGTATGGATTTTTAGGGGGAAACACCGTGCAATTTTTTTTTATTTGATGCAGGGTTCCCCTTAATATCCATACCAGACCTGAAGGGCCTGGTAATTGAATTTGGGGGAACCCCACACTTTTTTTTTTTATCAATGACTTTCAATGTTCTCTGTATTATGGGGAGCCCACAATTCATTATAGCCGCTAGTGATTTTAAATGACTTTTTTTCCTGCAGAAATTACACTTTTTGCAGGGACAGTTCTAAGCACGGGAAACATGCGCCCCTTCACAGGCATACTATACACACCCCCCAGGTACGAAATTTAAAGGAATATTACACTTGTATTGTTTCACTTTAAGCATTATTAAAATCACTGCTCATGAAAAAACTTCAATTTTTAAAACTTTTTTTTGCATTGATATCTGTCCCCTGGGGCAGGACCCAGGTCCCTGAACACTTTTTATGACAATAACTTGCTTATTAGCCTTTAAAATTAGCACTTTTGATTTTAAATGTTCGAGTCCCATCGACTTTAATAGGGTTCTAAAGTTCATACAAAGTTTAGGTCCGTTCGCAGGTTCTGGTGTGAACCGAACCGGGGGGTGTCCGGCTCATCCTTATTCATCACCTATCTTACATGGCTGGGGCTTGTTTAAATGATGATATTGATCCGGAATTGTGTTCTGTAAGTTATTCATCTTTTTCTTCTTTTTTGGAATGGGTAGTTTGCTGTCAGAATGGGTCGACAGCTGTGTTGCACTATTTAGATGTTTTTTTATTTATTGCAAGAGCTGATTCAGTAGATTGTTTTTATTTATTTTCTACATTAAGATTATTTGTCGACAATTTGGTGTTCCTTTGGTGCCTGAAAAATCAGTGGCTCCTACAAATTGCTGGATTTCTAATGCCGCGTACACACGAGTGGACTGTATGGCATACTTAGTTCGTCATACAATCCGACGGACAGTCCGTCGTACTTTCCACTGAACGGACTTGACCACACACGGATGCACAAACAGTCCGTCGAAAGCTTGCGCGATGACGTGTACAGCACGTACGACGGGACTAGAAATAGGAAGTCCAAGACACAGCAAAGCACCCTTCCGCCGTGTAAATCCTTTCTGGGCATGCGCCATTCTTAGTCCGTTGAACCAGCATACTGACGACCGTACTGTCCGCTGAAACCAAAGTACGACGGACAGAATTAAGAAAAAACCGAAATACTTAGTACGCCAGACTGCACGCTGAAAAAGTCCGCTGAAGTCCACACACGAGCGGATTGTCCGCTGAAATGTGTTTCGACGGACTAAGTACGCCATACAGTCCGCTCGTGTGTACGCGGCATTAGGCATTACGATACAGTGGCAATGGAATTTCGATTGCCTATTGAAAAAACTGTTAAAATTAATGTACTGGTTGATTTCATAATTTCCAAACGTAAAGTGCGTTTGAAGAATGTTCAATCGTTATTGGGTTTATTGACGTTTTCTGCCAGAGTAATTACTATGGGCAGAGTTTTTTTCCAAGCGATTGTATCGGGCGATAGCAGGCATTACCTGTCCTTCTCATTTTGTACATATTTCTGCTTCTATTAGAGAGGATTTGTGGGCTTGGAAACTTTTTTTGTCAAATTTTAATGGGCGTTCTATGTGGCAGGCATCTTTTTGTTCTGCATCTGCCCTGAATTTATTCATTACTGCGTTGGGTTCATGCAGTTACGGGATATTTTGGCAAGGGCATTGGTCAGCAAATGTTTGGCCTGCTGATTGGATAGACAAGGACTATACCATTAATATTGTGTTATTGGAATTGTTTCCGATAGTTGTGGCATTTGAATTATGGGGTCTGAAGAGGGGGGACAAGA
Organism: Lithobates pipiens; assembly: GCF_037356315.1. Classification (NCBI taxonomy): domain Eukaryota; kingdom Metazoa; phylum Chordata; class Amphibia; order Anura; family Ranidae; genus Lithobates; species Lithobates pipiens. The sequence continues at coordinate 32,077,026 of NW_027507787.1, forward strand.
CCCTCAAAGTCGGAAGAAGAGGGAGGCGGCAAAGAAGAAAGCCAGGCTCCTCCACTAGTAAAAGAGCTGGCAGAAGATAGTGGAGGAGTCCGGCGAGAAGACCCCCGAAGACGGAAGAAGACCCCCGGAGCTGTGCAATAAACTATTTTAACCCTTGTGTGTTGTGTTTTTTTAAATATTTTTTTCACAGGTGAATGGGTAGGGGTACATTGTACCCCATACTCATTCACATAGGGTGGGGGGCTGGGATCCGGGGGCCCCCTTATTAAAAGGGCTCACAGATTCCGATAAGCCTCCCGCCCACAGACCCCGACAACCAACGGCCAGGGTCATCAACATGGGGACAAGGTGCTTTGGGGTGGGGGACCGCGCGACCCCCCTTCCCCAAAGCACCCCCCTAATGTTGAGGGCACGCTGCCTGGTACGGCTCGGGGGGGGGGGGGCGCTCGCTTGTCCCCATCCCCTTTCCTGGCCGGCCGGGTAGCGTGCTCAAGTAAGGGTCTGATATGGACCTGGGGGGAACCCCACGCCGTTTTTTCGGCGTAGGGATTCCCCTTTAAGTCCATGCCAGGTGACGGGGCCAGCGACGCCTCCTTCGCTGGTCCCGGCTAGCTGGAGCCGCACTCAAAATGAACGGACTTTCCTCCGTATGTGTGGGCGTTCATTTCAAAAGTACGGCGGATAGTCCGGCGGTACAGCGGATAGTCCGGCAGACTTAGTCCGCCGGACCTAGTCCGCCGCAAAAGTGCCGTGTGTGGGCAGGTAGCTCGTTTCGGAAAGTCCGGCGGTTTGTCCGCCAGACTAAGTCCGCCAGATAGTCTGATACGTGTGTACGCGGCATAAGACTGACCAGCTTGGAAGAGGTCACTGGTTACACTGTGAAAGAATAGTAGTTTGCGATTTTGCTTCTGTTCTCTTTTGTCAAGATTGTTGATGCTTCGTCCATCAGTTAATTCTCACCTTCTTGTCCATGATTCTGATGCACCTTTAACAATTTATCAGATTAAAGCTGTATTTGGTAAATGTCTGGTATATCTAGGTTTGGGCCACTTGCTCATAATGTCCCACTTTTTCCATATAGGTGCTGCTACAGCAGCAGCTCAACTAGGTTTTTTTGAGATGGGCATTAAGAACATTGGTGGGTGGAAGTCTAAATGTTTAAATTTTTATGTTAGACCTAATTTTTGTGGTTAGTGTTTAACTACAGATTCCTGTGGATCATTGGACATTCTTTGGCCTATTGGGCCCGACAGAGAGATATAGTGAGATCATACAAAATTAATTTAGGACTTCCTGCTAATGACTTTGGTTTATGGCGGTATGGGGATAGGGGTAAGTGTTGGGGTGGTTTGAAGGATTCATTATCGATCCTATATGAAAATTGGCCCATTCCTCAAGTAATAATTTTTCATTTGGCAGGTAACGATATCGGCCACTTGAAAACTTTGGATATAATTTCCCAAATCAAAATTGATTTATTGTGCAAACATTCTGTGCTGCCCGGTGCTGTGTTGATTTTTTCAGAGATTATTCCTCCTTTCCTCTGGCTGGAATTCTCTGATTTTAAGAAATTTAAAAAAATTAGGAAATGGATCAATTGGGCAGTAGCAAAATTTATGCCTTCAATAAATGGTTTTTCTTTTCGTCACGTGGACTTAGAATGCGGGTTGAAAGGTTTCTATAGATCCCATCAGATTCACCTTTCTGACATTGCATTAGATATTTTTAATTTGGATCTACAAACTATGGTTGAGTTGGCCGCAGTCCGGGTGGGGGTGCCAGACGCATTATGATGTGTCTGATGTGTGGGGCTATATAAGTTATGGTGTAATGTTTGTATAAACCTAGCTTTTTATGGCTGAGTTATGTCATGTATTGGTGTTATTTGAAATTAATAAAATGGTTTGCTAATATATAATAAATAAATTACCTAAAATAAAGGGGCGCAGCCATTGCATCCAAATGTTGGATTAGTATATTTATTTATTAATAAATTTAAGTTATGTTAAAGGTGTAGTCTTAGCTGTAAATTGCTTGTCAACAAAGTCCTTACCTGTAATTGCGATTCTTCATTATTTCGTTTTGCAATGTTTAAGGTTGAATATTTGGCTTAAGGCTTCATATGTTCCAGGGTTAATAATGATATTGCGGACTCTTTATCTCGTATGCAGATGACGCGATTCAGGACATTGGTACCAGATGCGGATCCCATTGGCCTATCGTACCCCCAGCACTTATGGGACCTGATTTGATGTTCGTTAGCCGAGCTGTTTGATCTTCTGTTGCAAATTCCACCAGGGTGTCTTACCAAGCAGCGTGATTTTTATGGTGTAAATTTTTAGTTTCCAATTTTTTTAGTTTCTAATTTGGATCTACAAACTATGGTTGAGTTGGCCGCGGTCCGGTGGGGGTGCCAGACGCATTATGATGTGTCTGGTGCTGTACAAGTTATGGTATAATGTTTGTATAACTCAAGCTTTTTATGGCTGAGTTATGTCATGTATTGGTGTTATTTGAAATTAATAAAATGGTTTGCTAATATATAATAAATAAATTGCCTAAAATAAAGGGTTGCAGCCATTGCATCCAAATGTTGGTTTAGTATATTTATTTATTAACAAATTTAAGTTACGTTATTAATTTTATTACTTATGCCTATGGTCCCATCTGCTTTCTTAGCTAGCCAACAAAACCATGACTTCTAACTGCAAGCTTGACCAAATATGTACTGCTAATACATACATCCATCTGAACATATCTAGATTTATATTTTTCATTGTTTTGCATATCCATCAACATTGGCTCGTATTTCTGCTGCTGGTTCTAATTTATTTTGGTTTTTGATTCCTAACAAAATATTGGCCAAAGTAACAAAATAGCATATGCCCACCAAAAAAAAAGTGATATTGCATATTTTTCCGGTAAGCTTTCACTGTAGAGGAGTGGGTTTTGTGTTTGAAAATTGTGAATTACTAGCAACATGAATATTTCATTATTCACTATTTTGTCTTTGTTCCATATTTATCAGTGGTTTTCATTTTGTAAACCCATTTTGCAGACATGACCTTGATAACCATATCCTAATATAGATAAAAATATGAATGTTTTGATGTTTCATTGCGGCATTGTAGTGACAGGAAGGGCATGGTGTTACTGGAAAGTCACGTACTATGCACATCAATGTAGGAAAGGGATATTGCTCATAGCATTGATCTTGCTTCATAAATCACCAGACAAGAAAGTCACTGACTATCTCTACCACCACTTGAACTGGTTGCACAAGCACTTTCTGCTCTACCTGTGCCAGCTCATAGTGAGTCCAGGTCCTTTTTTTTTTAAAATGACACTTTCTCATGAATGAGAAGGTGTGTTAGAGCTTGGTCTACAGTTTCCCACTTACTGGAACAACCCTAAGGTATTACTCATTAACTGTTCAAGCAGGAACTAGGTCAGGAATGTCACTGAGAGGAAATTCGTCTCAGTGGATTTCTCTAGATTGATTAACATTATTGATAAAAATTATTGATTAAAAAAAAAATTTTTCAGGCAACCACTTCTGTCATGCTTATTTAAATAACCATTTGCCTATCAGGGCAATTTTTTAAATGTTCACATACAAGTTAAAATCTGCATTTCTTTTGCAGGAAAATTACTAAGAACCCCCAAATATTATTTATTTTCTGAAAGCAGCTGCCCTGGAGAATAAAATGTTGGCTGTTGCAATATATCATACAATATTTGCACAACCGTTTATCAAATACACAAAAATGAAATTTAGTACACATAAACACAATAAATACCAATATTTCGGTAAAAATAAAAAGTAAAGAGTGAATAGATACCAAACATGTCAAGATTTTAGATTGCGCATGCCTGTGAAATGAGGACAAACAATGGTACCTAAAATTGTCCATAGGCAATGGTTTAAAAGCCTTTACAGGTTCTCAGTTTAGAGTTAAATGTGAGCTCTGGCAATAGAATTATTGCTCTCATTTCAACGTTTGCGCTGATACCTCACATGTGTTGCACAATCAGCATTTACATGTGCGTGGCGGACCTACATGTGGATTTTCATTTATGTGTGAGCAAATGACAGGTGTAGTTTTACATATTATTGTTATTGTTATTATTTTATAAAAAAAATTTACACTTTTTTTTTTCATGTAACTATATTGCTATCACAGGGGTGAACACAACCCCTTGTGATAACTTTTGGTAGTGACAGGTACTCTTTATGCAGAGATCAGGGGTCTATTGGACTTCTGATTCTTCCTCTGTCCTTCAAAGCTTCTGATCAAAACACAGAACAGTGTTTCCAAACAGGGAAATACAGCACCAAAACCGGAAGGGACTAAACCCATCACTTCTGACTTCATTAGTAACAGGGAAGCCTGGGGACAGGATGTTCATCTCCTCTGTCTCCTCGGTAGTGATTAGACTCAATGGTAGATGCATTTTTAGTGAAGTCCATTCCAGTCCAAACTGCGTTTTAAGGATCTGATAGCCTCCTTTTATTAAACACAGATTAAAGTAAAGTCCACAAACTGGCCCACACAGGGGTTTCAGTTGCACACAGCATAAACAGGTAACAAAATACCAAGCCACCTGGCTCTCTCCTCACATCTATCTCCTAAGGTGAAGCCCTGTCTCCACATCTCCCTCATAGCTGGAACCCTGAGCTATTCTCAGACCTGGCTTATAATGACCCTGCAAACCTGTGCACTTACACAGGCAGCAGGTGTCTCTCAAAATCTGGACACACTGGTTTCTTCCCACCCAAGACACCTTGGAACCTGAGGCCCCGATCCGTAATCACAAAGCTCAGAACACAGCTTTTTTTGTTTAAAATATAGAGGGGATGACAAATAGAGGGGGGGATTCTCCCTAATAGGGGCACAGATAGCAATAAAAACACGACAGGTGTTCTAATTTCCCTCTACTCTATCCACAACTAAAAATAGTTTGGGCTTTAATTATACTTGTATGTATTTTAAAAGTCAGTTTCAATTAAAATAATAAAAATTATATAAATTATATATATATATAATAAATGTGACCACTCTTATTATAAATGGCATAAAAATAAGTGATGATTGATAGATATAAATCAATACATGTGCAACAAGGACTTCAATAAATAATTAAAGAATATGCATAAATATACAGTATGTGTGTTTAAGTGAATAAAGAAAATAAAGTCCATCAATAGTCCAAGAAGGAGCTAGAAAATGAAGACCCCAATACATCCAATGGGACAGTTATTTCAGAGGTCCCGAAGCTCGAAAAGGTAGAAGACATCTTCACCAGAACTTGCTGTTGGAAAAAGGGTAGAAGGTGTGACGGTAGCAGGTCAAAATTCTAAATGCACCTTACCGAATATGATGGACCCCCTGGTTGGCGAGGTCTACTGCGCAGGAAGATATAACCCTCTGCACGGGTATATTGGATATCCAACTGCTCCTTAGTCGATTCCCTTATTCTGTTTCTCCACAGAAATAGAAAGAATAGGACTAAAGGTTTCACTCACCACTGCCACTCATATGCCAAGGGAAAAATGAATGGGAGGTAATAAAAATAACTCTGATAGTGTGATATTGTCACTAAAAAGCATGTATTGCTTAACCACTTTAAGACCGGACCATTTTGCTGGTAAATGACCAGAGGTCTTTTTACACTTTGGCACTGCGCTGCTTTAACTGGTAATTGCGCGGTCATGCAATGTTGTACCCAAACAAAATTTGCGTCCTTTTCTTCCCACAAATAGAGCTTTCTTTTGATGGTATTTGATTGCCTCTGCGATTTTTATTTTTTGCGATATAAACGTAAAAAGACCGCAAATTTTGAAAAAAAATGATATTTTCTACTTTTTGTTATTAGAAAAATCCAATAAACTCAATTTTAGTCATACATTTAGGCCAAAATGTATTCAGCCACATGTCTTTGGTAAAAAAAAGTCAATAATTGTATATTTATTGGTTTGCGCAAAAGTTGTCACATCTACAAACTAAGGTACGTTTTCTGGAATTTACGCAGCTTTTAGTTTACGACTGCCTATCTCATTTCTTGAGGTGCTAAAATGGCAGGGCAGTACAAAACCCCCCCAAATGACCCCATTTTGGAAAGTAGACCCCCTAAGGAAATTGATAAGAGGCATGTTGAGCCCATTGAATATTTTATTTTTTTGCCTCAAGCGATTGAATAATGACAAAAAAAAAATTTTTTTTTTTTTTTTACACAAAGTTGTCACTAAATGATATATTGCTCACACATGCTATGGGCGTATGTGAAATGACACCCCAAAATAAATTCTGCTGCTTCTCCTGAGTACGGGGATACCACATATGTGGGACTTTTTGGGAGCCTAGCCGCGTACGGGGCCCCGAAAACCAAGCACCGCCTTCAGGCTTTCTAAGGGCGTAAATTTTTGAGTTCACTTCTCACTACCTATTACAGTTTTGAAGGCCATAAAATGCCAAGATGGCACAAAACCCCCACAAATGACCCCATTTTAGAAAGTAGACACCCCAAGCTATTTGCTGAGAGGCATGTTGAGTTCATGGAATATTTTATATTTTGCCACAAGTTGCGGGAAAATTACAAACTTTTTTTTTTTTTTTTTCACAAAGTTGTCACTAAATGATATATTGCTCACACATGCCATGGGCATATGTGAAATGACACCCCAAAATAAATTCTGCTGCTTCTCCTGAGTACGGGGATACCACATATGTGGGACTTTTTGGGAGCCTAGCCGCGTACGGGGCCCCGAAAACCAAGCACCGCCTTCAGGCTTTCTAAGGGCGTAAATATTTGACTTCACTCCTCACTACCTATTACAGTTTTGAAGGCCATAAAATGCCAAGATGGCACAAAACCCCCACAAATGACCCCATTTTAGAAAGTAGACACCCCAAGCTATTTGCTGAGAGGCATGTTGAGTCCATGGAATATTTTATATTTTGCCACAAGTTGCGGGAAAATTACAAACTTTTTTTTTTTTTTTTTTTTTTTCACAAAGTTGTCACTAAATGATATATTGCTCACGCATGCCATGGGCATATGTGAAATGACACCCCAAAATAAATTCTGCTGCTTCTCCTGAGTACGGGGATACCACATATGTGGGACTTTTTGGGAGCCTAGCCGCGTACGGGGCCCCGAAAACCAAGCACCGCCTTCAGGCTTTCTAAGGGCGTTACAGTTTTGAAGGCCATAAAATGCCAAGATGGCACAAACCCCCCCCCAAATGACCCCATTTTGGAAAGTAGACACCCCTAAATTTAGGGGTACACTAGTGAGACTAGGTAATAAATGGCGGGTGCCCTGAAACTATAAAAAAATAACTAACCAACCAGCGTCACCTGTAACAGTTATATGGTGATCACTGGTGAAAGGGTTAACTAGGGGGCAATCAGGGGGCTTTATGCGGTAGTATATGGGGGTCCCTGGCGCTATAAAAAGCTGCGGCGAACCTAAATACCTACTTGCCTAACTAGCGTCACCTGTGACACTAATACAGCGATCAGAAAAACGATCGCTTATTAGGCTGGGTTCACACTGGAGCGATGCGGGAACGCCACGAATGCGCGGCGGGTTCCCGCATCGCATGCCTCCCGGCGGCAGTTCACACTGCCCTATGCGAACTGCTGGGAGTGTCAGTGAAATGTTACTGACACCCCCAGATCAGTTCGCATATCGCAGTGCGATCTGAAAACTCGGATCGCATGGTGTGAACACCCATGCGATCCGATTCTGCTGCGGGCCAAAAAAAGGGTCCCGTGCGAATTTGCGGCGGGTGCGGCGGGTGTGGCGGGTGCGGCGAATGGCTGAACTCGAATCGCACAGAGATCGGATGTGATTTGCACTGCAGTGCGGTGCGAATCACATCCGTTCTCAAACCGCTGCAATCTGAACCCAGCCTTAGTGACACTGGCGACGGGGGGTGATCACGGGGTTAAACCTTTATTGGGGGGGTTAGGGGGGTACCTTAGAACTAAAGGGGGCTAACCCTAACTGCCCTAACAGTTATTAGTCACAAATGACACCCGCCGGGTGATCAGGGGGTTAAACCTTTATTAGGTAATAAATGGCGGGTGCCCTGAAACTATAAAAAAATAACTAACCAACCAGCGTCACCTGTAACAGTTATATGGTGATCACTGGTGAAAGGGTTAACTAGGGGGCAATCAGGGGGCTTTATGCGGTAGTATATGGGGGTCCCTGGCGCTATAAAAAGCTGCGGCGAACCTAAATACCTACCTGCCTAACTAGCGTCACCTGTGACACTAATACGGCGATCAGAAAAATGATCGCTTATTAGGCTGGGTTCACACTGGAGCGATGCGGAAACGCCGCGAATCCGCGGCGGGTTCCCGCATCGCATGCCTCCCGGCGGCAGTTCACACTGCCCTATGCGAACTGCTGGGAGTGTCAGTGAAATGTTACTGACACCCCCAGATCAGTTCGCATATCGCAGTGCGATCTGCAAACTCGGATCGCATGGTGTGAACACCCATGCGATCCGATTCTGCTGCGGGCCAAAAAAAGGGTCCCGTGCGAATTTGCGGCGGGTGCGGCGGGTGTGGCGGGTGCGGCGGGTGCGGCGAATGGCTGAACTCGAATCGCACAGAGATCGGATGTAGTGATGGACGAACTTCCGACGGGACGTTTCGCGAACGCGAAACGCGAACGGACACAAACGTTCGCGAAAACGACCGTTCGCCGCGGGCTCCATTGACTTCAATGGGAGGCGAATTTCGCAAACCTTTAGGTCGAATTTGCGGCCACGGGGTAATTATTAGGGGGTAGCACGTAGTCCCACCACCTGGACAATAGCATAATACATGTATGAGGTGAATTTGGGATCGATAACTACAAGCATTTTTTTTTTATTTGGGAAATTGTTCTGACAATTCAGGACTATGGAGCTAATGAAGGCAATGGAGGAGAGGGAAGGTCAGGGACCAGGGTAGGCAAACAAGAGGGTGCAGGAGATACAGAGCACTGACAGCAGCACCGTAATACAGAGCACTGACATCAGCACCGTGACATACAGCGCTGACAGCAGCTCCGTGACATACAGCGCTGACAGCAGCTCCGTGACATACAGCGCTGACAGCAGCTCCGTGACATACAGCGCTGACAGCAGCTCCGTGACATACAGCGCTGACAGCAGCTCCGTGACATACAGCGCTGACAGCAGCACCGTGACATACAGCGCTGACAGCAGCTCCGTGACATACAGCGCTGACAGCAGCTCCGTGACATACAGCGCTGACAGCAGCTCCGTGACATACAGCACTGACAGCAGCTCCGTGACATACAGCGCTGACAGCAGCTCCGTGACATACAGCGCTGACAGCAGCACCGTGACATACAGCGCTGACAGCAGCTCCGTGACATACAGCGCTGACAGCAGCTCCGTGACATACAGCGCTGACAGCAGCTCCGTGACATACAGCGCTGACAGCAGCTCCGTGACATACAGCGCTGACAGCAGCTCCGTGACATACAGCGCTGACAGCAGCTCCGTGACATACAGCGCTGACAGCAGCACCGTAAGCAGCCCCAGGAGGAAGTCAGCACAGCACAGGGATGGTGTGATCCCCTCATAATAAGAACCCCCAGGAGGAAGTCAGCACAGCACAGGGATGGTGGGAGCCCCTCATAATAAGAACACCCAGGAGGAAGTCAGCACAGCACAGGGATGGTGGGAACCCCTCATAATAAGCAGCCCCAGTAGAAATATGACACCGCTCAACCTCTTCAAAGAGGAGGGTAGGGGCATATAGTACGGTGTGCTTTTTTGGGTCAGGGAAGTGAGCCAAATGAATTAAGAAGGTCTGTGTGCTTGATTCCAAAAATTGTTTATAGACATATACATGGTCTACTGATCACATGTGTTGAATTCCTCCGAGATCCATGCCTCATTCATTTTTAGAAATGTGAGGTAGTTAACACTGTCGTGAGCTAGGCGAGTACGCTTATCGGTCACAATCCCCCCTGCTGCGCTGAACGTCCTTTCGGACAGGACACTGGATGAGGGGCAAGCCAACAGTTCGATTGCAAATTGGGCAAGCTCTGGCCAGAGGTCAAGCCTGCCCACCCAGTAGTCTAGGGGTTCATCACTCCTCAGAGCGTCCACATCGGCCGTTAACCCAATGTAGTCGGACACCTGACGGTCTAGGCGTTCCCTGATGCTGGATCCGGATGACACCTGTCGATGGGTCGGCTGAAAGAATGACCTCATATCCGAAGTCACCAACACATCTTCAAACCGGCCTCTTCTTGCAGGCGCTGTTGGATTGGTACCCGCAAATCCTTCTCTGGGAGTGGGAATTGCTCCTCTGCCAGCGCACGCAAAAGCAGAATGCAGCATTTCTCGAAGCAAGGCCTGGAAGTGCTGCATTCTGACAGCCCTCTGCGACGGCGGTAACATTTCCGCCATTTTGTGTTTGTACCGGGGATCTAAGTACGTTGCCACCCAGTACTGGTCCTTGACCCTCATGCTTTTTATACGGGGGTCCCTATTAAAACACTGGAGCATGAAGGCCCCCATTTGCACTCAAGCGGAAGGTATGTGGTGGTGGTGGTGTTGTTGGTGGTAGTGTCTTTGGGGGTGCACATAGCAGAGAGTGAAGAAGAGGGTGCAGATCGAGAGGATGAGGAGGGTGCAGAAGAATAAGGCTGAGTGAGCCACTCAACCAAGTCTGGTGCGTCCTTTAAAGTAATTGAACGCACCTTCTGCAACTTCCCACTTTGGCTCAAGGCTGTTGCTCCTGCCCTACCCCTACCACCCCTGCGGAAGGGCCTGCCTCTTCCTCTGCCTGTCATTTTTTAAATCACCCTGTGACAAAACTCTTAGTCCCTATACCGCTGAAGGACTGCTGCAGTATAGGGCAGCGGTCAGCAGTAGTGCACGTCAACCCTATGTATTGTGGACCGATAGCGGTCCTTACAGAACAGCAGACTGTACTGCACTCAGGCCTATGTACCGTAGCACCCTATACCAAGTTACCAGTCCTTATAAAAACTTTTGTGGACCAAGCAGGTTGTGTGTTAGTGTTTAGCAGACTGTGCGTCAGTCCCTATACCGCTGAAGGACTGCTGCAGTATAGGGCAGCGGTCAGCAGTAGTGCACGGCAACCCTATGTATTGTGGACCGATAGCGGTCCTTACAGAACAGCAGACTGTAACGCACTCAGGCCTATGTACCGTAGCACCCTATACCAAGTTACCAGTCCTTATAAGAACTTTTGTGGACCAAGCAGGTTGTGTGTTAGTGATTAGCAGACTGTACGTCAGTCCCTATACCAATGAAGGACTGCTGCAGTATAGGGCAGCGGTCAGCAGTAGTGCACGGCAACCCTATGTATTGTGGACCGATAGCGGTCCTTACAGAACAGCAGACTGTACTGCACTCAGGCCTATGTACCGTAGCACCCTATACCAAGTTACCAGTCCTTATAAGAACTTTTGTGGACCAAGCAGGTTGTGTATTAGTGTTTAGCAGACTGTGCGTCAGTCCCTATACCGCTGAAGGACTGCTGCAGTATAGGGCAGCGGTCAGCAGTAGTGCACGGCAACCCTATGTATTGTGGACCGATAGCAGTCCTTACAGAACAGCAGACTGTACTGCACTCAGGCCTATGTACCGTAGCACCCTATACCAAGTTACCAGTCCTTATAAAAACTTTTGTGGACCAAGCAGGTTGTGTGTTAGTGTTTAGCAGACTGTGCGTCAGTCCCTATACCGCTGAAGGACTGCTGCAGTATAGGGCAGCGGTCAGCAGTAGTGCACGTCAACCCTATGTATTGTGGACCGATAGCGGTCCTTACAGAACAGCAGACTGTAACGCACTCAGGCCTATGTACCGTAGCACCCTATACCAAGTTACCAGTCCTTATAAGAACTTTTGTGGAACAAGCAGGTTGTGTATTAGTGTTTAGCAGACTGTACGTCAGTCCCTATACCGCTGAAGGACTGCTGCAGTATAGGGCAGCGGTCAGCAGTAGTGCACGGCAACCCTATGTATTGTGGACCGATAGCGGTCCTTACAGAACAGCAGACTGTACCGCACCCAAGCCTATGTACCGTAGCACCCTAGACAGACCAAGTTACCAGTCCTGATAAAGAGCTTTGTGGAACAAGTGAGTTGTGAATGTTTAGCAGACTGCAGCAGAAGGGCAGCAGTCAAGTATAATATTCTTTCTATATTTGGAAGAAAGAATATTATACGTGTACAAGCCTATTACCGTACCACTGATACCAGTCCTGAAAAGAACCTTTGTGGAACTAATAGTAACAGCAAGTCTTTAAAATTATCCTCACTGCCTGACACACTGCTTCCTGCCTGTCCCTATACAAATTGGCAAAAAAGAGTAGGCTGGAACGATTAGCTGGAATAGCTCTTTTGTGGACCTGATAGTAACAGCTAATGATGATGATGATGATGATGATGAAGAAAGACTAATCTGGCTGAGCTGTCCCTAAAATAGCAGCATACAGCGCTCTGTCCCTTTATCTAAACTGACAAAAGAAACTCAGGCTGCTGACCTAACACCTATACCAGTCCTGAAAAGAACTTTTGTGTACCAAATAGCTAGCGTTTTCTCTGTCCCTACTCCACACAGGATCCTTTCCCTACAGTGACAGAAGAAAGAATGTAAAATGGCCACCGGATCGGGTGTATTTATAGGTTAGGGGGAATGTCCAAGTGTCCATGAGCTGTCATGTCTCAATTGGTTGTCCTGTAACACATGATAAACGTGTCACGAAAGGTTAAAGTTCTTGTATACATTAAACACGTAAGTCCGCCGGGGCGAACGACGGAAAAAGGCGTTCGAACCCGCGGACGGCGAAAGTCGGAAATTCGCCGCGAAACGACCGCCGGGCGAAACGTTCGTCCATCACTAATCGGATGTGATTTGCACTGCAGTGCGGTGCGAATCACATTCGTTCTCATAAACCGCTGCAATGTGAACCCAGCCTTAGTGACACTGGCGACGGGGGGTGATCACGGGGTTAAACCTTTATTGGGGGGGTTAGGGGGGTACATTAGAACTAAAGGGGGCTAACTCTAACTGCCCTAACAGTTATTACAGTCACAAATGACACCAATGCAAAAAAAAAAAAAAAAAAAAAAATGACATTGGTGTCACTGTGACTGGGGGGCAGGGGTAATTGGGGGGGTGATCGGGGGGTAAAGGGGGGGTGTGAGTGTGCCTGGCATGTTCTACTGTGTGTGTAGAGTGTTGGTGCAACTCACCGATCCGCTCTCCTCCGTGTCGGAACGGAAAATACCGACACGGAGGAGAGAATACATCACTTCCTCTCCTGTGTTTACATTACAGGAGAGGAAGTGATGTCACGGGGGATTTCCATTCGTCGAGAGCGATCGCGAGGGGGTGGCCATGAATGAATGGCCGTCCCCTCATCCCTGATCTCTCCCGAACGAATGCCGACCGCCGCAGGCACCGGGGGGGGGCCCGATCGGGCCCCCCCACCCGCGGGCAGGCATGGACTTATATATACGCCAATATGCCTGCCCGTGCCATTCTGCCGACGTATATCGTCGTGCGGCGGTCGGCAAGTGGTTAAAAAAGCATAACAAGTAAAACAGCAGGGGCCAGCGTCTCAAACTTTAACATACAAAAAAATTGCCGGCAAGCGATCGCAATAAAAACAAACAAACACCCTTGTTCCAAGAAACACATGGGGGGGGGCGTGATGGCATCAGTACGTAGCACCGTCCTACATGTTTCGTCAGAGCTGACGTCTTCAAAGGGGCACTGGCGACGTACTGAAACCATCACCTATATATGACTACACTACAACCAAGCCTCGTTATGGCTCGGAAGTCGTCACATAAACCTCGCAAGAGAACACCAGACCTCGATCTGACGCACGTCGCATCTAAAAAACTCTGCATCACAATAAAGCGAACAGAAAGACTGTATGCAATTGTGTAATTGTGTGTATAGCAACACAAACACTAATTTGAAAAAAAGGCTGGACATAACTAAACTCTTTAATAATAGCACCCATAAAATAAAAATAAAAATATAAAAATAGACCAATTTCCATATAAATTGTTCCATCAAGGGCCAAATGGAAAAACATGAAGGAAAAAGGGGGTGGACATATACATCCGAATGTTATTAGGACACGCAGGGCCGGATTAAGAACATCCTGGGCCTGGTGCTGAGGATTTTGGTGGGACTTTTTATAAAAATAAATAAGGAAGGGAGGATGAGAGAGAGAGAGATGGGAATGAGAGAGAGAGGATGCACATGAGCATGTGTGGGAGTGACAGCAACGCAGCCTGGCCAAGGCAAGCGACCAAAGGCACAGAACCCGGAAAGGAAGACCGGGTGAAGATGGAAGCGCCTGGGACCTGCCAGATTGATTGCAGCGCTGGAGGGCTCAGTCTGGCAGGTAAGTGTACCCTAATGTGCTAATATGCTGTGCATACTAGTACATTATGGCATAACCTACCTCAGGGCCTCTAAAAAGTAGTAATGTTAGCGAAGTTTACTACCACTTTAATATCACAGGAGCCTCTCACGGGGCCCCCTACTGACCACTTTTTTTTACCAGTGGTATATTTAGAGTAGCTGACATCCCCTGTGTTCCTCTATACATCACAATAGTAATCACAAAATTAAATGAGTACTAATAATGGGCAGAACAAATATGAGGACTGACAAGATTTCCTTTAGTTGAACTAACAAAAGTGTGGTGAGTATCACAGTGGGCGGTATGTACAGGAGAGGAGTGTGGATGGTATGATAGTGGGCAGTATGCACAGGAGAGGAGTGTGGAGGGTATGACAGTGAGCACTATGTACAGGAGAGGAGAATGAAGGAATCTAGGAAGGAAAAATGTAAAGGTTTGTGGAAGGATGTTTAGGGACTGCGTAGTGGTTAAGCGGTCCATATATGGATTGAAATTAAGCCAATTAAGCAGAGACCAGCCATAGTCGATCTATGTATGGGCTAGCTGTTTGTACACAAGTCAATCTATTAATCGACGAGTACAACCAGCCTGTCAGGTTTTTCCCAAAATAATCAGTGCTGCCAGCTATAGTTAGCAAAACTGATGATTGTATTGTGTGGGTAGGGTAAGCTCCCCACTGGCAGAACACAATAACACTGCGGAGTGATTCCCCCATCCATAGATCAGCAAGTGAGAGGGTGTGTGGAGACAGGCTGGGGAGAGAGGTCTGTCAGCAGAGGGGTGTGGGGTGGTCATGGAGGGATATCAATCAGCGGTGGGGGGAGTAACTGGGAGTGATATCATTTGGAGTAGGGTCTATCATCTGCAGGTTGGGAAATGGTCACCTGTAATATAAGTTGAAGGGAGGGGGCTAACATGGGAAGTGGCTGGGGAGTGACCTGGTTGATGTGGAGTGACCTGGATGGTGGCGAGTGTGACATGGATGATGTGTTTCAAGTTTCTTTCACATTTGCAGTAATGCTTACTGCCCTCTGAAAAGTAATCAGTGGTGGATTGCTTTTCAACGACTGGTATAGCAGTAGCTGACAGGCATTCATGAGGTGCTACTGCCGCCTCCTTGTTTCTTTTTTTTTACATTGCTGAATGGTAGTTTTACATTGTTGGACTATGCTGCTACTGCAAATGACTTTGGCTTGCAGTTGCAGAGTGGCCCCATTGAAATCAATAGGCACGTTTGACAGGCAATGTGCATGTCATACGCTGCAGGTGCCAAGCTGTCCATTGAGAATGTGCCAGCTTGTATTTAAAGTGGTCGCTCTGTATGTAGCTTCTGACAGGCTGCACAAGGAGCCCAACATCATCCGGAACCATGGATAATAGGAGCCCCACGTTTGATCAGTGGTGGGGTAGGTCTTCAGCTACCTAACCAACAAATTTGGGGTCTCTGTGCCGAGCCACGACTCTGGAAGTCTATCTTTTTTTTGGGGGGGGGGGGGGGGGGGGGGGAAATGGGCCTATCTTGAGGTAAGGGCCCTGGAGCTGCAGCTCCAATAGCCCCATGTTATTCTGGCCCTGAGGACACACTACAAATCAAGACAGGTGTTCTCTTCTACATACAACTAAACAAATCGTATAAGGAACATCTGTCCACTAAATAATACTTGGTGATCCTAAAATGAATGTCCTTGTTCGGGCACTACCACTCTGCTCTGTTTCCCAATTGTGTTCCCAAATTTGCACCATCACTCTGTGACATGGGACTACAACAGGTCATTTAAACACCCATTATACAGGTACGGGTACGTTACTTTGCCCAGCCGTGCCATTCTGCCAACGTATTCATACAGGAGTCGGTCGAGAACCGGTTAACCTCCACCAAGATTACAGCAGAGGAGGAAGATTTCTGCTAAATGAGGACATAACAGCAGAAAGGACACATCGTACTGAAGGTATTTAGTGTCCCTTATATTAGATATTTTTTTCTTTAAGTATACTTAAAAGAGAAGTACTCACCTAGGTGGGTGCAGCATTGATCTCATGCTGCATCTGTTCCCTGTCGGCTCTGCACTGAGTACTGATCGATCAAACACCGCTGGCTGCTCAGTTCTCCCCTCCATTCTGAGCAGAGAGCTGTGACTGTCAGTCACCGGTTCTCTGCTCTGCCTCTTCAGCATTCACTGGAGCATTGGGCTGTGGAGGGGGCAGAGGTGCTGGCTCAGGCTCTGAGTGGCTGACTGAGAGGCTGAGCCAGCTGCTGGTCCATGCTGCATGGTGGATCCTGACTGTAAATTTGAGTCAGGCAAGTGACATTGCCCACTGTTGGCTGAAAACAGGTCACAGGAGTGCAGAACGAACTGCACTGTGATCCTGGGAGGAGTTTAGCCAAAATAGCTTTGGCTATACTTTTCCATTAAGCTTTAAAGCAGACGTTAAGCTGCCTATACTCATCCTCCCTTCAGCAATGTGACATCTGCTAACTCCCTCACAGGTGCCGACATTTTTGCGCAGTCTTCCTCCAGATTTGGAGTCTTCAGCTATCTTTTATTGATCAGCCCAGAATAATATTAAGTTGTCACAGAAACTAAGAATGCCAAGATCACCGAGCTGCACAGGCATGGCAAGTAAATGATCATTTAGAGACCTTGCAGAAAGTTAACCACTTCAATACCAGGCAGGGCCGCTGATAGGCCAGTACAACTGGCCCTGCTGTACCGGGCCTGACCAGCAGGGGGGCCCCGGGCAACCTGAACTGCAAAGTAAATAAAAAAAAAAAAAAAAAAAAAGATTCTCCTCCACCGATCATAGTCCGCACAACCCCACCCCCGTTCGGTAAGGTTTATTTTTTTATTAGATGTGATTAGTCTGTGCTGTATGAGGCTGCAGGGGAGGGACTATTTGTTGTATTTCGGGCGCGGAAGAATACGCCTTCTGCGCCCGCTCCTCCTGCTCCGCACACAGCACAAGTCCAGGCCAGCATACCCTATGGTGTTGCGGAGTGATATTCCTCTCTCTCTCTCTCCGCGTGAGAAGAAGTAGCAGAGTGAGAGGAGCAGAGAGTGCAGGGGCCGGGCGATCGAGCTATTGTGGACACTCAAGAAGAGGGAGGAAGTGATCTCTGCTGCCCTGCTGGAGCTAACAATTACACAGGTGAGGTGTATGCTTGAAGTTCAACATCTACTACTACTCTGCAAATAGTCTGCAATACATACTCTGCAATACATACTCTGCAATATATACTCTGCAATATATACTCTGCAATACATACTCTGCAATATATACTCTGCAATACATACTCTGCAATACATACTCTGCAATACATACTCTGCAATATATACTCTGCAATATATACTCTGCAATACATACTCTGCAATACTCTGCAATACATACTCTGCAATACATACCCTGCCAATACATACCCTGCCAATACTCTGCAATACATACTCTGCCAATACTCTGCAATACTTTATACCTACCCTGCCAATACTCTGCAATACTTACCCTGCCAATACTCTGCCAATGCTCTGCAATACTTACTCTGCCAATACCCTGCAATACTTACCCTGCCAATACTCTGCAATACTTACCCTGCCAATACTCTGCAATACATACCCCGCCAATACTCTGCAATACATACCCCGCCAATACCCTGGCAATACTCTGCAATACTTACCCTGCCAATACTCTGCAATACTTACCCTGCCAATACTCTGCAATACATACCCCGCCAATACTCTGCAATACTTACCCCGCCAATACTCTGCAATACATACCCCGCCAACACTCTGCAATACATACCCCGCCAATACCCCGCCAATACCCTGGCAATACTCTGCAATACTTACCCTGCCAATACTCTGCAATACATACCCCGCCAATACTCTGCAATACATACCCCGCCAATACCCTGGCAATACTCTGCAATACTTACCCTGCCAATACTCTGCAATACTTACCCTGCCAATACTCTGCAATACTTACCCTGCCAATACTCTGCAATACTTACCCTGCCAATACTCTGCAATACTTACCCCGCCAATACTCTGCAATACTTACCCCGCCAATACTCTGCAATACATACCCTGCCAATACTCTGAAATACATACCCCGCCAATACCCTGGCAATACTCTGCAATACTTACCCTGCCAATACTCTGCAATACATACCCCGCCAATACTCTGCAATACATACCCCGCCAATACCCTGGCAATACTCTGCAATACTTACCCTGCCAATACTCTGCAATACTTACCCTGCCAATACTCTCCAGAATACCATTTTATTTATTCATTAATGGTTTGTATTACATATAGATATTAAAGAGGTATGTTCTCATCTGAAAACAGTATTTCTTTTGGATAATCAAACCTATAACTGACTGGAGAAAAACAAATATCACTTGTAGACAAACCCACACTTTGTTTCAAGGCGGGGTCTGGGGAGGGGCAATGGGTGGGGCCAGGGGTGGGGCTAAAGGAGGGACCAGGGGCGGGGCCAGGGTGGAGCTGAAGGGGGCCCCGTCAGATAGGCTGTACGGGGCCCCATGATTTCTATCAGCGGCCCTGATACCAGGCACTTCCCCCCTTCCTGCCCAAGCCAATATCCAGCTTTCAGCATTGTCACCCTTTGAATGACAATTGCACGGTCATGCAACACTGTACCCAAACAAATTTTTTTATCATTTTGTTCCCACAAATAGAGTTTTCTTTTGGTGGTATTTGATCACCAGTGTTTTTTTTTTTTTTGCTAAATAAAAAAAAGACCGAATTTTTTTTAAAAAAATTGTTTTTCTTTGTTTCTGTTATAACATTTTGTAAATAAATAGGTTTTCTTCTCCTTCACTGATGGGCACTGAGGAGGTTGCACTGATGGGCACCAATGAGGTGGCACTGATGGGCACTAATATGCAGCACTGATGGGCACTGATAGGTGGCACTGATATGCAGCACTGATGGGTACTCATAGGTGGCACCGATAGGCAGCATTGATGTGCACTGAAAGGCACTGGTACTTATTGGTGGCACTGATGGGCACTGGTAGATGACACTGAGGGGCAGGGCTCAAAATTTCAAGTCCTGAGGCACTAGCCAGGCCTTAAGAGTTACTCCCCACCAGTTGCCCCACCCAAACCCCTACCCCGCCCCACCCATAAGTCCCCCCCTAAACACGCCCTTGTAAATTATATCATGAAACTCCACTGTTAAATGTTTTAAGCAGAATTTAGTTCCAAAAATAAATATTAACAACTTTAACAATATTAACATAAAGAATATCAGTATCCATCAGTGCAGCCTCACTGTGCCTATCAAATGCAGCCTTGCTGTGCCCATCAATGCACTCTCACTCTGCCAGTCAATGCAGCCTCACTGTGCCCATCAGTGCAATCTCACTGTGCCAATCATTGCAGCCTCACTGTGCCCATCAAATGCAGCTTCATGGTGCCCATGAATGCAGCCTCACTATGTCCATCAATGCACTCTCACTGTGCCCATCAATGCAGCCTCACTGTGAACATCAATGCAGCCTCACTATGCCCATCAATGCAGCCTTCCTGTGCCTATCAAATGCAGCTTTATGGTGCCCATGAATGCAGCCTCACTATGCCCATCAATACACTCTCACTGTGTCCATCATTACACCTTCACTGTGCCCATGAATGCAGCCTCACTGATCGTGAATCCAGCCTCACTGTCCGTGAACGCAGCCTCACTGTGCCTGTGAAGGCAGCCTCACTGTGCCCATGAATGCAGCCACACTGTGCCCGTGAATGCAGCCACACTGTGCCCGTGAATGCAGCCTCACTGTGCCCGTGAACTCAGCCTCACTGTGCCCATGAATGCAGCCTCACTGATCGTGAATGCAGCCTCACTGTCCGTGAACGCAGCCTCACTGTGCCTGTGAAGGCAGCCTCACTGTGCCCATGAATGCAGCCACACTGTGCCCGTCAATGCAGCCTCACTGTGCCCGTGAATGCAGTCTCACTGTGCCAGTGAACACAGCCTCACTGTGCCCGTGAATACAGCCTCACTGTGCCCATCAATGCAGCCTCACTGTGCCCATCAATGCAGCCTCACTGTGCCCCATCAATGCAGCTTTACTGTGCCCCATCAAATGCAGCTTTACTGTGCCCCATCGAATGCAGCTTTACTGTGCCCCATCAAATGCAGACTCACCTGGATAATGGATCACACACGCAGCGGGCATGTCCCGCTGTGTGTCAGAGAGCTGGGTCTGTGTTCGACGGCGCAGTGTAACAAGGACCCGCCCCCCTAGACCGTCTTGTTTCATAGGTGGAACACTGATTCAATCTACTATCACACGAGCCGATCTAGAGGAGCGGGACCTTGCTACACCACGCCGCCAAACACAGACCCAGTTCGGTGACACACAGCGGGACATGCCCACTGTGTGTGTGAGATGCAAGACGAGAAGAAGAAAGAGAGAGGGAGGGGAGAGTTGCAGCCTCAGCTCAGCTCAAAGCGGCACCAGGGCAGTCCGGTCCTGCTGATCGCTTCAGCCAGGAAATGGTCAGCCTGGTCCACCCCTGCTCCTCACTCGCCCCTGCACTAAATTCCACTCGCAAAATGCGAGCAGGCGAGTGGAATTTTTTAGGACTGTGTTAGGGTGTGGCAAACTGTGTAATAATGCATGTAAGAATGTATAATTACCCCATAACAGATAATTTATTCTTTGAAGTGATTATAAAGCCTAACCATTTTTTACCGTAATGCATGTATTGCATTAACTTAAAAAATGTTGAGGTAGTAGTCCCCCCGTTACATTTACCTGAGCCCTCATTCAATATAGCGCTGTGCCTGTCTGCAGCAGCTCTCTTACATCACTTCCCTTTCTCACAGGCTTTGCTGAGACAGTGGGTAGCCATAGGGGTTTACTAAAACTGGAGAGTGCAAAACCTGGTGCAGCTGTGCATGGTAGCCAATCCATTTCTAACTAACTTCAACTCAGTTAAGCTTTGACAATAAAGCCTGGAAGCTGATTGGTTTCTATGCAGAGCAGCACCAGATTTTGCACTCTCCAGTTTTAGTAAATCAACCTCATTGGCTCCTGCTTCTTTCAACCAAAGCCAGCAATATGGAAGTGGGGGGTGGGGTAGAATCCCGCTGTTTGTGTTACTGAAAGAAAGGTTCGGGAGCAAGCCCACATGAGTGCCCCCATATAAAGTGGCTCTCTATGGGGACATTTGCCAGAGAGGAGGAGCCAGATGCGCCAGCGGGGAACCCGAGAAGGTACAGAGGAGGTGCTTTGTGCGGTTCCTTCAATTCCACTGCACAGAGCAGGTAAGTATAAACCTGTTTTTTTTTTTTTTTTTATTATTTACATTTACAATCACTTTCACGACTTATTTAAAGCTGATTTTTGAGATTTACTTTTTTAATCGCACCAGGGATGTTACTTACCAGCAATGAATACCCCCACAGCAATGATCTTCCAGTGTTGCGGGGGTTGACAGGTATGCATCAAAAGTACCAACTATGGGCAGCACAGTGGTGTAGTGGTTAGCCTAGCAGCAAAAAGGCTGGAGTTTGTCTGTTTTCCCAGTGCCTGCGTGGGTTTCCTCCGGGTACTTCGGCTTCCTCCCACACTCTAAATACATGCTGGTAAGTTAATTGACTCCTGTCTGAAAAAAAAGAAAGAAAGTACCTATGCCCGGCCTTTGTGCTCCATTCGTAGCACTCATATTATTGTTTTTTGCAATGCAAACCATTCCATGACATGACTGGAAGAGAAGAGGGTGAATGAAAGGTCCACCTCCCATTCAGGGAATGCTTTGTATTGTGGGTACCTATGGAGGTTATGAATGGAGCACTGGGGCAGAAATAGCATAGTCAGCACTATTGATAATAGCCTGGCAACACTGGGACATCCACTATCAGGGGAAATGGACTGAGGATTTCCACTGTAAACAGTAGCCACCATCACATGAGAAACACTTTGTTGCTGGCGCTGTTAAAAAAACTCACTACAAATTGGCTTTAACTAATTTATATACTGTCTAGTTATTTCTTATGGCTTAGGGAAAACAATGAGCCTTCATTTCAGTCTTGGTCCTCCAAAAAAGCTTATAGTCCAATGTTTCCACCACACAGTCAAGCAGACACACAGTGAACTTTGAATTGTCTTGGGCCTAGTTTACACTTGTGGTGGAAGGGGGGGAGGGGGAGGTTGAGCTGCATTTTAACTGTCTCCTAACTGCCCCTCCCCCTTAAGCTGCAAAAGCAAAAGCACTGGGTATTCACATGCCATGGTTGTGATGCTTTGCAAAAATGTTCCCCCCTGTCACATTCGACAGGCAGTACCACTGCAAGATGTGACCTTTTCAAGTGAATAGGGCTGTGCTACAACCTTAGGTTTGTGTTTGTGGTATGGTATTCCCATTGAAAAAGCCAGTTCGCCTATCAAAAACAGGAGTTCAGGAGACGGCAGTATTGCCATCTAAAATAACCTAAATCAGACCTTAGGGGTCTATTTATAGGTGTCTTCACCCAAGATTCACACATTTTCTCATTGAATTCAGTTTGAAAAAATGTGTAAATTCAGGTTAAATGTTGTCTTGGGTGAAGGCACTTAATGTTGGACCCCTTAGTGCAGCCCTCAAAAATTCCACTTACCTGCTCGCATTTTGCGGGTGGAATTTAGTGCAGGGGCGAGTGAGGAGCAGGGGTGGACCAGGCTGACCATTTCCTGGCTGAAGCGATCAGCCAGGAAACTGTCAGCCGGAGAACACAGAACGGCAGGGCCGGACTGCCCTGGCATTGCTTTGAGCTGAACTGAGGTTACAGTGCTCCCCTCCCTCTCTCTTTCTCCTTCTCCTCTTGTGTATCACGCACACAGCGGCATTTCCCACTTTGTGTCACGGAGCTGGGTCTGTGTTCGGCAGCTCTGTGTAAAAAGGTCCAGCCCCCCTAGATCGGCTCGTGTGTGAGTAGATTGAAACAGTGTCCCGCCTATGAAACGAGCCAATCTAGGGGGGTGGGACCTTGTTACACCACGCCGCCGAACACAGACCCAGCTCCGTGAAACACAATGGGACATGCCCGTTGTGTGTGTGATCCATCATCCAGATGAGTCTGTATGGATGATGGGGCACAGTAAAACTGCATTTGATGGGGCACAGTAAAACTGCATTTAATGGGGCACAGTAAAGCTTCATTTGATGGGGCACAGTAAAGCTGCATTTGATGGGGCACAGTAAAGCTGCATTTGATGGGGCACAATAAAGCTGCATTTGATGGGGCACAGTGAGGCTGATTTGATGGGCCACAGTGAGGCTGCATTGACAGGCACTGTGAGGCTGCATTCATTGGCACATTGGGGCTGTGTTCATGGGCACAGTGAGGCTGGGTTCACGGGCACAGTGAGGCTGCGTTCACAGGCACAGTGAGGCTGTATTCATAGGCACAGTAAGTTTGCATTTACGGTCAGTGAGGCTGCATTCACGGGCAGTGAGGCTGCATTCATGGGCACACTGAGGCTGCAATGATGGGCACAGTGAGAGTGCATTGATGGGCATAGTGAGGCTGCATTCATGGGCACCATAAAGCTGCATTTGATGGGCACAGTGAGGCTGCAATGATGGGCACAGTGAGAGTGTATTCATGGGCAACGTAAAGCTGCATTTGATGGGCACAGTGAGGCTGCACTGATGGGTACTGATATGCTTTATGTTAATATTGTTAAAGTTGTTGTTAATATTTATTTTTGGAACTTAACTCTGCTTAAAATATTTAACAGTGTAATTTCATGAGATCATTTACAATGGCATGTTTAGAGGCAGTCTAAGGTGGGGGAGGGGTTTGGGTGGGGCAACTGGTGGCAAGTAACTCTTAAGGCCTGGCTAGTGGCTCTGGACTTGAAATTTTGAGCCCTGCCTTAGTGTCTTCAGTCTATATTCAGCTGTCCATTCCCAGAAACTATAAAATAATACAATGTGCCCACACTATAGTAAGGAACACTAAGGACCCCACTAGAGAACAACTCCAATGTAAGAATACACTGCCTATGTTCTTTGGTTATACTTAAAGCCTTTGACATATTCCATAGTACAAGCTCAGCTGGCTTTATGCATGTAAATAGAAGGAAAATAGATGTTGTGCTGTCTATAGTAACCAGATGTCTGCTTAAAATCAGCAATAGAAAAACAGTCACAGAAAACACTAATTTTATTAAAAAAATATTTGATATGTGGGTTATAGTACTGCAATATCAAGGGTGTTTCAGTACAAAGTGATCAATTTAGTACTTAAAAACACGCTCGGAAAACATTCCACAACATTGCAAAGGACAATGCAATTTGGCAGGTAAAGTGCTAGTAAACTCTATTTTAATACTTATATCTTCAGGCTTACCTGTAAGTACTGTGAATATCTCCTAAACTTGCACTGTTTAGGAGATATCCAGAGTGCGTGCAGCTGGTGACATCACCAGGGCATGCACTCTGAAGATCCAGCATACAGTGCCGGACCTTCAGAGTCCAATCCATAAATGGCGGTGCAATTCGCAATAGTGTGAACCCAGCCTAAGGACTCTAGGTTGAATTAAGGGGGGTGCTGCTGACACCTTTATTCCCTACAGCGCTAGGAATAAAAGTCATTCTTGTTTACATAAATACCAACAGACCCTTTAGTACGCTTGGTACTTGAGGCATCATTCTCACTTCCCATATAATAAATCATAAATGTGATAAAAAATGAGTCATACAAACGATCTTATCTGTTTCCTTTAGGTCAGCTTTCTGCAACAGACTAAACCTTTAAATATGAAGGAGATGGATAATATGTTTACTTAATTTCATCATAATTACACCTGTCTTGTGCGTGTCAGTGCAAGCAGTTTTGGATATTGCACCCTTCCAACCACAGACGCTGGTGTCATGTGTCTGTCTATGCAGTTATCTCTGAAAACACGTAAGCAGGCTCATAGTAATGTAAACATTCCATATGGCACTGACAGGTCAGAACAAAGCTGATAGGTAATTGTAAATATCTTAAGGTACGGTAATTTACAGCTTTAAAAGATGGTGAGCTCATGCAATATAATTTCTGGCCAGCATCATACATAAACTTTTTTCTTAAATTTATAGTATTTACTATCCTTACTCAGCTTGCTTGTCGATAGCAACAAATGATAGCGAAGAACAATTGTACCAATAACTTACACCAAAAAAATGAACATTGTATAGTATACAGAGCAGCCCAAATAATATTATGTTTTTGTTGGGATTGTAAGTGGAAAAAGTATATCCAAACCCAATTACTAAAATTGTCTAGAAATTGTTCAGCAATTTCCTGCTATAAGGTGACAACTGTCCACCCAATTGACCTCCAGTGCTGTCACCCTGTTACATGCATGCCTAGAGAAAACTACAGGCAATTCCTTAACATTATGGGCACATGACCAATTAGGGTTGTACACCTCTGTAAGGGACATATGTATGCCCTTGGATGCAAACTCCCTGTGTCCAGAGGCACACATCCTTCCCTAATTGTAGGTAATTGAAAATTCAATTATATGTAAACAATTATATGTAAGAGACTGCACTTTCAAGTCAGGGCCATCTTTAATACTGATTGGACCCCGGGCAAAAATTTTCTTGGGGCCCCCCCATGCAATTTCCCTCTCCACCTGCTCTGAGACATACAATAAATAGCAGCTAGACTTAAAATCAGTTTAGTGTATCAGATCAGGCAGCAATTGCGATTGGTTGCCAGCAGTTACAGCATTTCATTACTGCTTACTGACTGGTTGCTAGAGGTTACAGCACACATTACGGCTCACTGATTAGTTGCTAGAGGTTACAGCACATCATCTCCTCACAGCAGGGGAGCATGATATACATATGAATGCAGCAGCTATTTACTTAATATTGTCACCGCTATTTACATATGAATGCCGGTTATTTACATGTAAACACAGGATCTGCAGGTGAGTCAGCTGTACACAACAATAGGGCAGAGCTGGCAGTATTAGTAGCAGCATTTCACACTGAGATATCGGGACACAGCACAGGACTAAAACCACAAGGGACAAGGGAATTTAAACCTGGATAGTTGGCAAGTATGAGGCAGCTGTTTTGGGCCCCAAAACAATGACAGGGCCCAGGGCAGCTGCCCCTTTTGCCCTGCCTTAAAGATGGTCCTGTTTCAAGTGCACTTGCAGTGCAAAGTGGATTTGCCTTTCATAAATAACCCCCAAAGTTCTTTAGAAAATATGCTCATTGTACAAGTTTGTCCATGCGGAGATGACTGAACTAGTGAAGTTATCTTGGCCCAGCGAATGAAAGCGCCCAGTGATGTCACCACCAGTGAGCTCTGGGGACTAAACCCCTGTTTTTAACGCATACGGTTAGACAAGTCAATTTGGTTGTCTGCGAGATGGTGTTAAGTAGGCTTTTGTTTTTTCCTGGGCATTCCCCAGACTTTGTTGTGAGCTCTGGGGTGCCTCTTTGCTTGAATAAAGGTAAGTAAAGCTCCGCTTTAAAATAACAAACATTATCTTATCTGCTGTGCAATGATATTGCACATAGCCGCCACTTACCTCCTCTTCTGGGGTCCCTCATTCTATTCTATGAGTGCCCCCAGAAAGTAGTGTGCTGAGGGGTCACTCAAGTGAGCTGGGCTATGTGTGTCCATAGAAACACACAGTATGGCTTGGTCAAGCCAACCCTTCCGCTTCCTCCTCACAGGATATGCCTGTGGCTCCCACTGCTCTCAGTGGATTGTATTAGGCTAAAAAATGTCTTGCCTTTAGAACTGCTTTACCCTCTGCAGGGGAAAAAGCTTAAATATAACACATGCAAATCTTAATGCATTTTACTATTTAGCTGCTGCTATTTAAAAGATTGAAAAATGAAACATAAAATGTGTCAGGTGCAAAAATGACAGCATTCTGCAAGCACATGTTCAAACATTTCATGTAGATTGCTAGTAGCCTTTCCATTTACTGGGTTTTCCCACTCTTTCTTTCAGAGGAGATCTGGTAAGTGTCATATCCAGATGTTGTCTTTTGGAAACAGACATATAAGTGCGGCCAGGATTGGTGCAGAGGTTGAAGGTGTGGGGGGTCAGCCTGTCAGTGCTCAGACCATATGCAGCACACTGCATCAAATTGGTCTGCATAGCTTTCGTCCCAGAAGGAAGCCTCTTCTAAAGATGATGCACAAGAAAGCTCGCAGACAGTTTGGTGAAGACAAGCAGACTAAGGACATGGATTACTGGAACCATGTCCTGTGGTCTGATGAGACCAAGATAAACTTATTTGGTTCAGATGGTGTCAAGAGTGTATGTAGGCAACCAGGTGAGGACTACAAATACGTGTGTCTTGCCTACAGTCAAGCATGGTGGTGGGAGTGTCATGGTCTGGGGCTGCATGAGTGCTGCCGGCACCGGGAAGCTACAGTTCATTGAGGGAACAATGAATGCCAACATGTACTGTGACATACTGAAGCAAAGTATGATCCCCTCCCTTCGGAGACTGGGCCGCAGGGCCTTATTTCAACATAATGACCCCAAACACACATCCAAGACGACCACTGCCTTGCTAAAGAAGCTGACAGTAAAAGGTGATGGACTGGCCAAGCATGTCTCCAGACCTAAACCCTACTGAGAATCTGTGGGGCATCTTCAAATGGAAGGTGGAGGAGTGCAAGGTCTCTAGCATTCACCAGCTTTTGAATGTCTTCACGGAGGAGTGGAATAGGACTCCAGGTTCAAGAGGACTCAAGTGGCAACCTATGAAGCTCTAGTGAACTCCATGCCCAAGAGGGTTAAGGCAGTGCTGGAAAATAATGGTGGCCAAACAAAATATTGACACTTTGGACCCAATTTGGACATTTTCACTTAGGGGTGTACTCACTTTTGTTGCCAGCGGTTTGGACATTAATGGCTGTGTGTTGAGTTATTTTGAGGGGACAGCAAATTTACACTTGTATACAAGCAATACACTCACTACTTTACATTGTAGCAAAGTGTCATTTCTCCAGTGTTGTCATAATCTTCACAAAAATGTGAGGGGTGTACTCACTTTTGTGAGATACTGTATGTCAGCCCCCCCCCCACACACACACCTGTATATATGTCAGCCCCCCTCACACCCACACACACCTGTATATATGTCAGTGCCCCCCACACACACACCTGTATATATGTCAGCACCCCCCCCACACACACACACACCTGTATATATGTTAGCACCCCCCCCACACACACACCTGTATATATGTCAGCCCCCCTCACACACCTGTATATATGTCAGCCCCCTCACACACACACACATACACACACACACACACCTGTATATATGTCAGCACCCCCCCCCCCCCCACACACACACACCTGTATATATGTCAGCCCCCCCCCCACACACACCTGTATATATGTCAGCTCCCCCCCGCACACGCACCTGTATATATGTCAGCCCCCCCCACACACACCTGTATATATGTCAGCCCCCCCCACACACCTGTATATATGTCAGCCCCCCCCCCCCCCCACGCACACGCACCTGTATATATGTCAGCGCCCCACACACATACCTGTATATATGTCAGCGGCCCCCACACACACCTGTATATATGTCAGCGTCCCCCCCAACACACCTCTATATATATATATCGGTCAGCAACCCCACACACACCTGTATATATGTCAGCGTCACCCCCCCCCCCACCCCCCACACACACCTGTATATATGTCAGCGTCCCCCCCAACACACCTGTATATATATATATCGGTCAGCACCCCCACACACACCTGTATATATGTCAGCGTCACCCCCCCCCCCCCACACACACACACACCTGTATATATTGTAGCCCCACATACACAAATCTGTAAACACACAAGCCTCTAGCCCCTCCCTGTACACAAATAGACCCCCTCCCTTTCTTTTGCAGCCCATACTTCTAGCTTCCTCCCTGGCCCCAGCTCATTTTCACAAAGCTGACATATTGCTGAGAAGCATAGTACAGACTGTCACAAGAGGGGTGCACATGCACATAGTAGCCAGAGGTGGCAGTAAAGAGCTCAATGACTGAGTCAATGACATGAGAACAGCAGAAACTCTGGGATTGTTTCTATACTGCACAGCACGGATCCCCTTCACCCGTCCTGCCTTCTTCTGACCCGGGCTGGCCCCTTGGGCCCCCGGGGCCCCTTACAGCTGTAACAGCTGTACCCCCCTGATGGCAGTCCTGCCTATGCTATCCAAAAAGCTTAAAAATATTTTTTTTTGGCTGGAGCTACACTTAAAAAAATGTACCTGTTCCGACAAATTCAACTTAAGAACAAACCTACAGAGCCTATCTTGCTTGTAACCCGGGGACTGCCTGTATATGTTTGTATATTAAATTCACTATGTATCTTTCAAAAAGTGTTTCCCAGTGCTAAACCTTTCATCAAAAATTCTAAATTGCTGCTTTTGTAAGTTTTAAAAGCCAGTACAAAAGAATAGTAGTGGTAAACAGAAAACACTTGTGGATTTAACTAATATTTTTTTTGTAGAATTCTCCTTTAAGGGCGCATGACAAAGGGTGTATCCTGTGCCTACATACTTTTGCTAATAGCAGTTCCTCGTTCCCATCTCAAAAAGTTGGAAGGTATGTCTTTGGTATAGCCAACTTATGTTTATTTTGTGTACGGATTGTAAAACAAATTTATTGATTCTTTTTAGAATGTATTACTCCTTTTACCTGAACAGTTGCAGTTCAACTAATGATGAAAAAATAAAAAATGCTGGTTAAATGAACACTAAAAAGTATATTTGAAAACAAATATGCCTTTTAGAAATGTATCAATAATGTTACAAAGAAATATATTTTTATAAATTTTATAAGAACTTAAAGTCCTAATTTGATAATAAGCAATAGTTTTGCCATGACATGAATATTGTAACCTGCAGTGTTACATAAAAATAGCTCGTTCTTTGATTCTAAAATGTTGTTGTGTTCAGCACATTTTAGCATCGGTACCCATACAGTACATGTGTATGCCTTTGTACACACAGTCGGACATTCCGACAACAAAATCCATCGTATTTTGTCCAAAACTGGTGTTGCATACACACGGTCGGACAAAGTTGTCGGAAAATCTGATCGTTCAGAACGTGATGACGTTATTTAGTTACGGCGGGACTATGTTCAGGCTAGTATCCAATAGCTTTGGTATAGGAATTTGATCTGAGCATGCGTCTGTGGCACTTTGTCCGACCGGAATTCTCTACAAACAATCGGACAAAGTCAGATCGGATCATGCTGTTGGAAAATTTTTATATCCAGCTCTCAAACTTTGATGGTCGGACATTCCGATGGAAAAAGTCAGATGAAGCCCACACACGGTCGGATTATCCGACAACACTGTTCGATCGGACATTTTCCATCGGAATGTCCGACCGGGCTTACTCCCATCATTGCCAGCGTATTTGGCTTCATGGAAAAAAACTACCATAAGTTCTTGTGTCAAGTTGACTGACCGTGAACTGATAGAGGACAGGGAACTGACACAGAACAGCTATAATTTATGGACCCTCCAAGTGCATAAGAAGGTGACGACAGTGGGCTAGACATGCAGGATGATTAGGAAAACAGGAACAGTACTACTTTCAAACCTTGGGCAACATAGATCATATCCCCTACTATGAAACTACACGTTGTAGCAAGCCCCTCAGGACCTTGTCATTTTTATGGTCATTTGTGTCACCTGTTGCTAGAAAGTAGTTTTGTGTACCTAAACATGCTTTTTGCATTGTATTATGAAGTAATTGAAAATAAATGTTTTTTACTTCATAAGCATACATGCAACTATATGTACCTTCTGTGGGTTTCTTGCCTTTTTTATTTTATTTTTTATTTTGTATATAAAGAAAGTGATATTGGCAGAACATCACATTTTGGTTATTCTTGCAGAAAAGGAGCTAATAAATTTTTTTTTTAATTGTGCCCCACGTGCCTTTTTTTTCAGACTTGTTAGACAAAGCTTCAATTACAAACTCTACTAACTAATAGCCGTCAGTCACGCCTCATCTCTTCGCTGTGACTTTTTAAACTTGTGAAATTAAATTGAATCTGGCATAATGCACTTTGCATCATAGCTGTTTGCATTGATTATTACAATTCAATGTCCAGGTGAAATTTAAGAAAAGTATGACTCTTCTAGGACCCCCCCTTTCCTCCTTCTACAATCCATGCTCTTCCAAAGACTTCCATCCCACTTTCTACTCAACCTATGCCTTCTCTTTCCCCTCTCCTAAACCGGAGGCTGCTCTCCTACGCCTATCCTTGATGACTTGGGAGACCAGACCCCCCCACTCCCACTTTTTGGTGACATGTTTGCAGACCGCTAAGTACAGTTACACTCAGTCTCCTCCCATAGGTCCTCGGTGGCTCTCTGATGGAGCTTTTAGTACCCTACTCCCACCCCTCCCTTCCCAAACTCCTAGATATTCCTATAAATCCTTCTAAACTGCTTTTTATCTGCTTGGAATTGTAAATCGATTTGCACATTGTTATACCTCAGTAAAATATTCAAACAAGAAAAGTATGACCCTGAGCTATGTATAAAAAACATGTTTGTTAAATCTTTTTTTTTCTGACCTGCAAGGTAAAGCCATAATGTGATGTAAAACTTACGTTAAAACGAAGCCTTCCACAGATGCGTTGTCATCTGTGGAGGCCGCCTCCATCTTCCTTCCGGGTCCGCTGACTCTGGCTGTGTGACTGGCCGGAACCGCAATGACGTCACTTCCACACATGCATAGGAGAGCCGTAATTTACGGCACAGGATTCTGTAATGGTCTTTCCTTTCCTGCATGCATCGATGATGTCATCAGCTGCATATATAGTAAATAATAAACAGGACCTATAGGGAGTGGTGTATTTAGGTTTTGTGCTGCCCTAGGCCTGACTAAATTCATGCACCCCCTAATTTAAACCCCCTGGCGGTATTTCAGCGTCTGGCTCGGGGTGGAGATTCTGTACCAAAAGCGGTAACCCTGAGCCAGACTCGGGAACGCATTGCTGAATCCAGAAGGAGGTTTACTTACCTTGTCCCCTGGATCCAGCGATGTCCCTGTGCTGTACGAGTGTCTCGTCCTCCGTTCGATTCATCACGGAGCCGATCTCCGCTCCCTGCGAGCGTTGCTACACACGGGGATGGAGATCGGCACCAAATTCAAAAAGTGAAACATACAGTATACTGTTATCTTACAGATTACATTGCTGTATGTAATTATTTCACATCCCTTTTGTCCCTAGTGGTCTGCCCAGTGTCCTGCATGTAGTTTTTAAAAACTGTTCTTTATGCCTGGAAACTGGAGATTGTCCATAGCTACCAAAACTGTCCCTTTACATCAAAAAACAATTTTAGTGTAATAATAAATTAGAATCACTCGCAGAATTGAGCGATAGCGATTTGTGGGGAGATCCGTCATCAAATACTGAAAAGTAATGACAGTGACAATTCTGCAACTGAGCAAATTTCAGTGTTTTTGATTTGATTACATTATTGAATAATTTTTATTATTGTTATATTATTATTTGGTATAATTATGTATAGTTATTTATTATATTATAATTTATGATTTCATTTTTCAAACTTTATCACACCCGGGATGTCTGCTAGACTCTGGTTTGGACAGATTTAAGTGAGTTATTCCTAAGAATTACAAGACTACAATATAAAACGCCAAATTTTCATGCAAAATAATTGTACCACTTTTAGCACCTAAAATCTGAAATAATCGTACCGCCAGTTGCGATCCAACCTTCCTGTCGAGGCCACACCCCTTTCTAGTTAAGACCCCCCTATCATTTGTAAACCGCACCCCTTCCGGACCCCCGCCCCCTCCATCTCCCCCTAGCAGCAAAAATACCCCCTTTCAGCACAAATCCTCACCCTCAGATAACCCCTTCAAGTACAAATCCCCTTTCTCACCACAAACCCTTGCTTCAATCCCCCCTCTTAGTAGAAATCCCCCATCTCTCCCTCCCAGCATAAATCCCCCTCTCAGCACAAACCCTCCCCCCCAGCAAAAATCCCCCTCTCAGCAAAAATCCGCCCCTATCTCTCCCTCCCAGCATAAATACCACTCTCAGCACAAATCCTTCCCCATCACCCTCCTCCCAGTATAAATCCTCTTCCGTTGCCAGCATAAATTCTCCCTCTTAGCAAAAATCGTACCCATCCCCCCCTCCCAGCATAAATTTCCCCTCTCATCACAAATCCTCTCCCATCTCCCCCTCCCAGCATGAATCCTCACTTCCAGAAAAAATCCTCCCTCATCTCAAACCTGTGCCTCCTTCTCTCCCCTCCCAGTAAAACCCCCCAGATCCTTCTCCTGTTCTGTAAGAGTAGCCTGCTCTGCTGGGACATGTAATGCCCTCTGCGGGGGCTGAGATATGGCAGCTTCCTATGCTGGGACTTGTAATGTCCTAGACTACAGGGGACTAAAGAATGGAAGCACACTTTGCTGGGACTTGTAGTGCCCTCTGTGGGGGACTGAGGATTCCTTAGTCCCCCCAAAGTCTAAGGCACTACAAGTCCTAACATAGGAGGCTGCCATATCTCAACCCTCCACAGAGTATACTACAAGTCCCAGCATAGGAGGCTTCCATATCTCAGCCCCCCACAGAGGGCACTAGAAGTCCCAGCATAGGAGGCTTCCATATCTCAGCCCCCCACAGAGGGCCCTACAAGTCCCAGCAGAGTGGGCTGCCACCAGTCCTGTAAACACAGCATGAGGAGACTGCACAGCTTTCCACCCCCTGACACTCACTCCTTGGCTGCCATACACTCCTCCCCACTCTCCCCTTACAATGGTGTCCTACCTGAGTCTGGGCGCCATGTTGCGCTGCATGGTGAAGACCCCAGCGCAGCACACAAGACTGCAGATCACTCCGCCACTGGTCAGGCACAGCAGTGGCTGTGGGCAGCAGATGCGGTAGATTTACTAAAACTGGAAAGTGCAAAATCTGGCGCAGCTCTGCATGGTAGCCATTCCACTTCTAACTTAAGCTTGTTCAATTAAGCTTTGACAAAAAAAAACCTGGAAGCTGTTTCTATGCAGAGCTGCACCAGATTTTGCACTCTCCGATTTTAATGAAACAACCCCTATGTAACATTTTCAACAACTCTTTACTTGATGCTACACTAAAGCCACACAACAGTTAAGGCAACCTGCACAAGTATTGCAACTTCCGAGTACCGCAAGATGAAAGTAGCTTTGTAGAAGATAACTTACCAAATGTCTCAGATGAAGCCAGAGGTAAATCAAAAGAGGGACCTACAAGAAAATAACAGTTCTTTGCTCTTGTACACACGGTCGGAGATTCCGACGGAATGTGTCCTATTGGACCGTTTTGTCGGATAATCCGACTGTGAGTGGTCTGCATCGGACTGTTTCCGTCGGAATATCCCATGGACCAACTTTTCCAACTTGCCGGTAAAATTTTCAGACAAAATGCTCCGATCGGACATACTCCGATCATGTGTAGCCTAGTGCCACGCATGCTCAGATCAAATTCCTAGACCAAAGCTATTGGCTACTAGCCTGAACGTAGTCCCGTCCTAACGAAATAACGTCATCACGTTATGTACAATCGGTTTGTCCGACAACTTAGGCCGCGTACACACGGGCGGACTGTCCGCCCAACTAGGTTCGTCAAACAGTTTGACAAACAGTCCGTTCAAAATTAGCATGAACGGACTTGACCACACACGACGAACGAACAGTCCGCTGAAAACTTGCGCGATGACGTGAACGGCACGTACGACGGGACGAGAAATTCGGCGTCCGATACACTGCAATGCAACCTTCGCCGTGTAAATTCTTTGAGCATGCGCGAGACTTAGTTTGCCGAACAAGCCTACACACGAGCGGACTGTCCGCTCAAACCAAGTTTCAGCGGACAGTCTTACGGAAATTCCGAAAAACTTTGTTCGTCAGACTGTCCGCTGAAACTGTCCGCTGAAGCCCACACACGAGCGGACTGTCCGCTGAAACACTGTTCAGCGGACAAAGTTGGACGAACAGTCCGCCCGTGTGTACGCGGCCTCAGTCTGACCGTGTGTATGCAACATCACTTCCGGACCTCTTCCAGAATTAATCCGTCGGAATAACTCTGACGGATTTGGTTGTCGGAATCTCCGACCGTGTGTACAAGGGCTTTGACAGCAGAGGTTACAGATGCTTCTTGGGAAAATAATCTGACAGAGTGGGCACTTGTACTTCTTGCCTCTCTGATCAGTGGGGAAAACAATCAAATCTTATCCTATACAACTGAGCCATCTGCAGTCCAACATCTGCTGAGATCCTCCAGCACTGGTCACTTCAGCTTCAAAACATCAGGTATTCAATGGCACCCACGTTCTAACTGGCCATCAATCACATGGACAGCAGATCTAACATTACCAACAGTTTTCAGGAGCATACTTACTCCTACATACAGTATGGTCACACTGTACGCCACCCTTGCTTGCTGAACTAATAGCATCTCCAGGTGCAGAGTTAACAGGCTTTCAGGAAACTTTACCTAAATGGTAGCCAGATTAAGCAGACCCTCAATATGGAGTCTTTACTACACTGCCATATCATTTGTTGAAACAATACTCTATTCAACTCCCATTTATTTATATAACTTCTATACAAGTGACATTTCTCCTGTTTAATTGAAGAGAAGATATATCAGATATCAGTATCAGTATACGCTTGGAAGTCAGCTCACTGGAAATGATTATATGAGTATAGATGGGGCTACAAGATTAAATTTGATCAGTCACAGTGCATGATTTTTTTTATAACCTCGTGATGCAGCCTGCATTATGAATTAGAGGGTGCCATCAGCCCCTCCTCATACAAGTCAACTGAATGCTTGTTAGGGTTATCTATGGACATAAGATGACTGCCAGGATGTTGCAGCCACACGCAACATTT
Organism: Lithobates pipiens; assembly: GCF_037356315.1. Lineage (NCBI taxonomy): Eukaryota > Metazoa > Chordata > Amphibia > Anura > Ranidae > Lithobates > Lithobates pipiens. Next base: position 32,113,424 of record NW_027507787.1, read on the forward strand.
TAGGAGTGAAAATTGATCTATTGAACTGATTTATTTAGCTATCACTGGCATTTCATTGGGTTAAAGCAAAGTTCCACCCAAAAAATGGAACTTCCACTTTAAGGGGAGGTGACCCCCTGACATGCCACATTTGGCGTGTCATTATTTTGGGGAAGGGGTGGAGCGGAAACCCTCTTTTTAGAGGGTTTTAGCTCCCACTTCCTCCCGGGGCACCACGGCACCGGAAGTAACTTCACCTGTCCCCCCTCCCTCTCGGCAATCATCTGGGACACGTCACAGGTCCCAAATGATTGCCCGGCCAGTCACAGCGCGCATCACGGCTCGTGTATGCGCAGTGCGCGCCCGGCTGTGAAGTAAAAGCTAGGTGCCCACAGTGATAATGCCGGCACTGCAGAGAGGAGGGGGAGACGAGCGGGGCTTCGTCCCCCCGCATCGCTGGACCCTGGGACAGGTAAGTGTCTGATTATTAAAAGTAAGCAGCTGCAGTATTTGTAGCTGCTGACTTTTAATTTATTTTTCTTAGTCGGAACTCCGCTTTAAGGCTGGCCCCAGAGTTATCAAACATGCATATTTGGCCCAAAGGATCAGGCACCTTTATACCATGATTATTCTACAAAACAATAATTTGGCACTACAAGATGATTTCTAAATGATTTGGGTCACTGCACTTTGCACATCTCAAATGTGCCTTGAACAAGGCACTCACCGTATCTGACAATTTTGCTGATAAGTCATTAATAGTGCTCTTTCCAGGTACATGCTCAGATATATAAAGAAACATTTTGTGCTCTTCAGTTTATTTATAGACTGTGCTTCTCTAGGCAGTTTTGGCAAAAAACAAATAAGCCCATACATGTTAAACTCCAATAACATGGCACAGACTAAAGACAACTCCTAGTTTTGCTCCCTCCCAGATGTGTGCAGTTTCACAATAAATCAGCAAAAAATAAATGTCTATACAAATCAGAATATACCGTACCAGAGCATATTTGTTCATAAAGCAAGAAAAAAACTATTCCTAGAAAAGAAAAAAAAAACGCAAATTTCACAGGTCATGCAAAAATGCCAGCTGATAATAGTACAAACTTGTGTTTCTTATTTCCACTACATAACATGCAAGACAGCTCTGTTCTGATTTGATGCTAGTATCCAATGAGTGCTGCAGGGCTTTAGGTTGAGTTGATGTTGCTCATAAATGATACTATGAACAAATACTGTCCAAACTGGTAATGGGGTATCTCAAAAGATGTATGCTTTTTACTGGACTACCCTTGTCTTTTATTTGTGTAATATCATATATTCATGGGGCTCTTTCATTAACCACCTTCAGACCGGACCATTTTGCTGGTAAATGACCAGAGGTCTTTTTACAATTTGGCACTGCGCTGCTTTAACTGGTAATTGCGCGGTCATGCAATGTTGTACCCAAACAAAATTTGCGTCCTTTTCTTCCCACAAATAGAGCTTTCTTTTGATGGTATTTGATTGCCTCTGCGATTTTTATTTTTTGCGATATAAACGTAAAAAGACCGCAAATTTTGAAAAAAAATGATATTTTCTACTTTTTGTTATTATAAAAATCCAATAAACTCAATTTTAGTCATACATTTAGGCCAAAATGTATTCAGCCACATGTCTTTTGTAAAAAAAAAGTCAATAATTGTATATTTACTGGTTTGCGCAAAAGTTATCACATCTACAAACTAAGGTACGTTTTCTGGAATTTACGCAGCTTTTAGTTTACGACTGCCTATCTCATTTCTTGAGGTGCTAAAATGGCAGGGCAGTACAAAACCCCCCCAAATGACCCCATTTTGGAAAGTAGACCCCCTAAGGAAATTGATAAGTGGCATGTTGAGCCCATTGAATATTTTATTTTTTTGCCTCAAGCGATTGAATAATGACAAAAAATAATTTTTTTTTTTTTTTTACACAAAGTTGTCACTAAATGATATATTGCTCACACATGCTATGGGCATATGTGAAATGACACCCCAAAATAAATTCTGCTGCTTCTCCTGAGTACGGGGATACCACATATGTGGGACTTTTTGGGAGCCTAGCCGCGTACGGGGCCCCGAAAACCAAGCACCGCCTTCAGGCTTTCTAAGGGCGTAAATTTTTGATTTCACTTCTCACTACCTATTACAGTTTTGAAGGCCATAAAATGCCAAGATGGCACAAAACTAGGGTTGCCACCTGTCCAGGATTCACCCGGACAGTTCTGGTTTGGGTTCATGTGTCCGGGTTTCAGACTGTCTGAAACCCGGACACATTATTTAGACTGGACTATGGCTTTTCAGTGGTTGTCTCAGCTGAGAGTGTCTGTAACACTCTTTCACAGCCCCTAAAGCCAGCACTAACAAACCACCCCCCCAAACACATACAGATGGGAGAGGAGAGAGGGCTTGATCTGCACCTCTTCCACCCCACCCCTACCCCTCTGTGTCTGCACACACTCCAATCCCCGGGGCTGTGCCTCAGAAAAGGAAAGTGGGAGCCGGAAATTTGAAGTCCAGCAGCCTCAGGTCCATCTGGTGCTGACTGCTAAGGTGTGAGTGGGCTCACCATCCATCCATCCCTGTCTGTAACTGAAGTCTCCCCCATTCTCTCTCTTGCCTCTGAGTAAGTACAGTAAGGCAAATTGGGGTTCTCAGAGCACCCTTACATCAGAGTTCCCCTTTACACCAGCAGCCGTAGTGTTTCCCCTTACATCAGAGTCCTCTTCGTTCTCAGTGTTCACCCTTAAATCAGGGTTCCCAGTGCATCCCTTATGTTAGAAGCCCCAGAGGTCTCCCTTACATCAGAGTCTGCAGAGTCCCCCCTTACAGTGAAAGGGAACTCTGCGAGTTCAGATGTAAAAGGGGAACTCTGTGGACTCTGATGTAAAGGGGGACTCTTGTTATTAACTTCATATGATTAGAAATGTTATTTAGTAGCAAAATATATGTATAGTTTATACAAAAAATTGCTGTGCACCACAAAAGTGTTCAGGTTTGACTTGAAGAAAAGGTGGCAACCCTACACAAAACCCCCACAAATGACCCCATTTTAGAAAGTAGACACCCCAAGCTATTTGCTGAGAGGCATTTTGAGTCCATGGAATATTTTATATTTTGCCACAAGTTGCGGGAAAATTACAAACTTTAATTTTTTTTTTTTTTTCACAAAGTTGTCACTAAATGATATATTGCTCACACATGCTATGGGCATATGTGAAATGACACCCCAAAATAAATTCTGCTGCTTCTCCTGAGTACGGGGATACCACATATGTGGGACTTTTTGGGAGCCTAGCCACGTACGGGGCCCCGAAAACCAAGAACCGCCTTCAGGTTTTCTAAGGGCGTAAATATTTGACTTCACTCCTCACTACCTATTACAGTTTTGAAGGCCATAAAATGCCAAGATGGCACAAAACCCCCACAAATGACCCCATTTTAGAAAGTAGACACCCCAAGCTATTTGCTGAGAGGCATGTTGAGTCCATGGAATATTTTATATTTTGCCACAAGTTGCGGGAAAATTACAAACTTTATTTTTTTTTTTCACAAAGTTGTCACTAAATGATATATTGCTCACGCATGCCATGGGCATATGTGAAATGACACCCCAAAATAAATTCTGCTGCTTCTCCTGAGTACGGGGATACCACATATGTGGGACTTTTTGGGAGCCTAGCCGCGTACGGGGTCCCTTCAGGCTTTCTAAGGGCGTTACAGTTTTGAAGGCCATAAAATGCCAAGATGGCACAAACCCCCCCCCAAATGACCCCATTTTGGAAAGTAGACACCCCTAAATTTAGGGGTACACTAGTGAGACTAGGTAATAAATGGCGGGTGCCCTGAAACTATAAAAAAAATAACTAACCAACCAGCGTCACCTGTAACAGTTATATGGTGATCACTGGTGAAAGGGTTAACTAAGGGGCAATCAGGGGGCTTTATGCGGTAGTATATGGGGGTCCCTGGCGCTATAAAAAGCTGCGGCGAACCTAAATACCTACCTGCCTAACTAGCGTCACCTGTGACACTAATACAGTGATCAGAAAAACGATCGCTTATTAGGCTGGGTTCACACTGGAGCGATGTGGGAACGCCACGAATGCGCGGCGGGTTCTCGCATCGCGTGCCTCCCGGCGGCAGTTCACACTGCCCTATGCGAACTGCTGGGAGTATCAGTGAAATGTTAATGACACCCCCAGATCAGTTCGCATATCGCAGTGCGATCTGCAAACTCGGATCGCATGGTGTGAACACCCATGCGATCCGATTCTGCTGCGGACCAAAAAAAGGGTCCCGTGTGAGTTTGCGGCGGGTGCGGCGGGTGCGACACGAATTCAGCCATACTATCTGTATGGCTGAACTCGAATCGCACAGAGATCGGATGTGATTTGCACTGCAGTGCGGTGCGAATCACATCCGTTCTCATAAACCGCTGCAATGTGAACCCAGCCTTAGTGACACTGGCGACGGGGGGTGATCACGGGGTTAAACCTTTATTGGGGGGTTAGGGGGGTACCTTAGAACTAAAGGGGGCTAACCCTAACTGCCCTAACAGTTATTACAGTCACAAATGACACCCGCCGGGTGATCAGGGGGTTAAACCTTTATTAGGTAATAAATGGCGGGTGCCCTGAAACTATAAAAAAATAACTAACCAACCAGCGTCACCTGTAACAGTTATATGGTGATCACTGGTGAAAGGGTTAACTAGGGGGAAATCAGGGGGCTTTATGCGGTAGTATATGGGGGTCCCTGGCGCTATAAAAAGCTGCGGCGAACCTAAATACCTACCTGCCTAACTAGCGTCACCTGTGACACTAATACAGCGATCAGAAAAATGATCGCTTATTAGGCTGGGTTCACACTGGAGCGATGCGGGAACGCCACGAATCCGCGGCGGGTTCCCGCATCGCATGCCTCCCGGCGGCAGTTCACACTGCCCTATGCGAACTGCTGGGAGTGTCAGTGAAATGTTAATGACACCCCCAGATCAGTTCGCATATCGCAGTGCGATCTGCAAACTCGGATCGCATGGTGTGAACACCCATGCGATCCGATTCTGCTGCGGGCCAAAAAAAGGGTCCCGTGCGAATTTGCGGCGGGTGCGGCGGGTGCGACACGAATTCAGCCATACTATCTGTATGGCTGAACTCGAATCGCACAGAGATCGGATGTGATTTGCACTGCAGTGCGGTGCGAATCACATTCGTTCTCATAAACCGCTGCAATGTGAACCCAGCCTTAGTGATACTGGCGAGGGGGGGTGATCACGGGGTTAAACCTTTATTGGGGGGGTTAGGGGGGCACATTAGAACTAAAGGGGGCTAACCCTAACTGCCCTAACAGTTATTACAGTCACAAATGACACCAATGCAAAAAAAAAAAAGCAATTGGTGTCACTGTGACTGGGGGGGCAGGGGTAATTGGGGGGTAAAGGGGGGATGTGAGTGTGCCTGGCATGTTCTACTGTGTAGTGTAGTGCTTGTGCAACTCACCGATGCTCTCTCCTCGGTGCCGGAACGAAAAATACCGACACAGAGGAGAGAATACATCACTTCCTCTCCTGTGTTTACATTACAGGAGAGGAAGTGATGTCACGGGACATTTTCATTCGTCGGGAGCGATCGCGAGGGGGTGGCCATGAATGAATGGCCGTCCCCTCGTCCGGGATCGCTCCCGAACGAATACCGACCGCCGCAGGCACCGGGCGGGGGCCCGATCGGGCCCCCGACCCGCGGGCAGGCAAGGACGTACATGTAAGCCCTTATGCCTGCCCGTGCCATTCTGTCGACGTACATCGTCGTGCGGCGGTCGGCAAGTGGTTAAAGTATAAGCTCAAACTTTTCTTTTATAGTTTTGGTAAATGTAGACTAAAGCATGTTTTTGTGTCACCTGTGTTCCAATGGGTAGATTTCTTGTCCGCCAGACAAAAAAAAAAAGTTAGGGAACAACCCTCTTATACAGTTGTCACCAAAACAAGTGTGCTCATTGGGAGATTCTACCTCTATTCCTGATTCGGTGACAACTTACATTTTTTTATCTGAGCTCACTTTTATTGTGGATAACAAAGGACACCAGATCAAATAGAGGGGTGAATCTTCCCAGTGTGGATACAGACTGTAATTAAAAATTGGCAGAGGTTTAAATCCCTCACCGGTCCATCCAAAACAACATAAGAAAATGTTTTGGCTTTACATACACTGACTAATATTTCATATTTCGGTGGCTGCTAGCAAGATGCATCACATGCAGGCGTATTCAATCTCATGAGCATTCCAGTAATGAGATATCCCCACCAGAATTTCCAGGTCTGCCCAACTGCTGCAGCTATTACAACTCAATTGAGAATATTGTGCTCTTCCAGTGTATGTTCCACAACACAGAACAGACAAAAATTTGGGCAAGCCAGTAGTAAGGGAATGAATGACACCTTCAATATGGCCTTACATGTAGGAAATCAGATAACCGCTAGGAGTCTATAAGTGCCACACAGCCTACATTCTACAAGCATAGCTTTTCTTTCAAGGAAGGCAATCCAAATAGACTTTACATCTGTGCTCCGCACAGAACATAGCCATGCACCCTGTGGCTGTAAAGCTGGACAGGCTCCCTTGGTTTATTAGGACCCCCTGTAAAGCTTTTGATCACATCAGAGCTGCTTTTCTCCCTCTACATATCTATAGGAAAGCAAAAGCAGCTTAATGGGTTAGTTCACCTTTTCACAAAAAAATGAAAAGTTGAACTAACTCACACCACCATCCCCACCTCTCTCTTTCTTTGTGCATGTGCCTTTTGTGATCCCCATAGTCCAACATCCTCTTCAGCTTGTATAATGGTCTGGCAACTTAAAACTTCACTCATAGTGCTGGAGACTGTATAACAGCATACTGCTCACAAAGACGAGCATTAATTGGTCAGCCTCCCAGGCCACATTACCTTACTGTACCAATGAGTAGTGATGGCCGAACGGTTCGCCCGGCGGTCGTTTCGCGGCGAATTTCCGACTTTCGCCGTCCGCGGGTTCGAACGCCTTTTTCCGTCGTTCGCCCCGGCGGACTTACGTGTTTAATGTATACAAGAACTTTAACCTTTCGTGACACGTTTATCATGTGTTACAGGACAACCAATTGAGACATGACAGCTCATGGACACTTGGACATTCCCCCTAACCTATAAATACACCCGATCCGGTGGCCATTTTACATTCTTTCTTCTGTCACTGTAGGGAAAGGATCCTGTGTGGAGTAGGGACAGAGAAAACGCTAGCTATTTGGTACACAAAAGTTCTTTTCAGGACTGGTATAGGTGTTAGGTCAGCAGCCTGAGTTTCTTTTGTCAGTTTAGATAAAGGGACAGAGCGCTGTATGCTGCTATTTTAGGGACAGCTCAGCCAGATTAGTCTTTCTTCATCATCATCATCATCATCATCATTAGCTGTTACTATCAGGTCCACAAAAGAGCTGTTCCAGCTAATCGTTCCAGCCTACTCTTTTTTGCCAATTTGTATAGGGACAGGCAGGAAGCAGTGTGTCAGGCAGTGAGGATAATTTTAAAGACTTGCTGTTACTATTAGTTCCACAAAGGTTCTTTTCAGGACTGGTATCAGTGGTACGGTAATAGGCTTGTACACGTATAATATTCTTTCTTCCAAATATAGAAAGAATATTATACTTGACTGCTGCCCTTCTGCTGCAGTCTGCTAATCATTCACAACTCACTTGTTCCACAAAAGTTCTTATAAGGACTGGTAACTTGGTCTGTCTAGGGTGCTACGGTACATAGGCTTGGGTGCGGTACAGTCTGCTGTTCTGTAAGGACCGCTATCGGTCCACAATAGATAGGGTTGCCGTGCACTACTGCTGACCGCTGCCCTATACTGCAGCAGTCCTTCAGCGGTATAGGGACTGACGCACAGTCTGCTAAACACTAATACACAACCTGCTTGGTCCACAAAAGTTCTTATAAGGACTGGTAACTTGGTATAGGGTGCTACGGTACATAGGCCTGAGTGCGTTACAGTCTGCTGTTCTGTAAGGACCGCTATCGGTCCACAATACATAGGGTTGACGTGCACTACTGCTGACCGCTGCCCTATACTGCAGCAGTCCTTCAGCGGTATAGGGACTGACGCACAGTCTGCTAAACACTAACACACAACCTGCTTGGTCCACAAAAGTTCTTATAAGGACTGGTAACTTGGTATAGGGTGCTACGGTACATAGGCCTGAGTGCGTTACAGTCTGCTGTTCTGTAAGGACCGCTATCGGTCCACAATACATAGGGTTGCCGTGCACTACTGCTGACCGCTGCCCTATACTGCAGCAGTCCTTCATTGGTATAGGGACTGACGTACAGTCTGCTAATCACTAACACACAACCTGCTTGGTCCACAAAAGTTCTTATAAGGACTGGTAACTTGGTATAGGGTGCTACGGTACATAGGCCTGAGTGCGTTACAGTCTGCTGTTCTGTAAGGACCGCTATCGGTCCACAATACATAGGGTTGCCGTGCACTACTGCTGACCGCTGCCCTATACTGCAGCAGTCCTTCATTGGTATAGGGACTGACGTACAGTCTGCTAATCACTAACACACAACCTGCTTGGTCCACAAAAGTTCTTATAAGGACTGGTAACTTGGTATAGGGTGCTACGGTACATAGGCCTGAGTGCGTTACAGTCTGCTGTTCTGTAAGGACCGCTATCGGTCCACAATACATAGGGTTGCCGTGCACTACTGCTGACCGCTGCCCTATACTGCAGCAGTCCTTCAGCGGTATAGGGACTGACGCACAGTCTGCTAAACACTAACACACAACCTGCTTGGTCCACAAAAGTTCTTATAAGGACTGGTAACTTGGTATAGGGTGCTACGGTACATAGGCCTGAGTGCAGTACAGTCTGCTGTTCTGTAAGGACCGCTATCGGTCCACAATACATAGGGTTGCCGTGCACTACTGCTGACCGCTGCCCTATACTGCAGCAGTCCTTCATTGGTATAGGGACTGACGTACAGTCTGCTAATCACTAACACACAACCTGCTTGGTCCACAAAAGTTCTTATAAGGACTGGTAACTTGGTATAGGGTGCTACGGTACATAGGCCTGAGTGCGTTACAGTCTGCTGTTCTGTAAGGACCGCTATCGGTCCACAATACATAGGGTTGCCGTGCACTACTGCTGACCGCTGCCCTATACTGCAGCAGTCCTTCATTGGTATAGGGACTGACGTACAGTCTGCTAATCACTAACACACAACCTGCTTGGTCCACAAAAGTTTTTATAAGGACTGGTAACTTGGTATAGGGTGCTACGGTACATAGGCCTGAGTGCAGTACAGTCTGCTGTTCTGTAAGGACCGCTATCGGTCCACAATACATAGGGTTGACGTGCACTACTGCTGACCGCTGCCCTATACTGCAGCAGTCCTTCATTGGTATAGGGACTGACGTACAGTCTGCTAATCACTAACACACAACCTGCTTGGTCCACAAAAGTTCTTATAAGGACTGGTAACTTGGTATAGGGTGCTACGGTACATAGGCCTGAGTGCGTTACAGTCTGCTGTTCTGTAAGGACCGCTATCGGTCCACAATACATAGGGTTGCCGTGCACTACTGCTGACCGCTGCCCTATACTGCAGCAGTCCTTCATTGGTATAGGGACTGACGTACAGTCTGCTAATCACTAACAAACAACCTGCTTGGTCCACAAAAGTTCTTATAAGGACTGGTAACTTGGTATAGGGTGCTACGGTACATAGGCCTGAGTGCGTTACAGTCTGCTGTTCTGTAAGGACCGCTATCGGTCCACAATACATAGGGTTGCCGTGCACTACTGCTGACCGCTGCCCTATACTGCAGCAGTCCTTCAGCGGTATAGGGACTGACGCACAGTCTGCTAAACACTAACACACAACCTGCTTGGTCCACAAAAGTTCTTATAAGGACTGGTAACTTGGTATAGGGTGCTACGGTACATAGGCCTGAGTGCAGTACAGTCTGCTGTTCTGTAAGGACCGCTATCGGTCCACAATACATAGGGTTGCCGTGCACTACTGCTGACCGCTGCCCTATACTGCAGCAGTCCTTCATTGGTATAGGGACTGACGTACAGTCTGCTAATCACTAACACACAACCTGCTTGGTCCACAAAAGTTCTTATAAGGACTGGTAACTTGGTATAGGGTGCTACGGTACATAGGCCTGAGTGCGTTACAGTCTGCTGTTCTGTAAGGACCGCTATCGGTCCACAATACATAGGGTTGCCGTGCACTACTGCTGACCGCTGCCCTATACTGCAGCAGTCCTTCATTGGTATAGGGACTGACGTACAGTCTGCTAATCACTAACACACAACCTGCTTGGTCCACAAAAGTTTTTATAAGGACTGGTAACTTGGTATAGGGTGCTACGGTACATAGGCCTGAGTGCAGTACAGTCTGCTGTTCTGTAAGGACCGCTATCGGTCCACAATACATAGGGTTGACGTGCACTACTGCTGACCGCTGCCCTATACTGCAGCAGTCCTTCATTGGTATAGGGACTGACGTACAGTCTGCTAATCACTAACACACAACCTGCTTGGTCCACAAAAGTTCTTATAAGGACTGGTAACTTGGTATAGGGTGCTACGGTACATAGGCCTGAGTGCGTTACAGTCTGCTGTTCTGTAAGGACCGCTATCGGTCCACAATACATAGGGTTGCCGTGCACTACTGCTGACCGCTGCCCTATACTGCAGCAGTCCTTCATTGGTATAGGGACTGACGTACAGTCTGCTAATCACTAACACACAACCTGCTTGGTCCACAAAAGTTCTTATAAGGACTGGTAACTTGGTATAGGGTGCTACGGTACATAGGCCTGAGTGCGTTACAGTCTGCTGTTCTGTAAGGACCGCTATCGGTCCACAATACATAGGGTTGCCGTGCACTACTGCTGACCGCTGCCCTATACTGCAGCAGTCCTTCAGCGGTATAGGGACTGACGCACAGTCTGCTAAACACTAACACACAACCTGCTTGGTCCACAAAAGTTCTTATAAGGACTGGTAACTTGGTATAGGGTGCTACGGTACATAGGCCTGAGTGCAGTACAGTCTGCTGTTCTGTAAGGACCGCTATCGGTCCACAATACATAGGGTTGCCGTGCACTACTGCTGACCGCTGCCCTATACTGCAGCAGTCCTTCATTGGTATAGGGACTGACGTACAGTCTGCTAATCACTAACACACAACCTGCTTGGTCCACAAAAGTTCTTATAAGGACTGGTAACTTGGTATAGGGTGCTACGGTACATAGGCCTGAGTGCGTTACAGTCTGCTGTTCTGTAAGGACCGCTATCGGTCCACAATACATAGGGTTGCCGTGCACTACTGCTGACCGCTGCCCTATACTGCAGCAGTCCTTCATTGGTATAGGGACTGACGTACAGTCTGCTAATCACTAACACACAACCTGCTTGGTCCACAAAAGTTTTTATAAGGACTGGTAACTTGGTATAGGGTGCTACGGTACATAGGCCTGAGTGCAGTACAGTCTGCTGTTCTGTAAGGACCGCTATCGGTCCACAATACATAGGGTTGACGTGCACTACTGCTGACCGCTGCCCTATACTGCAGCAGTCCTTCATTGGTATAGGGACTGACGTACAGTCTGCTAATCACTAACACACAACCTGCTTGGTCCACAAAAGTTCTTATAAGGACTGGTAACTTGGTATAGGGTGCTACGGTACATAGGCCTGAGTGCGTTACAGTCTGCTGTTCTGTAAGGACCGCTATCGGTCCACAATACATAGGGTTGCCGTGCACTACTGCTGACCGCTGCCCTATACTGCAGCAGTCCTTCATTGGTATAGGGACTGACGTACAGTCTGCTAATCACTAACACACAACCTGCTTGGTCCACAAAAGTTTTTATAAGGACTGGTAACTTGGTATAGGGTGCTACGGTACATAGGCTTGAGTGCGGTACAGTCTGCTGTTCTGTAAGGACCGCTATCGGTCCACAATAGATAGGGTTGACGTGCACCACTGCTGACCGCTGCCCTATACTGCAGCAGTCCTTCAGCGGTATAGGGACTGACGTACAGTCTGCTAAACACTAATACACAACCTGCTTGGTCCACAAAAGTTCTTATAAGGACTGGTAACTTGGTATAGGGTGCTACGGTACATAGGCTTGAGTGCGGTACAGTCTGCTGTTCTGTAAGGACCGCTATAGGTCCACAATAGATAGGGTTGACGTGCACCACTGCTGACCGCTGCCCTATACTGCAGCAGTCCTTCAGCGGTATAGGGACTGACGTACAGTCTGCTAAACACTAATACACAACCTGCTTGGTCCACAAAAGTTCTTATAAGGACTGGTAACTTGGTATAGGGTGCTACGGTACATAGGCTTGAGTGCGGTACAGTCTGCTGTTCTGTAAGGACCGCTATAGGTCCACAATAGATAGGGTTGACGTGCACCACTGCTGACCGCTCACCTATACTGCAGCAGTCCTTCAGCGGTATAGGGACTAAGAGTTTTGTCACAGGGTCATTTAAAAAATGACATGCAGAGGAAGAGGCAGGCCCTTCCGCAGGGGTGGTAGGGGTAGGGCAGGAGCAACAGGCTTGAGCCAAAGTGGGAAGTTGCAGAAGGTGCGTTCAATTACTTTAAAGGATGCACCAGACTTGGTTGAGTGGCTCGCTCAGCCTTACTCTTCTGCACCCTCCTCATCCTCTCGATCTGCACCCTCTTCTTCACTCTCTGCTATGTGCACCCCCAAAGACACTACCACCAACAACACGACCACCACCACCACCACCACATACCTTCCGCTTGAGTCACTGGAATTATTTTCCGATCCATATCAAGAGGACATTTCTGATGCGCAGCCACTCTTGGTATTGGATCAGGAAGAGGAGGTAGCAACAAGCGCTACTCAGCAGTCTGACGCCAGTACCCAGATCAGCCCAAGGAGGAGGTTGGTCCCCGGTGTTGCTGCCTACTCTACTTATAGCGGTGGGGAAGGTGACGTTGATGATGACGTGTCTAGTGATGTCACGTGGGTGCCCACAAGAGAGGAAGAGGAGGGGAGTTCAGAGGGAGATATGGACCAGCAGATAGGGAGGAGAAGCAGCAATGACTTACATTGCACAGCAGGGACAAAGCAGACTGCAAATGTATCAGGAGCGAGTCATCGACCATGTACGGTCACATCTGGCGCTCCCAGGACACCGGCACATGGCTCCGCAGTGTGGGCTTTTTTTAACGTGTCCGCTGCTGACAATAGCGTTGCCATCTGCAATCTTTGCAGTCAACGCGTTAGTCGCGGTAAGCCCAATACTCACCTAGGGACGACCGCCTTAAGAAGGCACATGAGCAGCCATCACCGAGCCCAGTGGGAGCAACGGAACACACAAAGCCACACTGCAGGCTCTCACCGTCCAGCCTCGTCTTCTACTTCTCCTTCTCCTCTCTCCTCACAATTGTCCTCCACTCCACCTTCCATCACGCCAAGCTCACATTTTTCTGCAAAAAGGCAGGCTTCCGTGGGCCTAATGTTTGAGCGTAAAAAAATGATGACGCCGGATAACCCTCTTGCCCAACGGTTGGCGGCTGGCTTGTCAGAACTCATAGCCCGCCAACTACTGCCATATAAACTGGTGGACTCGGAGGCCTTTCGCAAATTTGTGGCCATTGGAACACCACAATGGAAGGTCCCAGGAAGGAAGTATTTCTCAGAGAAGGGCATCCCAGAGCTATATGGCCATGTTCAGCGGCAAGTGAATGTATCTCTGGCACACAGTGTCGGTGCCAAGATACATCTGACCACAGACACGTGGTCTAGCAAACACGGGCAGGGAAGGTATATCAGTTTTACTGCCCACTGGGTGAACCTTCTGACGGCCGTCAAGCATGTAACCCGTGGCACCCGTGTAGATTTGGTTTTACCGCCACGGATTGCATGCAGGCCTGACTCTTCTTCTCCTCCTCCTACTCCATCCTCCTCCCTCTCCTCCTCAGCTGCCTCCTCCTTTTCCGCTGCTAGCGTCTCTTCCACTGCACCGCCCAAGCTCCCCAGAACCTATTCCACATGCCAGGTGAGACGTTGCCATGCCGTGCTGCGTCTGTTGTGCCTGGAAGCAAAGAGCCACACTGGCCCGGCACTCCTTTCAGCTTTGCGTTCACAGGCAGATGAGTGGCTAACACCGCTCAATTTGACAGTTGGTAAAGTGGTGTGTGACAACGGTGCCAATCTGCTTAGCGCATTGAAACAGGGCAAAATCACGCACGTGCCGTGCATGGCACACGTCTTAAACTTGGTCGTGCAGCGATTCCTTGTCAAATACCCTGGGGTCCAGGACATCTTGCGGCAGGCAAGGAAAATCTCGGCCCATTTCAGAAGATCTTACACGGCCATGGCTCGCCTTGCTGACATTCAGCGGCGACACCATCTGCCGGTCAGACGTCTTATTTGCGATTGCCCGACGCGATGGAACTCAACCTTCTATATGCTTGATAGGCTGCTCCAGCAGAAACGTGCAGTTAACGTCTACCTGTATGAACTCTGCGAAAGAAACGGTTCTGGGGAGCTGGGTTTTTTTTCACCGCGCCAGTGGCTGCTCATGCGCGACACATGCAGACTTCTGCGGCCATTTGAGGAGATCACCAAACTGGTCAGTCGCAGCCATGGCGCCATCAGTGACATGGTACCTTATGCCTTCTTTCTGGAGCGTGCATTGCGTCGTGTCATTGATCAGGCTGTGGAGGAGCAGGAGCGGGAAGATGAGGAAGTCGCAATGCTGGATGAATTCCCAGGGGGGGCTACTCTATCTGAGACAAGTCAACAACAGGAGTCTGATGAGGAGTCAGAGGAGGATGGTGCCGGGGCGGATGAGCAGGAGCAAGAAGAGCATGCTTTAAACCTTTCTGGGATCCCTGTTGTGCGAGGATGGGGAGAGGAGAATGAAGAGGACGACATTATCCTGGATGATGAGCAGGAGCCAGGCCACCACACCGCTTCCACTTTAGTGCAAATGGGGGCCTTCATGCTCCAGTGTTTTAATAGGGACCCCCGTATAAAAAGCATGAGGGTCAAGGACCAGTACTGGGTGGCAACGTACTTAGACCCCCGGTACAAACACAAAATGGCGGAAATGTTACCGCCGTCGCAGAGGGCTGTCAGAATGCAGCACTTCCAGGCCTTGCTTCGAGAAATGCTGCATTCTGCTTTTGCGTGCGCTGGCAGAGGAGCAATTCCCACTCCCAGAGAAGGATTTGCGGGTACCAATCCAACAGCGCCTGCAAGAAGAGGCCGGTTTGAAGATGTGTTGGTGACTTCGGATATGAGGTCATTCTTTCAGCCGACCCATCGACAGGTGTCATCCGGATCCAGCATCAGGGAACGCCTAGACCGTCAGGTGTCCGACTACATTGGGTTAACGGCCGATGTGGACGCTCTGAGGAGTGATGAACCCCTAGACTACTGGGTGGGCAGGCTTGACCTCTGGCCAGAGCTTGCCCAATTTGCAATCGAACTGTTGGCTTGCCCCTCATCCAGTGTCCTGTCCGAAAGGACGTTCAGCGCAGCAGGGGGGATTGTGACCGATAAGCGTACTCGCCTAGCTCACCACAGTGTTAACTACCTCACATTTCTAAAAATGAATGAGGCATGGATCTCGGAGGAATTCAACACATGTGATCAGTAGACCATGTATATGTCTATAAACAATTTTTGGAATCAAGCACACAGACCTTCTTAATTCATTTGGCTCACTTCCCTGACCCAAAAAAGCACACCGTACTATATGCCCCTACCCTCCTCTTTGAAGAGGTTGAGCGGTGTCATATTTCTACTGGGGCTGCTTATTATGAGGGGTTCCCACCATCCCTGTGCTGTGCTGACTTCCTCCTGGGTGTTCTTATTATGAGGGGCTCCCACCATCCCTGTGCTGTGCTGACTTCCTCCTGGGGGTTCTTATTATGAGGGGATCACACCATCCCTGTGCTGTGCTGACTTCCTCCTGGGGCTGCTTACGGTGCTGCTGTCAGCGCTGTATGTCACGGAGCTGCTGTCAGCGCTGTATGTCACGGAGCTGCTGTCAGCGCTGTATGTCACGGAGCTGCTGTCAGCGCTGTATGTCACGGAGCTGCTGTCAGCGCTGTATGTCACGGAGCTGCTGTCAGCGCTGTATGTCACGGAGCTGCTGTCAGCGCTGTATGTCACGGAGCTGCTGTCAGCGCTGTATGTCACGGTGCTGCTGTCAGCGCTGTATGTCACGGAGCTGCTGTCAGCGCTGTATGTCACGGAGCTGCTGTCAGTGCTGTATGTCACGGAGCTGCTGTCAGCGCTGTATGTCACGGAGCTGCTGTCAGCGCTGTATGTCACGGAGCTGCTGTCAGCGCTGTATGTCACGGTGCTGCTGTCAGCGCTGTATGTCACGGAGCTGCTGTCAGCGCTGTATGTCACGGAGCTGCTGTCAGTGCTGTATGTCACGGAGCTGCTGTCAGCGCTGTATGTCACGGAGCTGCTGTCAGCGCTGTATGTCACGGAGCTGCTGTCAGCGCTGTATGTCACGGTGCTGCTGTCAGCGCTGTATGTCACGGAGCTGCTGTCAGCGCTGTATGTCACGGAGCTGCTGTCAGCGCTGTATGTCACGGAGCTGCTGTCAGCGCTGTATGTCACGGAGCTGCTGTCAGCGCTGTATGTCACGGAGCTGCTGTCAGCGCTGTATGTCACGGTGCTGATGTCAGTGCTCTGTATTACGGTGCTGCTGTCAGTGCTCTGTATCTCCTGCACCCTCTTGTTTGCCTACCCTGGTCCCTGACCTTCCCTCTCCTCCATTGCCTTCATTAGCTCCATAGTCCTGAATTGTCAGAACAATTTCCCAAATAAAAAAAAAATGCTTGTAGTTATCGATCCCAAATTCACCTCATACATGTATTATGCTATTGTCCAGGTGGTGGGACTACGTGCTACCCCCTAATAATTACCCCGTGGCCGCAAATTCGACCTAAAGGTTTGCGAAATTCGCCTCCCATTGAAGTCAATGGAGCCCGCGGCGAACGGTCGTTTTCGCGAACGTTTGTGCCCGTTCGCGTTTCGCGTTCGCGAAACGTCCCGTCGGAAGTTCGTCCATCACTACCAATGAGAATCTATTCTTTGCTTAGGGATGCTGTTCCAGAAGAAATGAGCCTCAAAAGGATCCTCATTGATTAGTGCGTTCATGTGGCCGAGGCTGAACAATGAGTGCTTACCATTGCTCATATTATGCTGTTACATAGCCGCCGGTGCTGTGTAGTGATGTTTAAAGTGCTGGACCATTATACAGGCTGGAGAGAATGGCAGAAGATGGAAATGTTATAAGCCACATATATCGAAGAGCCAGAGGGATGGGAGGGTGTTTTAAGTTAGTTCACTTCTTAATGTTTTTGTGAAATGGCAAATTAACCCTTTAAAGCAAGTCATTAGAAGGTCTAGTGCAGGTCAAGGGCACCTATAAAGGAATTCTAAAAGATCACGGAAGACTCTCAAAACCCAAAGCCCATCGACCCAGGTCCTCACTCTTCCTGAGCCACAGAGATGTCTGACTTCCAGACACTATGGGGTGGTCCAGAAACTACCCTAAATCTTCTCTGTCAGCAAAACTCAACTAGACCATAGTCATTGTTCTAAATACATTGCTGCAAAATAATCAGTAAACAGGAAATGTATCCATGCCATATAGAAAGCCATTATAGTGTCATAGTGGGGTTGATTTACTAAAGCTGGAGAGTGCAAAATCTGGGGCAATCCGGCAAAGAAACCAATCAGCTTCCAGGTTCTTTTGTCAAAGACTAATTGAGCAAGCTAAAGGTAGAAGCAGATTGGCTACTATGCACAGTTGCACTGGATTTTACACTCTCCAGTTTTAGTAAATTAACTCCAGTATAATCTGTAGGGTTCAGAGCTCAGGGCATTGGGAAGTAGGAAAGCCACAGTTTTGTCTTAATCTGTCCCCAGTAGCACATTCTCACTTTTTCCTAGAACTTCCAGGTATGAAGGAGCATGTGACATGGGAAGCACTAAGGTGGCCACTAAGCACTTGTGGCGTCACATGGGGAGAGTCCACAGACCTGTGTGAGGTGCAACTTCAGGAACTATCAGCTTACACATTGTAGCCCCTGGATCCCAGCAGCTTTACAGAGCAAGTTGGGGGAGCAAAGGAAAGGTGGCTATATGCTGTTAGTGAGAGTAATTAATGTGAACCTGTTTTCTGCCCTGCAGGGACATTGTTCCTATTTAATTCACTGGTAAAAATAAATAGAACACAGGTAAGATCATCATCATAATGCCACATAAGTGCGTCGTATGAGTGAAGTAGCACCCTGGATGTACTAGCAGGTCTGAGGAATGATGTGGAGGAGGGTACATAGTATATGGATGGCTGCCTGCTGAGATACATTTACTACTGGAGCTTCCTTAATGAGAACAGTTAGTACAAAGCTAAATATAATTTCAATTGCTATGGAACATCTATTTTGGTATGGTTCCACTTCCAGTGTTAGTAAACAAGTAGTATAATAGCATTATTACATAACATATTACCTTTACTGCCATGTACAAGCTTAACCACCTCAATACAGGGCACTTACACCCCCTTCCTGCCCAGACCAATTTTCAACTTTCAGCACTCTCACATTTTGAATGACAATTACTCAGTCATGCAACACTGTACCCATATGAAATTTGCATCCTTTTTTCACATAAATAGAGCTTTCTTTTGGTGGCATTTAATCACTAGTAGGTTTTTTTTTATTTTTTGTGCTATAAATAAAAAAAGACCATACATTTTGTGAAAAAATGCCTTTTTCTTTGTTTCTGTCATAAAATTTAGCAAATTAGTAATTTTTCTTCATAAATTTTGGCCAAAATTTATACTGCTACATAGCTTTGGTAAAAATAACTCAAAATTGGTGTATATTATTTAGTCTTTGTGAAAATTATAGAGTCTACAAACTATGGTGCCAACCACTGAAAATTGATCAAATCTGGTCAGGCCTTCAGTACATCAGGTGTATCTCATTTCTAGAGACACTAACAAGTCAGAAAAGTTCAAATACCCCCCAAATGATCCCTTTTTAGAAGGCAGACATTCCAAGGTATTAAGTAAGTAGCATGGTGAGTTTTTTTGAGTTGTAATTTTTTCCCACAATTCTTTGCAAAGTGAAGATTTTTTGGCGATACCACATGTGTGAGACTTTTACACAGCCTGGCCACATACAAAGGCCCAACATTGAAGTAGCACCTTCAGACGTTCTACAAGCATAAATGATACATCTCATTTCTCAACCACTTATTACATTTTTGAAGGCCTTGGAGCACCAGGACAATGGAATTGCCCATAAAATTACCCCATTTTGTAAAGCAAACACCCCAATGTATAATCTATGAGGCATTTTGAACAGTTCATTTTTTTCCAGAAGTTTTTGGAAAATGTGTAAAAAAAAAAAAAATTAAAACGCATTTTCTTGTTCTTACATCACGGGACACAGAGCTCTATCAATTAATTAGTGGGTTAGATAGTCACCCTCAGGTGATTGAACACTGGCAAATCCTAATTACAAGGCAAGTTCCTCCCCCATATATATCCCCTCCCATATGGAGAGTACCTCAGTTTTTTCATCAATGTCTAAGGTGGTTGGTCACGTTAAAGATGTGCTAAGCATGGGCAGCATGTTCATCCAGAACCTCTGTTGAACAGATCTACTGTTGCAGCCACGACAGGGGGGCGTGACCGGATGTGAGTGGGAGTGTGAATGAGTGAGGAGTGAGAGCATGGTGTAGCTCTCCCCCTCTCCACCCTGCCCTGACTGGAGCTAGCCGCTTTGACCCCTCACCACCCGGGCTGCTGGAGACTGGAGGAGCAGCCCCCTACCTTGCTTCTGGGCGGTCTCCCCTGCCTGTGCGGGTGCCGCTCGTCTGGCCGTGCTCCGCCGCTTCCTGGGCTCCGGGATCTGTCAGGTCGGAGTCAGTCCCACTGGCGTGGGTAAGTTATTGGTGGAGAAGAGGTCGTGAGTCTCGCAGAAGATATCGCAAGATTTCGAGCGCCACCTGCTTCCTAGTCACATCGCTTGTTGCTGCCACTATGAGAGGAGGTCTCCTCACGCTGCCGTCCTTTAGCTGCAGAGGTAACAACTTTTGCTATTGATCTGTTGGCTGGCGTTATATAGGTCTATGCTGAGTTGAGGACTGTCCACAGAGAACCCCCTGAACTGTAGCGGTCTTGAACTTGTTTGTTTGTACATCTGGACGGAACTTGTTGCCCTGATTCAATTAATTTAATTGATTAAATAACATATAGGAGAGTGGTACTAAACAGACCATGGGCATAGATCTTAATGCTAGCTTATTGCTATCCTTCTTTTTTGCTGGACTGCATCGCCTCATTTGACTGTTCTGCGTTTATAATATTAGCTTGCATACAATTACTGCATACATCCTTTTTTGCTGTTTGAGATATCCTATCAGGGGTTAAAGTGTTTGGAGATTATTTATCTATTTTCTACGAAATGTTTATACCTCTGCATATTTGCTTGTAGTGCTGCACTTCTGCATTGCTGTTTCCCTCCGTTTTGCCTTCTAAAATTCAAGTTTGGATCGCATGCGGTGCGTCCTATATAGGTGCTTCATATTTTGTTTACATTACGATCAAATAGCGCTGAGAAGTTTTTAGCTTGTGGAGATACCCCCCAGCTTATCACTTTTTGCCTTCCTCCGCCTAAAGAGTAGGTTACGCCCGGAAATTTTGGGTGGGAGTGACACAGAGGTTTACTGAAGCCCTAGTGGGAAAAACCCTGGTCCTTATCCAAAGCTAATTATGTCCAGGAAAAGATCTCCTGAAGAGCAACCTCCTTCGGAGGGGTCTCAAACCACCCGCTCGGCTAAGGATAAAGCCAATCATATGGCTCTGACTGCGGCCGCAAAATTAGAACGATACACACACCCGGGCCTTGCTTCACCCCCAAAGACAAGTAGCCAACAGAATATTCTACAGAATAAAGATTCGAAAAACTCGTCTGGAGACAGAAAGAGCCAAGGTCATTATGCGACTAACCCTCCCACCCCATTGGTTTCTAAATCTGGAGGCACTAAGGGATCAGGGGGAGGAAAAACTGTAATGGCCAATGCAAACACAGAAGCGGTCGATACGTCAGCCAGTAACAATACACCTACACCTGATACGCTGGAGGGGGAGCCTACATTAAGGGACATACTGAATGCGATTAAAGATTGTAAAGTCTCAATATCCAGCTTTGATTGCCAGTTGAGATCCATTAAAGAGGAACTACTATCTATGAGACAAGAATTAAATAGGACTATTTTAAGGACCTCCGATCTTGAGTAACGTGTAGGTGTGATTGAGAACGAGCTGAGTCCTGTGAAGCAAGAAGTCGCATGTCTTAAAAATATGGTTGATAGCCAAGCAGCTAAATTGGACGAGATGGAAAACAGGAGCCGAAGAAACAATATTAGGGTGATAGGCCTCCCCGAGCAATGTGAGGGCGCTAATTTAATAGGTTTCCTAGAGGGGTGGTTCCGGAATCTCTTTGGGGTCACCGCTCTTAGTCCCCTATTTGCAATAGAACGTGCACATCGAACTCCAGCTAAAGTACGCCACATGTGGGACCATCCTAGGCCCATATTGATCAAAGTTCTTAACTACCATGACAAAGTGTCCCTACTTCGGGAAGCCAGGGAGAAGGGTGACATCAGATGTGAGGGGGCTAGGGTCTCTTTATATCCTGATTTCTCCCCAGATCTTCAGAAACGAAGAGCCGAATTCATTCCAGTCAAGCGCAGTATGATTAAGTATAAGTTAGATTACGCTCTCCTCTATCCAGCTCGCCTGAGGGTAATAGCACTCGGTAGGGCGCTTTTTTTTAATACACAGAGGGAGGCAACCCAATGGTTAGAAGAAAACAAAAAAGAGTTATAGACCTATGTAACTGAATTGGTTTTCATGATTTAATAACTTTATTGTTTGTAATTTGTTGCGTGGGGGATGAGGGGAAAAAAGATAGGGTAAGAGATATCAATATTTATTTGCACGTTTACTATATGTATAAAAAAGAGGGGGGGGGCTGCACTTTGAGGGATTGAGGCTAAAAGAATACATATGGGTGAGTGTAGAGGGGTGCATTTGTGCCCCTCGCTTTGGGTTTGATTTTTGATTGATGCACTAAGTAGAGATAGTGCAAGTAAGAGGTGGATGAGGTGTAGGAAGGTCACGGGTCAACCCCTAGGGGGGAGCCCTGTAGGGCGACATGGGAGGGTGGGGAGGGGGGCGGTTCTAATTTTAGGGAATGGGAGGGGTAGGGTGGGAAGGCTGGGAAATAGTGCACTAATATATGCATACACAAGATTAAGGATTTACCTCCTGGGAGGAGGTGGGAGGAGGTACCACAATTGGGGGGATAATAATCAAATTTATGTATTTGGGAATGACACGAATGTAATTATGTGGGAAGGAGAAGGTCTTTTTTCTTTCTTTCTTTTCTTTTTTTTTTTTCTTCTGTTGTTTGTTTCAACCTGCCCATTACATAGGTTATTAGTACGTGATGCAGGCAAAAAGAATTAAGGTAATGTCATGGAATGTCCGGGGTTTGGGAGATCCAACCAAGAGAGCTGTGGTGCTATCAGCACTAGAGGGCCTAGGGCCCGGATTGCTTTGCTTGCAGGAGACACATCTGACCTCTGAGACGGTCCCGTTTCTTCGTGGCCGGAAATTCCAAACTCAATTTCATTCGGTGTTCTCCTCATACGCAAGAGGGGTGAGCATTTTGATTGATAGGGAGGTTTTGTTTTCTTGTTATAATAGTCGTATAGACGCAAAGGGTCGCTATATTTTTTTATATTGCTGTATTGAAAACAACCCATATGTGATAGCAAATATATATGTTCCACCCCCATTTAAGTTGGAGATTTTACACGAACTAATATTATTTACAATAGACAAATCTAATATCCCTGTAATAGCAGTGGGGGACTTTAATTAAGTCCTAGATAAGTCCTTAGATAGATTCCCAACGGTAATCTCAACAACGGCAGGGAACGAGACGAGACTATCTCGCTTTCTGCATGAAGTGGGATTATGTGACTTGTGGCGTACTCAGTACCCGTTGGAGCGACAATATTCCTGTTTTTCAGTGTCTTTTCTTACTCTATCTAGATTAGATATGGCCCTGGTGAATAGCCAAGCTTTGGCCTTGGTGGAGGCAGTACAATATGGCCCAAGGGGGATATCAGACCATTCCCCCTTAACATTGACGCTTATTGTGGGGAATAAGCAACACCCAGGGCAATGGAAAATTGATCCTTCATGGCTAGAGATATTGGACGACCCAGAGCGTTTAATATCCAAATTGAAATATTTTATTCATATTAACGCGGGTACTGCATCGGCGGGAGCAATTTGGGATTCACTAAAAGCCTTTCTAAGGGGACTCTTTATCCAGCAAATTGCTGGAAATAAAACTAAGATGAGGAATCAGGTAGAGGAGGTCAGGAAGGCAGTATTAGGGGCAGAACACCAGTATATTACCAACCCAACCCCATCTACTCAGAAGGTTTGGTTAGAAAAGCAGCAAGAGTTTAAGATGATAACCAGGAGAAAGATAGATAATAGATGTATATTTCAGAGACAGGTGAATTTTGGGGAGGGTGAAAAAGTGGGTCGCTTACTGTCCCTATTGGTTAAAACAAACACTGTCCCTTCAACGGTACTAGCGGTGAGGACTTCACAGGGGGAGATCACCTCTGAACCTACTATTATTAAAAGTATATTTCACCATTATTATTGTTCTCTATATAAATCCCAGAGGGGGGGGGGGGGAGAAGGGGAAACAGCGGTTAATTTTTTGGAAAATATAAACATACCAAAACTATCAGTAGAAGATTCTATGGCAATGGAGGCCCCAATAACTATTGAAGAACTACGTAAAGCGGTGGCAGAGATGCCCAATTTAAAATCACCAGGACCTGATGGGATACCTATCGAGGTCTATAAGAAATATGGCGAGGTCTTGTTGCCAGAATTGCTGGAGGCATTGACCCAGGCTTTGGTGGTGGGGATGCTCCCTCCCTCAATGGTGGAAGCTAACATAGTGGTTCTCCCCAAGGAGGGGAAAGACCCTATGGATCCTGCTTCGTATCGTCCGATTTCGCTGCTATGTACTGACGTAAAGATCTTAGCGAAAATATTGGCAACACGTTTAAAAAAGTTTATCCATACGCTCATCCATCCTGACCAGTCGGGGTTTATCCCGAACAGGTCTACCAGTATTAATATACGTAGAGCCCAGTTGAATGTCCAGATCCCAGCAGATGATGGAGGCCCTAGGGCAATATTAGCCCTGGATGCAGCCAAAGCTTTTGATTGTCTCGAGTGGGAATATTTGTTTGAGGCACTTGTTAGATTTGGGTTTGGGCCAATTTTTGTCAAATGGATAAAGATGCTCTATACCAATCCAAGCGCAAAGATAAAAATTAATAATGAGTATTCTGATGCGTTTCAACTGGAACGAGGTACAAGGCAGGGCTGTCCCCTTTCCCCTCTACTTTTCGTTCTGGCAATGGAGCCATTGGCCATAGCTATTAGGGCGAACCCAGATATTCAGGGATTTAGGAGAGGTCAGATGGAGGAAAGGATTGCATTATTTGCTGATGATATTTTGCTTTTTTTGGGAGAAGCTCAATCTTCGCTAAAAGCGGCTATGAAAATGATCAGGGAATTCGTCCAAATATCTGGATTGACTATCAATTGGGATAAATCTGCACTACTCCCGATAAATATGGGGGCCACCAATGCAATACGAGATACTTTTAACTTGAAGGTGGTAGAGAAATTTAAGTACTTGGGGGTTTGGGTGGCAAGGGATGTAAATGGGTATCTGGAAGATAACTTAGCCCCTGTCCTGGTGAAGCTTAAAGATAAGGCGGATATTTGGAGCGGCCTCCCCATATCGATGGCGGGACGTTGTAATTTGGTCAAGATGGTTTGGCTTCCCCAAATTCTATATTTCCTCCACAACTCACCGGTATGGATTGGCTCGAGGTGGTTTAAAAAAATAGAATCTCTGTTTAGAGATTTTATATGGAGAAAGGGGTCACCCAGGATCAGCCTACGGACGTTGCAGCTACTGTTGGAGGATGGGGGGATAACGGTTCCACATCCTAGGCTCTACTATTTGGCGGCACAGATGCAGCACCTAGCAGGAGCAGGAATGTTAAGCGAAGGTACGCCCCGCCATAGCCTATTAATGTTAGGATGCCCCCACAGCACACTCATTGAGGCCCTTGAGGCAAACTCGTTTGGTATAAGTTGCCCGACAATCAACCAGATTATTAAACTCTGGAAAACAGCTAAGGCTATACTAGGATACCAGGGGATATCTGTATTGGCCCCTTTATGGAATAATAGAAACCTTGCCCGAAGTAGCTAAAGTTGAAAGATGTAGAGAATGGGTGAACCAAGGTATAAACCAACTAATCCAAATATTCCAGGGCTCAGAAATTAAATCATTTAATAGCTTAAAATTGGAGTTCTCGCTGTCGAACCAAGCATTTTATAAATATCTCCAGGTCAGGCATGCAGTCCAGTCACAATTTGGACCTCAAAAGGTTCAGTGGATTCAGATGCCTGTGTTAGCACAAATAACGTCCCAGGACACGCGCAAGGGACTGATTTCCTATATGTATGCTAGATTAGGGGATAAAATGTGGGATCATGAAGCCGTGCTTAAAAGTAGGAAAAAATGGGAGAATGATGTAGGTCCTTTGTCCAACTCCGACTGGGATCGGATAATTGACTATGGTACGAGAGTTTCGATCTCCCCTTCCCAGAAAGCTTCCCACCTTTTTTTTTCTATCGGGTGTACCATACCCCTAAGAAGATGTTTAAGCTAGGTTGGAGAAACAATTACCACTGTCCTAGATGTGGTATGACTGGCGACTTCATCCATATGTTCTGGAGGTGCCCGAAGTTATTTAGGTACTGGACGCAGGTTATAGACCAGATTAACAGAATCTTTAATTTAACACTGAAAGCAACTGTCAGGACTTGTCTCCTGACTATACCTGAGGATTCTACAATTCCCAACATCACTAAAACACCAGTGATTAGATGTCTTTTCCAAGCGAGGAAGTTAATTGCTTAACAATGGCATTCACATTCAGGCCCATCAGCTGAGACTTGGATGGCAAACATAAAAACGACAATAGGCAATGAAAGGGTCTTCTTCATTAAACAGGGCAATAACAAGAAGTTTATGAGTTTATGGGGGCCTAGTCTGTGGAAGTTGGGTATTCTACCATAGGTGGACGGGCTGCAGTTTTTGCACAGAAAACTGACTTTCCCTGTGAGTGTCCGCTGTTTTTTCCCCCCTGGTTGGGATTTCTATACTTTTTATATATATATTTTTTTTTATTATTTCTACATTTTTTGTTCTTTGTTATTTCTTTATGTATGTGTCTTTTTCTTCTCAGGAAGGGTGGGTCTTTCCCCTTGTTTTTTTTTTTCTTTTTTTTCCCTTCTTTAGGACTTCCCTGCTGGCCTCTCCAGGACTCTGTTTGTCAACCTGAGAGTGATACTGGTACAGAATTGGAGAGAGGAGGGGGGAAATCACATTGTAATTAAGTGTATGATGTGATCCTGTGGGGATTGAGGGGGGGGGGGGGGAGAAAAAATAAATTTAGGTACGGGATGCCAGGGGAATAGGTATAGCTATGGTATATACTTCGAGAACACCGGGGATGGGAAAGTATCTCACCACTTTGTCTACTTATCTTATATGTTTGTATTTTATTAAATAGTATGAAATTGTTATGTGACCACAAGGAATTTTTGTGAAAATATATGAAACTAATTAAGCCACGATGATGTGAAATTATGAATGAGACACTAATGAGCGGCAAGCTGAATTTAGTCTCTGGTACAAAAATACTGATGTGGCAAAAAAAAAAGATGTGCTAAGAAGAAAGCTCTGTTTGATGGTCTCTGCGGGGGCCTAGGAGCTATACAACCGGATCCATGCCTCGGGCCAATAAAAATGCCTAAGATGGATGGTACCTGGGCCTCGTGAAAGAAGAAATTAGGTTGTGCCTGTAATGTTTCTCTTTGAGGACTGGGCTCTGGGATCCAGCACTTTGGGGCACAAATTAAAAGTTACACAAAAAGTTTCTGGCAGAGTCTTCTACACGTCCAGGGAAAAGAATCCTGTAAGTAGGAACCCAGAACCGTGAAGGTTGGCACAACATTACCAGCCGTGATGGGTGAAGGTTGGGTCTGTCTGTTCTCAGCGGTCTTGCAGCGGGGATAAGGTAAGTGAAGACAATCCTAAGTATACACCTTATGGATTATTTTCTATGAGTAGTTTGCATATCTTACCTGCTTTCCGCCACTAGAGGGGGTAAGAGACATACGAAGTCTAGAGGGTCCCACGTAGTCCTCCGGTCGTCGCCTTTCTCGCCCCCGGCCGCCGGCATGTTGGTCCTACGCGGGCATGCTTTTAAAGCGGATTCGACGGGGAAGGGGGGGCATGTTTGCTAGCACCGTGCACAGCGCATCAGTGTGCAGGCACGAGGCGGCTGTTTTTAAAAGCCCAGGACGCCAGAGCCCTGTAAGCATTGGGAGATAGAGCTGTGGGCAGTAAGCATCTAGACAGGTTCAGATCCAGGCATATCTAAGACACCTACTTGGCATTAGGTTGTGCAGACTAAGCTAATAATAATATTGTAAGACTAGACACAACAGTGATTGCATTTATACTAGTACCTCTGCTTTTGTCAGATTAGGACTATGTCTCCCCCGTAAGAGGGTTTCAGGGGCAGGTAAGTCCTCCGCATAGTCTGATCATGTATACGACTGTAATTACTGCAGCTGCCTGCCTGTGGTATAGTATCTGAAGAACACCAGCAATTGGGGTATCTTTAGGTGCACACTGTGCAGATGGCACAATACACTGACTGTAACTGCTGCAGCTGCTTGTGGTATAGGACCAGAACAACACCAGCAATTGGGGTAGCTTCAGGTGTACACTGTGTACACTGTGCAGGGGGCACAATGCACCAACTGTAATTGCAATAGCTTCAAAGGAAATTAAGACACTATCTCTCCGTCTATCTCTCTCTATGAGCCGCAACACACTACACAAGGCCACCAGTGTGGGGTGTGTACTAAACCCCCTGCGCCATAATTAGCCACAGGCATCCTGCCTGTGGCCAATTATTGCTCTCTTCACTGACGGTGCTGTGATTGGCCAAGCATGCGGGTCATAGTGAATGCTTGGCCAATCATCAGGCAGCAATGCACTGTGATGCCGCAGTGCATTATGGGCCGTCTAATTTGGTGCAAACGGCTCATAATGTTCTGGTTTCACCGAACCAGCGAACATGGGTTCGACTTGAACACTCAGCTCATCCCTAGTAAGAATGCTGCTAGGAATATAGTCCTTAAGAAAGAAAAATTCTTGTTACTAATGGTAATTTACTTACTACTATATGAATCTGTCTACAGATGTAGGGAGCATAACGGTTCACTAGATGGCACTGAAAGTGCCATAGTGAAATATCCCTAGACACTGGAAAATATAATATGTATATGTATATATATATATATATATATGTGTGTTTATAAATTATACATTTTTTGAAAAAAACTTTTTGCCATAATTCATGTCCCAAAAAATGTGAAAAATAATTTTTTTACATCAGTTTAGGCCAATATGTATTCTACATATTTTTGGTTAAAAAAATCCCAATATATCCCGTATATTGATTGGTTTGCGCAAAAGTTATAGCATCTACAAAATAGGGGAAAGATTTAGGGACATTTTATTTTTTAATTGTTTTTACTAGTAATGGTAGCGATCTGCGATTTTTAGCGAGACTGCAAAATTGCGGTAGACAAATTTGACCCTTAATGACACTTTGGTGACCAGTGACACCAATACAGTGATCAGTGCTATAAAAATGCACTGATCACTGTATAAACCCTTTGGGTCTGGTATAGATTTTAAGGGGAAAAATAAATATAGGTGTGGGGTCCCCCTCCCAAAATCCAGACCCTTATCAGAGCAAGCAGCCTGGCAGGCCACCTCCTGAACCATACAAGGCCTCTTACCGACAACCCTGGCCAGTAGTTGTCGGGATCTGTGGATGGGGGTTTATTGAAATCCGGAAGCCCCCTTTAACAAGGAGACCCCCCAGATCCCATTATGTGAATGGCTATCTTGTACATTGTACCCCTACCCATTCACCAAAAACGTTTTAAAAAGTAAAAACCACAAGAGACAGTTTTTGACAAATCTTTTATTAAAAAAGAAGAAAAAAAGTGTCTGTCCCTCGATGTACATCCACCGTCAATCACGCTGCCCAACAGACCCGAAAACTAGCAAAAATGAAAATGCTCTGCCCTCCATGGGAGGCCTCCTGCCGACTGTTCTCTCTTTGCTTTGACAGCTCTTATATAGGCAAGGGCAGGGTCACCCACCCCCCACTTCTGATGTCATGTGATGCGAAGGTGTTGTTCATTTTTATATTGCTGGGAGCTGGCAATACATTACAGCTGACAGCAAGTTTAAAGTGCTTGTAAACCCCCCCCCCCCCAAAAAAAATAAAAAATAAACCTGCAAGACATAGCATACTAGCTCATTATGAATTACTTACTTAGATCGAAACCCTCGCAGCAGTCCTCTGACCTCTCCGGCCGACAACATCGCTCCCGGAATTACTTCTTGGTATCGCTGGATCAGGCCCTGTGATTGGCCGGAGCCGCGATGACATCACTCCCGTGCATTACTAACGGCATACTAGCTAAAGCAACGTCACGGACGTGCCATTGCTTCAGTGAGCATGTGCCGATGACGTTGGCACATGCTGATACAGGGGATATCACCTAAACCATGCAGGTTTAGGAGATATCTGGGGTAGCTACAGGTAAGCCTTATTTTAGGCTTACCTGTAGTCAAAAGTGGTTGTAAAGGGTTTAAAACCACTTTCAATATTGTACAGATGCACCACTTTGCAGACTAAGGGGACCCCCCTAAGCATGATATTTAAAGAAATATTTAATTTTTATTGTTTCACTTTAAGCATCATTTAAATCCCTGCTCCTTTAAAAATGATTGTTTTAAAAAAAAAAAATTTGAACTGATACATGTCCCCTAGGGCAGTACCCGGATCCCATACACTTTTTATGGCAATAACTTGTATATAAGCCTTTAAAATTAGATTTTTCATGTTCGTGTCTTCAGCTCCAGAAAGACTACTGCGTCGCTTTAACTGACAATTGCGGGGACGTGCAACCCAAAAGCAAAATTTATGTCCTTTTTTTCCCCCACAAATAAAGCTTTCTTTTCGTGGTATTTAATCACCTCTGCGATTTTTATTTTTTGCATTATAAAAAGAAGAAAAAAAGTGTCTGTCCCTCGATGTACATCCACCGTCAATCACGCTGCCCAACAGACCCGAAAACTAGCAAAAATGAAAATGCTCTGCCCTCCATGGGAGGCCTCCTGCCGACTGTTCTCTCTTTGCTTTGACAGCTCTTATATAGGCAAGGGCAGGGTCACCCACCCCCCACTTCTGATGTCATGTGATGCGAAGGTGTTGTTCATTTTTATATTGCTGGGAGCTGGCAATACATTACAGCTGACAGCAAGTTTAAAGTGCTTGTAAACCCCCCCCCCCCCCCCAAAAAAAATAAAAAATAAACCTGCAAGACATAGCATACTAGCTCATTATGAATTACTTACCTAGATCGAAACCCTCGCAGCAGTCCTCTGACCTCTCCGGCCGACAACATCGCTCACGGAATTACTTCTTGGTATCGCTGGATCAGGCCCTGTGATTGGCCGGAGCCGCGATGACATCACTCCCGTGCATTACTAACGGCATACTAGCTAAAGCAACGTCACGGACGTGCCATTTCTTCAGTGAGCATGTGCCGATGACGTTGGCACATGCTGATACAGGGGATATCACCTAAACCATGCAGGTTTAGGAGATATCTGGGGTAGCTACAGGTAAGCCTTATTTTAGGCTTACCTGTAGTCAAAAGTGGTTGTAAAGGGTTTAAAACCACTTTCAATATTGTACAGATGCACCACTTTGCAGACTAAGGGGACCCCCCTAAGCATGATATTTAAAGAAATATTTAATTTTTATTGTTTCACTTTAAGCATCATTTAAATCCCTGCTCCTTTAAAAATGATTGTTTTAAAAAAAAAAAATTTGAACTGATACATGTCCCCTAGGGCAGTACCCGGATCCCATACACTTTTTATGGCAATAACTTGTATATAAGCCTTTAAAATTAGATTTTTCATGTTCGTGTCTTCAGCTCCAGAAAGACTACTGCGTCGCTTTAACTGATAATTGCGGGGACGTGCAACCCAAAAGCAAAATTTATGTCCTTTTTTTCCCCCACAAATAAAGCTTTCTTTTCGTGGTATTTAATCACCTCTGCGATTTTTATTTTTTGCATTATAAACAAAAAAAAGACTGGCAATTCTGAAAAAAAAACTATATTTTTTACTTTCTGCTATAATACAAAATATCCTAAAAAAAAAAAACAAATTCATTCATCAGTTTAGGTCAATATGTATTCTGCTGCATATTTTTGATAAAAAAAGAAATAAATCGCAGTAAGCGTATGTTGATTGGTTTGAACAAAAGTTATAGCGTCTACAAAATAGGGGATAGATTTATAGACTTTTATTTTTTTTAAATGTTTTTAAATGCGAGTGCCTTCAGTACCACATGCACTGACCAACGTGCAGGTACCTCAGTTTGCGCAGCCGAGCCGATTTGCCACAGTATATATGCGGAAGGGGGTCGGCAAGTGGTTAATATGGTTTGCATGTTCGCTAGAACCTTTTGGCTGTTCAATGTGTTCTGGTGTGAACTGAACCGGGGGATGTTCAGCCCATCCCTATTGATCACGTTTTCCATTCTCATTAACTCCAGACTCTGAGAGAGACCTTGTTTTAAGATGCGCTTGCAGGTGCCTTCTGTATGTCTGGCTCTGAACCTTGCAACCCCACCCTTGCCACCCTCACCTCCCATGCCTCCTTGTATCGAGTCCACCAGTGAAGTAGTTGGGCTTCACACGTCTATCTGCAGAGGAGAGGGCCTTTAGGAGGGAGAGATTGTGACTTTATTGTGCCTTTATTGTGGCCAGGCAGGTAACTTTTTGAAGTCTTGTCCTACCCGTTCGGGAAACACTTGCACCTGAGGTCCTGTAGGGGATAGACCAGAGATATGCAATTAGTGGACCTCCAGCTGTTGCACAACTACAAGTCCCATGAGGCATAACAAGACTGACAGCCACAAGCATGAAACCCAGAGGCAGAGGCAGGATGGGACTTGTAGTTTTGCAACCGCTGGAGGTCCGCTAATTGCATATCCCTGGGATAGACCTTAGTTGGCGGTGTAACGTCCCCAGTTATCCCGAAGGATAAACCTCTAGTTCTGGTCACCCTTTCTTGGTCTGAGTCGTCCATCAAAACACAGGCTCTAATCGACTCTGGGGCTGCAGGCCTGTTCATACATAGTGCCTTTGTGTCTAAGCACTTGATTCCACTGCAGCTTCGTGCCACTCCACTTGCCATTGAGGCTATTGATGGAGACGTCTACAGCCTGCCCATGTTGACTATGACATAATCCAATTAGTAAGTAATTTCTTCACCTCATTACCCATTGATCATTGGTTATCCTTGGTTACAGAGGCACAACCCCTCCTCCAATTGGCATCGTGCTGAGGTTCTTTCCTGATCGCCGCAATGCAGTAAAATATGTTTTCAGAAAGTGGCTAAGATCTTGTGCACCTCTTCAATCTCCTCCTTGCCATCACAAATTTAGCGATGTGTTTGACAAAGGTCAAGCTGGTATTTTGCCTCCACACCAGTTGTATGATTGCGCAATTGACCTTCAACCTGGTGCCATGGCCACATTTACCCTTTATTGATCTCAGAGGATAAAGCCATGGAGGACTATGTTGCCGATGCACTTTCGCGTTCATCTGCAAGTCTTTGACTCCTGCTGGTGCATGGAAAACCGTGTTTAATACCAGGACAGGACATTACAAATACCTCGTAATGCCATTTGATCTTTGCAATGCTGCTACCTCCCAATCATATTCTGGCCACAGTTCGTACTAGTCTCACTTCACCATTGGGTAACAGAATTCTTGCTGCTCAGATCCATCCTCAGCACAAGTCGCCTGACAAGTCATCCCTGTGTGAACCAGCTCTCACAGTGTAAATTTGCTGTCCCCTCAAAATAACTCAACACACAACCATTAATGTCTAAACTGCTGGTAACAAAAGTGAGTACACCCCTAAGTGAAAATGTCCAAATTGGCCCCAATTAGCCAATTTCCCTCCCCGATGTCATGTGCATCATTAGTGTTACAAGGTCTCAGGTGTGAATGGGAAGCAGATGTGTTAAATTTGGTTTTACTAGCTGCCCCGAGTCACATGCAAGAACCAGGCCATACTGCATATTGTTAAATAAACAAGAGTCCAAATGCAGTGTAATGGTATATAATCTGGAAAACACATCTAAACGCTAGATGCCAAGACATAGCATACCGTGTAATGGATATTCGGAACGATCTACCTGTTTGTGTTAACTTTGCATCCTTATATTGTTATGCATGACATGTGCTGTGCCTTTATGTTTTTCTTACAAATAACTTGTTTTTCTTTTTTTTTTTTAAATGGTGTTATTGCTCTCACTCTTTTATACTGGTCACTGGAAGTTTAACATGCCACCTCATGGCAAAGAACTCTCTGAGGATCTGAAAAAATAATTGTTGCTCTACATAAAGATGACCTAGGCTATAAGAAGATTCCCAGTACCCTGCAGCATGGTGGCCAAGACCATACAGCGGTTTAACATGGACAGGTTCCACTCAGAACAGGCTCACCATGGTCAACCAAAGAAGTTGAGTGGACGTGCTCAGCATCATATCCAGAGGTTGTCTTTGAGAAATAGATGTATGAGTGCTGCCAGCATTGCTGCAAAGGTTGAACGGGTGGAGAGTCAGCCTGTCAGTGCTCAGACTATACGCCGCACACTGCATCAAATTGTTTTGCATGGCTGTCATCCCAGAAGGAAGCCTCTTCTAAAGATGATGCACAAGAAAGCACGCAGTTTGCTGAAGACAAGCAGACTACAGACATGGATTACTGGAACCATGTCCTGTGTTCTGATGAGACCAAGATAAACTTATTTGGTTTAGATGGTGTCAAGCGTGTGCGGCGGCAACCAGGTAAGGAGTACAAAGACAAATTGTCTTGCTTACAGTCAAGCATGGTGGTGGGAGTGTCATGGTCTGGGGCTGCATAAATACTGCACTGGAGAGCTACAGTTCATTGAGGAAACCATGAATGCCAACATGTACTGTGACATACTGGAGCAGAGCATGATCCCCTTCCTTCAGAGACTGGGCCTCATGGCAGTATTCCAACATGATAATGACCACAAACACACCTACAAGTCGACCACTGCCTTGCTAAAGAAGCTGAGGGCAAAGGTGATGGACTGGCCAAGCATGTATCCAGACCTAAAACCTATTGAGCATCTGTGGGGCACCCTCAAATGGAAGGTGGAGAAGCACAAGGTCTCTAACATCCACCAGCTCCGTGATGTCATCATGTAAGAGTTGAAGAGGACTCAAGTGGCAACCTATGATGCTCTGGTGAACTCCATGCCCAAGAAGGTTAAGGCAGTGATGGAAAATAATGGTGGCCACACAAAATATTGACACTTTGGGCCCAATTTGGACATTTTCACTTAGGGGTGTACTCACTTTTGTTGCCAGAGGTTTAGAAATTAATGGCTATGTGTTGAGTTATTTTGAGGGGACAGCAAATTTACACTGTTATACAAGCTGCACACTCGCTACTTTACATTGTAGCAAAGTGTCATTTCCTTAGTGTTGTCTCATTAAAATATATAATAAAATATTTACAAAAATGTGAGGGGTACTCACTTTTGTGAGATACTGTATAGTGTGCACTAACTGCCCTTCCACAGCAGACCCTCTATCTGCCAGTCTATACTGGGAAGGGGGAAATTTGGGGATGCGGGGAAGTTCTGTTCTCAAGGGGCTAGAAGGGGTTCTCTGAACTGGGAGGTTTAGGGGGGATTTCTGGTTGTAAACTGGCCTGTGTGTAACCCACTCCTGAGTACTGCACAATTCCCACTCCTGAGCCCTGCTGGGAGGCATGCAAGTTAAAAATCTGCACTTTTTCTTTGAAAAAAGCTCTAATATGTATATATATACACACACACACATGCGCGCGTAGTAGAAAATGGAAGAAATTGCAGTGGCGTGGATCATCCACCTCTCCCAGCCTGGCTTGATCACAGCAAACTGTGATTTGAAAGCATTGGTTCACTCACTCTTAGTTGTACGCAAACTGGTGCATATATAAAGGAAACTCATGCAGAATTAGCTATATACACTGTATATTCATTAGTAAGTCATATGTATTGTTTGCAATCTTAAACCGCTTGCCCACCGGCTCACGCCGATATACGTCGGCAGAATGGTACTCCTGCACAAACTGACGTACCTGTATGTCGGTCCACAAGACTTGATGTCTGCCGGCGGCCCACGATAACAGCTAGGAGAGGCAGAATGGTGAAATGTAAACAAAGCATTTCCCTGTTATGCCTAGTCACATGACAGGGATCTACTGTTCCCAGTGATCAGGAGCAGTGATCTCTGTCATGTCATTGGTAGCCCATTCCCCCTACAGTTAGAACACACTGAGGCCTCCTACAGTTAGAACACACGTAACCTTTTGATCGCCCCCTAGTGTTTAACACCTTCCCTGCCAGTGATATTTACACAGTAATCAGTGGCTATTTTTAGCTCTGATCACTGTATAAATGTCAATGGTCCCAAAATAGTGTCAAAAGTGTCCTAACTGTTCACTGCCATGCCACTGTCCTGATAAAAAAAATAATAATAATAAAAATGCCATAAATCTATCCCCTATTTTGTAGACGCTATAATTTTTACGCAAATCAATCAATATACACTTATTGCAATTTTTTACCAAAAATATGTAGAAGTCTACATATCGGCCTAAACCGAGTCTTTTTATGTTTATAGTTTAAAAACTAGAAACCGCAGAGGTGATCAAATACTACCAAAATAAAGCTCTATTTTTGGGAAAAAAAGGATGTCAATTTTGTTTGGGTACAGCGTTGCACGATCGTGCAATTGTGAGTTAATGTGACACAGTGCTGTATCGCAAAAAATGCTCTGGTCATTAAGGGAGTAAAATCTTCCGGGGCTGAAGTGGTTAAGGAAGAAAGTCTCATCCAGAAATCTCTAGGTAGTAAATTCTGATTGAATGAACACATTACTGTATGTTTGCAATGGGCCTCTGCCATTAATATTGATATTTAAATGGAATGAGTGCCCTCTAGTGGAATAAACTAAGGCTAGATATTTCTTTTTGCATGAACGCTTATAACCTTTTACATGGTAAACCAGCCTTTTTCAATCCTTTTACTATAGAGGAACACTAGAAATAATTTTCAGTTCTCATGAAATCCCTGCTACTACTCAATATATCTACAGCTCACAGTACATTAGCATGATAAGTAAGTTGTAGTTATAGGAAAGAAAGAATACGGCTTA
Organism: Lithobates pipiens; assembly: GCF_037356315.1. Taxonomy (NCBI): domain Eukaryota; kingdom Metazoa; phylum Chordata; class Amphibia; order Anura; family Ranidae; genus Lithobates; species Lithobates pipiens. Next base: position 32,150,125 of record NW_027507787.1, read on the forward strand.
CTTAACACATTTGACACCAAGCTTGGTTCATTTTTTTATACCCTCCTGTTCTATACGATACAATGATACTCATCTTTTTCAGTAATAATTATTAAAATTAAAACACAAACAGTGAAAATGTTCCTACCATCTTACATTTTTGGTCAGTGGCGACGTGCCCCCTTACATTGGTGATCACAGGAAATCTGCCCCTATATGGGCGGAGATTTGAAAAGTGCCCCTTTTCATATCTGGTCAGTGTAGAAGGGTTTCGTTCACATACTGATGTGTATCCTACACATACTGTAGCTGCCATCTTTTAATAGTAGGACACTTACCTGTCCTGGAGTTCAGTGATGTTGGCACCGCAGCTGATGTTTCCATTGCGGGCAAGGGAACCCCATTGCGCATGAGCAAGGCCCTGCTCCCATCTCCTACTGGCCCGGTGTTCTGCCATATAGTGTCCGGCCATCATATAGTGTCCGCACTGTACTGCGCATGCGCAGTACGGAGCAGACGAAGCTTCGGAAAATCTCCGAAGTTGAATGGCGCCTGCACCGTGAGTGGAGGTGGTAGCCCCACCATCCAAGCGGACATAGGGTTGTGAATATTAGAGGGGCCCTCGCGGGCGAGCTTCGCTCGCCACGATTCGGGCTCGGCCTCGCTGCGCTCGGCTCTTTTATATTCCTACTCTATGTCCACTTGGATAGTGGGGATAGAACCTGGACTCATGGCGCAGGCGCCGTTCATCCTCGGCAATTTTCGGAGTCTGTGTTGCTGTGTACTGCTCATGCGCAGTACGCAGTGGACACTATCGGATGGAGGACCTTATATGATAAAACACCGGCAACAGGAGGAGGAGGAGGAAAGGAGGAGGGAGCCTCGTGGTGACGTCATGGTCCGCGGCACGGACTCCCGGAAGTGGGAACAAGATAACTGTCAAAGACAGGAATCCTGTCGTCGTCCCCCTGAAAAATAAAAAGCCTCATGTGCTGTATAAAAAAAAAAAAAATCAACACATACAACTGCTACACTTATGTCTTTGTTAAACACTTATTCAAAGACCAGACCTACCTAAAATGGACTGAACCATATCTGAGTACTGCAAACTGAGAATTCTATTTAACTAATTTTTATTGTTCAATGCAAACGTCCCCATACAGCCATGTCTCCATGCTTTATTAAGAATATTATTGAGAATTTCAAGCTGCAGCTATCTCTTAAAATGATACTAAACACATACCCTCATTTAAAGTCCCACAAAATTCCTCCTTTTTATATACTAAACACATTTTTTTTTTTTTTGGTATAATCTTTATTTTTTGGAAGACAAGTAGCATGTTGTATCTGAATAAAGTCATAAACTCACATGGGCTTATATCACATAAACATCACATACAATCAGACTGAACAAGAAAATAATAATAAAAAGGAAAATAAATACCAGGTGAATATTTTGCCAAATAGCCGAAGGGCTGTCCTCATTAGGGATTTAGGGAAGTCCCGCTGGAAATAATCACAGTGAACATATTTAGTAGGCATATATAAAAAAGGTATAGAAGAGCCTCTGCGTGATATCCCTACCGCAGGCGCTAAGCCAGCGGGTGCTATTATTCATTTCTTAGTCAAAATAGGGTCACCTAGCCAGCGCCAGGCACTGGGATAGGGGGACAAAATAGCCTCCAACTAACCTCCCCCTGCCCTCCGCACGAGCCAGGGGTACCTGAGATTAATTTTAACACTCTGGGGGATAAACAGTGCTGCTTTTGAGGAAGGGGCTCTCCCCCCCAGATTGAGGCATTAGGCATTATGTCCATCAACAGCATGGTGTGCAATACATAAACCACCATCCCTGTAACAGGGGATGTGTATGATTTCTGAAAGGTATAAGAGAGAGAAAAGGGAGAGAGGAGGTGACCAAATCATACCTGAAGTCTTGTGAGGAGCCTTTTTCATACCCATACCGAGCACCCCATTCTTGATTGGAATAGGTGACCCATCGGGACTCCGAGAGCTTCTCTACAGCGAGGAATGTCCCCCTGTCCTCTAGGTTCCTGGTGACACATGGGCTTTAAAGGACGGTTCTGCCAACTCCAACAGAGCCATGTCTAGGCTAGAGGGCACGTGTCCAGGGCTGGAAATGTATTCTATCTAGGGTGTCCAGATACCGACAAATCGGTCTATAGAACCCCGACAAGTTGCTATCCAGTCTTCCACCTCATGGATGTCACTCACCCTGCTGATTCACTCTTTCCGGGTAGTAACTCTGGGCTGTTTCCAGTAGGTTGGAAGCAAGTGTTGTGCATTCAGTAAGTGAGGCAATGCGCTTTTTTTTTATTGGCTGATTGGAATTGGAGGGATGTGCAGGAGGAAGTGAGTCGAGAATAAAGGAACGTCAAGTCCTAGTATGTCTTTTATTTGGCCCTTGATATCTTCCCAAAAGGGTTTAATTAAGGGACATTCCCACCATATATGGAGAAGTGTACCCCTGTGTCCACAGCCCCGCCAGCATAGCTCGGACCTGGAGGGATAAATGTGTGCCAAGTCGGTTGGCACCCGGTACCAGTGGGACATTATCTTATAGTTTGTTTCCTGGGCTTTAGAGCCAATAGAGTATAAGTGGGTGAGCTGATATAAGTGGGTTAACTGGGTCTCGGTAAGTTCATACCCCAAGTCTTTCCCACACACGAATATAAGCAGGCATAGACTCATATGTGGCAGAGCCCAGTGGTCTGTATAGTTCAGATACCATATGAGGTATTGGTTCTACATCTACAAAAAGGTGTTCAAATGGTGTGAGGGAGGAAAGGTCTCTGATTGGGTGACCATGTATCTCAAAAAAGTTGTCTATACCTCCAAAAGTCTATTCGTGTGCCCTTATGTCTAGCCTGCTGGGCGTCAAAGCTCAAGAGCTTACCATCCTCAAGAGTTTACCACAACTGGCTTTGCCATCATCCACCCAGCGCCCAAAAAAGGCCATTTGCTCACCAGGAGGAAACCACAGGAACCTGCCCAGCAGAGCCAAGGGGGACACAGGAGGGGCCGCTCTCAGATATGGGTTGATCCGATCCCAGACTGAAAGCACATGGGCTGTCAACGGGAGGTTGTATCAGACAGCCCCCTGTGTTTCCGGGGCAACCATGGTGCATAGGATAAATTCCTGCCTGCCAAGCATTTTTCCATAGCTTGGATTGAGTGTGGAAGCGCCAGTTGAGTATCCTCTGGAGGACAATGGCCCGGTAGTAGCACTGTATGTCAGTGATTCTCGAACCACCCTCACGTTTTGGGCATCTCAGCACCCTCAGGACTATTCTGGGTTTCCGTGCATTCCACACAAATCTGGACAGCATGCTGGACAAATGGTCAAAGAAGTGTCTGGACAGGGGTACCGGTATCATCTGTAGGAAGAAGAGTATACGTGTCAAACTATTCCTTTTTATGATGTTTACCCATCCTAGCCATGTGAAAGCAGTCTGTGTCCATTGTGACAGGTCTCTTTTAACCGCAGGTAATTGGCAGTGTAAAGAGTGTCAAAGCAGTTTGTGAGTTGTATGCCCAAATATCTAATAATATAATAGGGAAGACTTAGCCCAGGTGAAAGGGAAGGCAGTCTGGAGGCTATTTGTTAAAGAGAGAGTCAAGTCAAGTAGGACTTCTGACTTTGCGTAGTTACTCTTAAAGCTGGAAAGCGACCTGAAATGTATGAGTTCTTTCCTCAGGTTGGGCAACAAGATCAAGGGGTGTGAGAGGTGGAATAACACATCATCGGCATAAGCTGACAGGCTATGTTCTGTATTGCCCTTTATGTCCTTGCTAGCGAGTACAGTGCGTAATAGTGGATAGTTAGAATATAGGGCCATGATCAATGTCAACATACACGGTCCCCGCCCCAGGGTCTCTAGTATTGCTTTCAGATAGGACCAGTCAACACGATTAAAAGCTTTTCAGCGTCTGCCAATAATATTATATAGGGTCGAGAACCTTGGCGGGTGCGGGCCCAGTGGATAAGTTTGATTTGTCTCTAGCCTCTCTACCCGTAAAAAAACCTGTTTGGTCAGGGTGGATGATTACAGCCATAAGGTGTTTAAGCCTATTAGCTAAGATTTTTGCCAGAACTTCACTGTTTCCCCAAACTCAGCTAGTGTGGTTGGCAGCTCCAAAATGGAGCACTGATCTTCAGTTAGGGGAAGGACACCGCCTGAGGCCAAGTTCTCCTGGACTGCCCTCTGTCTAGTCGCCTGTGCATGGGGGGGGGGGGGGGAGTCTAGGTTGTACAGCTTGGCGTAGTAATCCCGAAACCCTGAGGCAATTTTATAAGTACCATCAGTTCTCCAGAGGAGGAATGGAGCTTTTGTATGTACGGCTGAGCACGTTTTTTCCAGAGGGCCCTTGCAAGCATATGGCCGCATTTATTACCATGTTCATAAAATTTATGAGCCATATATCTGAACTGTTTACGGGTTTGACGTTCTACCAAGTGCAGGAACAATTCCCTCAATCCGGTCAGTTTCTTCAGTGCCTCAGGGTCTCCGCTATGTTTATGTTGGAGTTCTGCCTTTTGAAGGGCTTCAAGTACTCTTTGAAAGTCCGTCCGGCGTGCCTTCTTGAGTTTTGAGCATAGGGAGATCAGCTCTCCCCTGACCACTGTCTTATGGCTTTCCCACACAATGCCCTCACCAAGGCCATCCGTGGTATTTTTCTTGAAGTAGTGAGTTAAGACTGTTACTGTCTGTTACCCCTGACACTACTGCAGTGTTGTCCAGCAGATATGGGTGCCTGATGGTAGGGTGAAATTAATTGTGATTGGAGCATGATCTGAAATAGTAATCTTTCCAATGGACGCTGACTGCAGGAGCTCAAGGGTAGTGTGGTCTACGTAAATTTGGTCTATGCGGGTGTATACGTCATGTACCTTGAAATAGTAGCTAAAATCTCGACCCGAGGGGTGTAGTACTCCAGCTGTTCACCAAAAGGTGTGACTGGAGGGTCCTATGAAAGTGTTTGAGGAACGCATAGGAATGTGAGGGCCTTGTATGGGATGTGTCAAGCAGGGGGTCTGGGCTAATGTTAAAGTCTCCCCCAAGGACCATAATAATGTAATAATGAAAGTGAGTTGGTTAGTGTTAGGGGCATAGATTGTGGCGAATGTATACATTTGTCCAGCAATGTTGCCCTTCAGGAAGACATATGTTCCCAGACAATCTATTTTATTCCCCGTGGGCTGAAAGGGGCAGGATTTGTGGTTTGCGATAGCTGTCCCCCTAGATTTAGATACCGGGGAGGTGCTAACAAACCACTGCCTGAAGAGGTGAGTGGGCAGCTTAGGAGTTGACTGGGGTGTAAAATGGATTTCCTGCAAGAAAATCACCTGTACCCCAAGCCTTTTTAGCTCCCACTACAACTTACTATGTTTGGTGAGCAGAGGCCCCAGACATTGTAGGAGCTTACCATCAGAGTAGCCATGGAGGGTCTAGAGGACAGTTGGAGTGCCAAAAACGTTGATGTGCTTGGTGTGGGCGATGATGTAGAAGGCTCCTGTGAGAAGAAGAGGAGGAAGAAGAAGGAGGGAAGAAGAAAAGGGAGAAGAAAAAGAACAAACATGTAAAATTAGCAGTAAAAAGATCTGTGAGTCATGCTAGGGGACCCATCCCATAGGGGGTAGATCCCAAGCCCTGACCCAGGATCCCAATGGGGATCAATACCCAATAAAGGGTGGCCTACGTGGGGAACGGGTGTCAATGTGTTTAAGAAATCTCTGTCTCCCTCCACCACATCTAACAATGTGCTATTAACTACCCGCGAGTTGTGGATCAAACTAGGCAAGATAAAGGTAGTCAAGCGAAAGTTAGTGCATTCGGAACTCAAACCTACGCAACCAAACCGGGAAACAAAAAGGAAATCTATGCCATATGTGGGTGACCCAGGGAAGTCTAATGCCCCATGCACACGATCGGACTATCCGGCGGACCAGAGTCCGCCGAAGAATCCGCCCGTGTGGACTTAGAAAGAAGTTTTGACTCAAAATTGTCTGCTGGACTTGGCAGTCGTGTGTGTGCCTGTCCGCCAGACTTTTGAAATGAACGAACTTGCCCGCACACGGTTCATTTTGAACGCGGCTCCAGGTAGACGGGACTAGCGAAAGAAGTCAATGTCGCCACCGTCGACGGAGAGATTGACACCTCGCTGGCCCCGTCACCTGGTATGGGCTTAAAGGGGAGCCCTACGCTGAGAAAACGACGTGGGGGGTCCCCCCAAGTCCATATCAGACCCTTATCCGAGCACACAGCCTGGCCGGTCAGGAAAGGGGGTGGGAACGAGCGAGCGCCCACCCCCCCCGAGCCGTACCAGGCTGCGTGCCCTCAACATGGGGGGGTGCTTTGGGGAAGGGGGGCCCTGCGGTGCTGGTGTCAGTGCTCTCTATCTCGGTGCTGGTGTCAGTGCTCTCTATCACGGTGCTGGTGTCAGTGCTCTCTATCTCGGTGCTGGTGTCAGTACTTTCTATCTCGTGCTGGTGTCAGTGCTCTCTATCTCAGTGCTGGTGTCAGTGCTCTCTATCACGATGCTGGTGTCAGTGCTCTCTATCTCGGTGCCGGTGTCAGTGCTCTCTATCACGGTGCTGGGGTGTCAGTGCTCTCTATCACGGTGCTGGTGTCAGTGCTCTCTATCATGGTGCTGGTGTGGTGTCAGTGCTCTCTATCTTGGTGCTAGTGTCAGTGCTCTCTATCTCGTTGCTTGTGTCAGTGCTCTCCATCTCAGTGCTGGTGTCAGTGTTCTCTATCTCGGTGCTGGTGTCAGCGCTCTCTATCACGGTGCTGGTGTCAGTGCTCTCTATCACAGTGCTGGTGTCAGTGCTCTCTATCACGGTGCTGGTGTGGTGTCAGTGCTCTCTATCACGGTGCTGGTGTGGTGTCAGTGCTCTCTATCTCGGTGCTGGTGTCAGTGCTCTCTATCACGGTGCTGGTGTCAGTGCTCTCTATCACGGTGCTGGTGTCAGTGCTATCTATCACGGTGCTGGTGTCAGTGCTCTCTATCATGGTGCTGGTGTGGTGTGAGTGCTCTCTATCTCGGTGCTGGTGTCAGTGCTCTCTATAATGGTGCTGGTGTGGTGTCAGTGTTCTCAAGCACGGTGCTGGTGTGGTGTCAGTGCTCTCTATCTCGGTGCTGGTGTCAGTGCTCTCTATCACGGTCCTGATGTGGTGTCAATGCTCTCTATCTCTGTGCTGATGTCAGTGCTCAGTAGACCATGTATATGCATAACTCTATAAACGATTTATATAATCTAGCACACGGACCTTTTTTCTAGCTTTGGCTCACTTGTACAAAAAAGCATACCGTACTTTATCACGGTGCTGGTGTCAGTGCTCTCTATCATGGTGCTGGTGTGGTGTCAGTGCTCTCTATCTCAGTGCTAGTGTCAGTGCTCTCTATCTCGGTGCTGGTGTCAGTGCTCTCTATCTTGTGCTGGTGTCAGTGCTCTCCATCTCAGTGCTGGTGTCAGTGCTCTCTATCACGGTGCTGGTGTCAGTGCTCTCTATCACGGTCCTGGTGTGGTGTCAGTGCTCTCTATCTCGGTGCTGGTGTCAGTGCTCAGTCTCTATCATGTTGCTGGTGTCAGTGTTCTATCTCATTGCTGATGTCAGTGAGGGAGATAGCAGTGGAGGAGCCAATCAGCAGGCAGTGCCAGCACCATGGCTGAGGATCAGCACCGGACTGGCACCTCCGGACCACCGCAGTGGCGCCCTGCATAGGTGGAGGTAAGGGCCGGGCAGAGGGAGGGGTCAGGGGCTCAAGCACAGGTTGGCACACTGTGTCAGTGCTCTCTATCACAGTGCTGGTGTGGTGTCAGTGCTCTCTATCATGGTGCTGGTGTCAGTGCTCTCTATCTTGGTGTTGGTGTCAGTGCTCTCTATCACGGTGCTGGTGTCAGTGCTCTATATATCGGTGCGGGTGTCAGTGCTCTCTATCTCGGTGCTGGTGTCAGTGCTCTCTATCACAGTGCTGGTGTCAGTGCTCGCTATCTCGGTGCTGGTGTCAGTGCTCTCTATCACGGTGCTGGTGTCAGTGCTCTCTATCATGGTGCTGGTTTGGTGTCAGTGCTCTCTATCTCGGTGCTAGTGTCAGTGCTCTCTATCTCGGTGCTGGTGTCAGTGCTCTCTATTTCAATGCTGGTGTCAGTGCTCTCTATCACGGTGCTGGTGTCAGTGCTCTCTATCACGGTGCTGGTGTGGTGTCAGTGTTCTCTATCTAGGTGCTGGTGTCAGTGCTCTCTATCACGGTCCTGGTGTGGTGTCAGTGCTCTCTATCTCGGTGCTGGTGTCAGTGCTCAGTCTCTATCGCGTTGCTGGTGTCAGTGTTCTATCTCAGTGCTGATGTCAGTGAGGGAGATAGCAGTGGAGAAGCCAATCAGCAGGCAGTGCCAGCACCATGGCTGAGGATCAGCACTGGACTGGCACCTCCGGACCACCGCAGTGGAGCCCTGCATAGGTGGGGGTAAGGGCCGGGCAGAGGAAGGGGTCAGGGGCTCAAGCACAGGTTGGCACACTGTGTCAGTGCTCTCTATCACGGTGCTGGTATGGTGTCAGTGCTCTCTATCTCGCTACTGGTGTCAGTGCTCTCTATCATGGTGCTGGTGTCAGTGCTCTCTATCTCGGTGCTGGTGTCAGTGCTCTCTATCACGGTGCTGGTGTCAGTGCTCTCTATATCGGTGCTGGTGTCAGTGCTCTCTATCTCGGTGCTGGTGTCAGTGCTCTCTATCACAGTGCTGGTGTCAGTGCTCGCTATCTCGGTGCTGGTGTCAGTGCTCTCTATCATGGTGCTGGTGTCAGTGCTCTCTATCACGGTGCTGGTGTGGTGTCAGTGCTCTCTATCTCAGTGCTGGTGTCAGTGCTCTCTATCTCGGTGCTGGTGTCAGTGCTCTCTATCACGGTGCTGGTGTCAGTGCTCTCTATCACGGTGCTGGTGTGGTGTCAGTGCTCTCTATCTTGTTGCTGGTGTCAGTGCTCTCTATCACGGTGCTGGTATGGTGTCAGTGCTCTCTATCACGGTGCTGGTGTGGTGTCAGTGCTCTCTATCTCAGTGCTGGTGTCAGTGCTCTCTATCACGGTCCTGGTTTGGTGTCAGTGCTCTCTATCTCGGTGCTGGTGTCAGTGCTCAGTCTCTATTGCATTGCTGGTGTCAGTGTTTTATCTCAGTGCTGATGTCAGTGAGGGAGATAGCAGTGGACAAGCTAATCAGCAGGCAGTGCCAGCACCATGGCTGAGGATCAGCACCGGACTGGCACCTCCGGACCACCTCAGTGGAGCCCTGCATAGGTGGGGGTAAGGGCCGGGCAGAGGGAGGGGTCAGGGGCTCAAGCACAGGTTGGCACACTGGGACACTGGCACAGGACTGCGCTGCCCTGACTATGGCACTGATCATCTCCTGCACCCTCTTCATAGCCTGGCCTGACCTTGCCTCTCCTCCATGGCCTTCATGTGCTTCTGAATTGACAAAATTTCACAGATAAAAAAGAATGCTTGTCGTTGTCCATCCCAGATTCACTTAATACTTCTGGTATGTCAGTGTCCATGTTGTGGGACTATATGTGCACAGCTAGTAAGTATTTTGTGGCTGAAAATATGACCTGGAGGTTTTTAAGGTTCACCTGCCATTAAAGTGAATGGGGTCCGAACATTTGGGCATGTTCGCGAATCGCGTTTGCGGATCGCGTTCGCGAAATGTCCTGTCGGAAGTTCATCCATCACTAGTCGGTAACAGAGACAAACGTAGCGCACACGGCTAACAGGAAGCCAAACACACAGTGAATACACAATGGTTGATCAGCACCGCTGGCTTGCAGTGCACAGGTTAATATAGGGTTCCCTGATAGGGCCTGGGGTGGAGCCATGCTTAGAGGAGAGGTTATAAAAACCACCAGGTGAAAGTGGCTGGCCTTTTAGTCTGAAAACCTGAGGAGAGGTAAGCAAACAGAGGAAGATTACCGCATAACCATGACACTAGTGTTAGCGTAGGCAAAACCATAGTTTGGCTCAAGGTTAAGTATCAGCCATGGAATCTGGGTCAGTGTTTATTTGAGTTCAGAGCTGGATGACTCATACAGACAGGTCTCTGGTGCCTCCCCCTGGTTTTGGAAAGTTGAAGAACATTATGGAAACTGGAGGGCAGAGCCTAGGAGGGTAAAGCTTGGCTATTCCCCATGCAGTGGTCCTGGCAGGGTGGTGGAGGCAGCCCTTAAGCATGGCTGCTTCATGCTAGCAGGGGAAGTAGAGTGGAATATTGAGTGCTGAGGAGTCTGTTGGTGGACTTTAGGGGTCCTCTAGGTCTGGGGGGGGCACAGGCCGGAGGCTTGGGCTGCCTCAGGAAGAATGCCTTCTGCAGTTCAGTATTTGGGACCACCTTCTGAGAGCAGTGGGAACAAGGAAAGGACAGTGAGTACATCGGCACACTCAGGGACACAACAAGGGTAAAGTCTGCCATAGGTAGTCAGCTTTCTGGAGGAACAGTGGTGTGCTTCATCCCTTCATGCTTACACCTGAGAGATCTCCGGAGCAACCAGGATGGTTTGTAGGACCTGCTGAGCAGTAGAGCTGGGACCAGATCCACGAAGGGAGTGGAGTGGATACACTCCTACAAGCCGTTACCTCAAGTTTGTGCTACTTTCCAGAAGGGCCATTAGTCTGTAATGGACTTTTGCTTTTAATCTACAAAGGACTGTGCATTTGTACAGAAGGAAGCAGTTCAGGATTGTCCCCAAGTTTTGATGTGCTTGATTCATCTGCTGCACATTCCATAAATCCCTTCACCCATTCAAGTTATTATCCCCTAATAAAACAACAAAAACAAGTTTCGGTACTGAATTTATGTGTCTGGCTGCAAGCGGAAAAATGTGTGTTGCCTGGCTGTGCAGCAATAGATTATTTGGTAACCAGCGGCCCCTGCGGGTGTAGTGCTACATTAGGTTAGGCTCAGGTGTGCACATATTACTCTTACAGGCTTTTAGCAACTGTAACTGGACAACAATCAACATTATATGACATTATAAAAATACATTTACCACCCATTTTATTAAGTACACTTTGCTAGTACCTGGTTGGACCCGCTTTTGCCTTCAGAACTGGCTTAATTCTTTGTGACATAGATTCAACAAGGTGTTGGAAACATTCCTCAGAGA